>NC_057350.1:69887500-70194583 GCF_016509475.1 Prionailurus bengalensis | reverse complement strand
GCTGACTGGTGCTTGGCTGACTCTAGAAGGTCAGCCTTCCCTACCTGGGGACTTCTGAGGTTAAGCTATTTTGTTTTGTGTGTTTTGTTTGTGAGACAGGCGCTATCTGTGCCCTATGCAGACTTCCCATATCCTTGAGCTTCACGGGTGCAGGGAAGTGCCTAAAACAAAACACTTCTCGGCAGACCTGAGTCCTCCGTCTCCCCTTATGACCCTGGCTCACTGAAACAGGCACCCAGGCCAGGCTATAAAGCAGATTCCTTGCCCCAGAGCAGAAGAGACTGCAAGTAAAAAGGAGATGTCCAGATCTTTCCACTATTGGTTACAGGAGCCAAAGTACCTGCCTCTGGCTTCACAGAGCATCTGGCTTCTGACCTGGTGTCTCTCATCATTTGGTGAGCGGTGACAGTGACTCTGTAGTCCAAGGGGCCCTTCCTAGAGGAGAGTAGGCCAGGGCTGGAACCAGGCACTGGGCCACTGGGCAAGGAGCCCTCAGGAAGGCTAGGGAGACCTCACAGCTCCTAAGGTTGTGCAAGAAACTCTCCTACATATGTCTTCCAAAAACTGGCTTAAATGAGATTCAAAATTCCTTTTGTAGAAAGGGGCTGTGCAATCTTTAAAAATTACACATATTGGTTTTCATCTGATTATGAACTATAAAAGATTAGAAAGCACAGAATAATTATACAGAGAGGGGCTCCTGGGTGGCTCAGCCAGCTGAGCATCTGACTTTGGCTCAGGTCATGATCTCACAGTTCATGGGTTCAAGCCCTGCATCAGGCTCTGTGCTGACAGGCCAGAGCCTGGAGCCTGCTTCAGGTTCTGTGTCTCCTTCTCTCTCTGCCCCTCCCCTGCTCACACTCTGTGTCTCTCTCCCTCTCTCTCTGTCCAAAATAAATAAAAATGAAAAAATTTATATAAAAAAAGAATATTTATACAGAAATTAAATCAACCATAACCATAAACCCTTGAAATCAAAACTATTAGCACTGTGATGAATTTTGTCCATTTATACCTACGTTGGCACTCTCACATAAATTGGGATAATTATATATAGTTTTATATCCCGATTTCATTACTTACAAACACATAAGGACATTTTCAATATAGGATCTTAAAAGACACAAAACCACTGCATCAGATGCTGTCTATAAAACTCACAGGTTACCACAACGTCACGGTATGCCTAAGAGTGGTATTATGCATTTGAATAGAAGTTATCCCCAGAACACTGATAGGAGGAAAACCTATTTCACTCTTCTTAAAGTGCATATAATAGTAAACTCTCTTCTTTAGCTTGGAGAGAATCTAGAGAAGATACTTCTGTATCCCTGGCAAAGAAGCACTATATGATATTTTTCTTTTTCACTTTCTCACATGTCCCCTGATAAGGGGAAAGCTTTGAAAATTCACTGCTGGAAAAGTGGGGTCTTGCTTGAGAAAGTACACAGCAGCTGAGGAAAATCCTCCAGAAAGCAGTGGTATGGAAGGAAGAACCTTGTACTTCAAACGGAAGAAAGCTGGATTCATACGTCAAGTCTGCCATTACAGCCCCAGGATCAAAGAGCACCCGTTTCCCGTATATCAGCAGAAACACCACCACCCACCTCAAAGGATCAAAGGGCTGCACAGATTAAATAAGACTCTGTATGTGAAAGTGCTTTGTCAACGGTAAAGGACACTGCAGGACAATAATCACTAAGTTGTGTTATTGTGACTGGTAACAGTATTGCTATTCTTGTGGCTTAGCTGGCTTTAACCACTCACTGCATGTCCTGAGAGGGGCAGCATCCAACAGTGCAAAAGTGTGGACTTCACAATCACATCATACTTCTCAGTCTGGCCAAGTTATTTGCCTTCCCAGTTTCTTCATCTATAAAATGGGATAACTGTCATATACCTACCCCTTACAACTCTTGAGATGATTAAAATAAGTTAATTTACACATGGTGCTTACAACAGTATCTGGCATATAATAAACACTACATAAAGGGAGATTTAAAGAGTCAACAATCAGGGCCTGGGTGGCTCAGTCAGTTAAGTGTCTGACTCTTGGTTTCTGCTCAGGTCATGATCTCATGATTTGTGACTTCGAGCCCCGCATCGGACTCTGTGCTGACTGTGCAGAGCCTGCTTGGGATTCTCTCTCTCCCTCTCTCTCTGCCCCTCCCATGCTCACTCGCTTGCATGCTCTCTCTCTCTCTCTCTCTCTCTCAAAAATAAATAAAAACTTTTTTTAAAAAAAAGTCAGTGATCAATGACCAAATAAATCATCCCAAACCAGTAGGCACATTTTTAAGGCTTTCCACAAAAGTATTATTAATCAGGAAGTTGGACCAGCAGCCTCTGTAAGTTCCCCTAAAAAGCTAAGCAGCAACTCCCAACACACACAAGCCCCACTTCAGTCTGGCTGCCTCCCCTCCTACCTTCTCGGCATCCTGCTCAAAAAGCCGTAGCTGGAAGCACTGGTCCAACTTGAGCTTGCGCACATGCCACATCTGGTGCAGGTGCTGCCGGGTGGAGTGCAGCTTGTCCAGGAGGCTGGTGATCTTGGGCACCAGGCTCTGGAAGTCAGCGCTGCCCGGGATGCAGTTGCGCCCTGAGAAGCCGTCACTGCAGCGGATACACTGCAGCAGCCGCTGCCCCTCCCGGTCCAGCTCCTCCACAGGGGCCTTCAGCACCTTCTTCTTGAGCTGCGTGTGCTCGTCGATGAGCCGCCGTGAGCCTTCCACGTCCACGGGGAACTCCTTCCGGGCCAGCATCTCCTGTAGGTCCTCGAGGCGTGACAGCAGGTGCACAGCACTGTTGAAGAACTCCTCCAGGGAGAGCCGTAGCTCGATCCACTCTTCGTGGTTGTAGTCCAGGGAGCCATCAAACTCCTCGGTCAGCTGGGAGGGGTCCACCAGCTTTGTGAGGCCCTCCACGGACACCATGCTTGTCTGAGAGGGGCAGACACAGAGAGGGGGACTCAGTGATGTGGAGTGCGCAGGGGGAAGACCCCAGGGCAGCCCCAGGCAGAAGACAGAAAGTCAAGGGGAAAGGCTTGACATAAATCCGCACGTTAATGACCACAGCCTGCCTCAGAAAGGGCGAGTGGGAGAGCATGCAGCCCATGGGTCAGGAGCCACAAATCAGCCGGGGTCAGCAGTTTCAACAGACTGGCTGACAGCCCAGGACAATCTCTTGGGCTTTTATTCCTTCCAAGACTTACTGGTAAGGCCACAGTAGCCAACAAATCCTGAAATATCAGCCCCTGCCATCCTGCATATCATAGGGTAAGTGGAGAAGCAGAAGTGAGAAATGTGTGGGTAGCAGAAGAGAAGGGAAAGGGGGTGCTAAGAGAGAGGTCTGGCTCACCTCAAAGATGAATTTGGAGCTGCCAAAGTTGGTCTTCTGTTTCTGCCAGAAGTTGTCGGGTTTGATGATGAGGGCCACATGGATCTCAGCTGGAAAGGCTTCCTGTAGCGTCTTGAGGAGGGGCTTGATGAGGTCCCACTTGGAGCCCCGCATGTCGATGATGACGGTGAAGCCACGTTTGCACACGTCCTCACTGTGGGGAGGTCAGAGGTCAGGCATGGTCACTCTGGGTGGCTAAGACTTTGGGGAATGCAGTCAGAAAGCATCCAGAAAGCTGCTTTCCTTTTCACCTGGACCCCTCCAGCTTCACACCATGTTTCCTGGCTGCCTTCTAACCCAACCCAAAATGCACTGCCTCAGAAAACCTTTAGATTAACCCCATCTGACCTAGGGCATTCTGGCTTCTTCCAGCACTTAACACGTAACTCAGCCCTCCCTACAGTCAGTCGTACTTGTTGGGATGTTTATGTGCAAGCGTTCAGAGTTGTATTTGATTTTCTTTTAATTTTTGTCTCCTTTTCTTGCTCCTGGCATGAATCATGATTTCCCCATTTGAATACAAGCTCTTCAAAGACAAGGACCCTACTGCCCTTAAACATGACATGAAAAGCTTTTGGTATGAGTTCTGACCTTCCCTGTGCCTACCTCAATACAGACACTGGTATGCTTTACCACTGAACTCAAAGTGGGCCAAAACATCTTTTTCCTCAGTGGGCTCTAGGCTGATTTGACCAGTGGATTAGCAATGGTACACAGAGCATTGATAACATATATTTGCCACCACTGTATTTAAAATGTATTACTTGTAAAGGCACCTGGGTGACTCAGTTGGCTGAGTGTCCAACTCTTGATTTCAGCTCAGGTCACGATCACACAATTGTGAGATTGAGCCCTGCATAGAGCTCTGCGCTGACAGTGTGGAGCCTGCTTGGGATTCTCTCTCTCCCTCTCTCTATGCCTTTCTGTCTGTCTGTCTGTCTGTCTGTCTCTCTCTCTCAAAATAAATAAATAAAATAAACATTAAAAAAATGTATTACTTGTAGTTTAAAATGTGTATTGGCTTCTAAAAAATCATGTTGCTGAGTCATGCGGATTACTCTTAGATGGCCAAGGGTGGGGCTGGTTGGGATGTGGTCCAGTTGTCTCACGTCCTTCCATTACACCAGTCAGGATGTAAAAAGATATGTTTCAGGAAGTTAAAAGAGGGGAAACTACTCTTGAAATCAAGGCCAGATGAAGTGACAGTGACCATCTTGAACACCAAAAAGTAATTAGGCTAAGTGAATCAAGATGTTGCTATATAACTTATTAAGTAGCAAAATTTATTTAAGCACTTGGACTTTAAGTATAACTCCTAAGAAATCAAAGAAAAAAATGAAAGCAAAAATAGTTACAACATGTCAGTTTGGAAGCAATTCTATGTTTTGGTAGTTAGGGGTCTTTCCTTCCATCCGTCTTGGTTTGCTTAACGTATGTATCTATTTTATAACTCAAAATAGATTTTGGTTAGTTCACATTAAAAATTTTTTTTAATGTTTATTTATTTTCGAGAGAGAGAGAGAGACAGAGTGCAAGCAGGGGAGGGGCAGAGAGAGAGGGAGATGCAGAATCCAAAGCAGGCTCCAGGCTCTGAGCTGTCAGCACAGAGCCCGATGCAGGGCTCGAACTCACAAACCATGACATCATGACCTAAGGTGAAGTTGGACACTTAACCAACTGAGCCACCCTGGTGCCCCAGTTCACATTTTTATATACATACTGGTGTAGCATTGCTTCAGGGTGTTTTGCTTAATTTCCTATTACCCAGATAGCACTTGCTTAAACCACTGTGCCTGTTGTGTGACCCACAGAGGAGTAACACCGCCTATTAATCACTTACAGCTACTGGAGGTAAGGCCACAATTGGAGGATTTAGGCCACAAAAGGAATCAAAGCCCCCTCTTAAATCTCAACCAGCGTTGAGAATGTCACAGACTGGTGAAGAGACCACAGCTCCTGTGACCTTGTGTCTGTCTCAAGCATAAGGCAGCTCACTTAGGCTTCCCAGTTTGACAGGAAACTCCCCAGGCAAGTTGTTGCTACAAATGACTAGACTAAACAAGAGAGGAAACCTGAGTCTTTTATTTCTCCCCAAAGCGTGTATCCCAAAGGAAAGAAGTTGCCTCTTCTTTGACGCGTACTGAGTCAACAAGTCGCCAGAGCCGTCCATAAAACATTCTCTCTGCCCTATTGTCTGAAAGCAATGTGACTTTTCTTAATGTATGGGATTTCTTTCCCATTAAAAGAGAAACACCTGCTAATTTATAGAAAAGTTAAAACAGTCAAAGACCTATATAAGAGAAGCTCACGATAAGAAGTTACAATACTCTGGTCTATTTCCTTCTAGTCTTTTTTGTGCATGAGGTTTTCAACACTATATAGTGTTCTATTTTTCACTGCAACAGAGGTTTTTTCCTCATATCTAAAATGTCTTAAAACTATTACATTTAATGACACATGGGCCATCTTATACCTATATCCTAACTTATTTAATCATTCTCATTATTTCTTTACAGAAAGGCAAATCAACTTTGCCGTGCACACTAGCAGTGCATGAGAGTAGACCCCCCCCCACTGTCTCATTAGCACTGGCCACTGATTTTTTTTTATTTCTTTAATTTTTTAAAGTTTATTTATTTTGAGAGTGTGCGCATGCGTGCATGCACACGCAATGAGGAAGGGGCAGAGTGAGAGAGAAAGAGACAGAAAATCCCGAGCAGGCTCTGTACTGTCAGTGCACAGCGTCTACTGTTAGAGTTTGTGGGGCACAAACTCACAAACCTGTGAGATCATGACCTGAGCCAAAATCAAGAGTCAGACACTTAACCAACCGAGCCACCCAAGTGCTCCTGGCCATTGAACTTTTTACATCTTTGCCCATCTTCTAGGAAAAATACTGCATTACATTTAAATACACATTTCTTTGATTACCAGGTATAGCTTATTGTTCCATAAGTATTTCCCTGTGATTACCTGAAGAGTTCTCTTATCTATTTTTCTATTAGAGTTTACTGGCTTCTCTCACTGTTCTTAGCTTCGTTTGGCTTGACTTCCACTTGTTACATGCCCACTATGTCAGGCACTGCGAGCTGACCGTGGGTCCTGCCTTTCCTTCGAGATGCCCAGCTTCCTTGTTTCCCTGCCCCTCAGGTTCCACTGCTGTAACTGTCCTTTTGCTCACATCCCTAACAACAAATAGTGACTATCCCAGTATGTAAATATGGTGAGCAGCAGCAGCCTATACACTATGAACTAATAATTCCGGACAACTAAAAGTGGAAATCAGGCACTAATATTCTCTAGGAAATTCTCCCTAGCTCAGGAGATGGGGATAGATGCCCAGGGGCTGAGTGCTGAGAGCTAATCTAATTGGCATCTTTCTATGAAAATAGTCTTATCTCCTAAAGTGCTCTGTATGTTTCGTTTCAAGTAAGAAGCATAGTTGGGGGAGGGAAAAGAACTTTTTACCAATGCTTATTCTATGCCAGAGCCTACGCTTAGGCACTTGATACCCATTATTTCATTTTATCCTCACAATAACTTATAAACTTGGTATGGTTATCTCCATGTAAGGAATAATGAAACAGAGGCATGGAATTTGCCTAAGGTCACATGACCACTAAGAGGCTAAACAGAGGGTCAAAACCAGGACTTTAAAGCCCACGCTCAGGTCACTATATCATACTACACCCTACCGTATTGCTGCTACATGTGGTGTTCCTGTGATCGGGGGTGGGGGTTAAGAGTTCATGATGGGGGATTGGATTAGGATGCTCACTGGAGATGAGGGCAATTAGCACAAGGACTCTAAGTGTATGCCCTTCCATTCTGTAGTCTGTGCAAAATCACAAAACCACAGAAACAAGAGAGCATGCATATTGAAAAGTTCCAGCAATTCACTTTGGTTTTGGCACATGAGTAAGAGTCAGAGAGCTATGAGGGGGTGCTGCTCTGAGTGCTTTAGAGAGCCCTGTTCTGTGCTCTGACCCTCCTCTTGCACATTTTCTCCCCCAGGGAACAAGGCAACTTGCCCCATAGAGTCTGTGTTGCCCTCACCCACCTTCTAGACTAAGCTCCTACCACCTAAAACCCTAAAATTCTCTGCCCAAAGGGCCCTTAGCCTACTCCCTGGACCCACGTGTACTTCTTTCCTAGGTTCAGTTCCCCCAAGGACAAGAAATACCAGCAGTATAAACACAAGAATGTGGCTAGAACATGGATATGTGAGCTGAGGTGTCCACACGCATGCAGAAAGACAGAGCTGGGCAGTGGGCAGAGAAGGGAGGCAGACCATGGGCTGGGGGTCAGTCTCCCTGGACTGTCAAGTTCTAGCATGGAACTCAGAGCAGTCCAACAAATATAAAAGTTAAGTTGGCCTCCTAAGTTGCTATGAAAATGCATTTGTCAAAGTAGAGGGTAGACTCTTTAACATTTTGTTAGCTTGCTATATTAATTTTCAATATTTACACATAGGGTATGTGGGTTTCTATTTGTACTCTTGCCCTGGGCATCACAGTTAGAAGCAGGCCTTCTTAGAAGAGACAGGAGTGGAAGCAGACCTCAAATCAGGATGTATCTCATACCATGGCAGGAGCGCTGGATTTATCCTAAGGGCAATGAAGAACCACTGAAGGGTGTCATTTAGGGAAGGAACATGATCAGGTGATTCAAAAGGCTTGCCCTGAAGCTGTGCAGAGGGAGAGTAAATCAGGGTCAGCCAGAGGGAGTGGCAGAAGGAGAAGCAGAGAACCCTCTTCCTTTGGATCTTTGCTAAAATGCCGCCTAAATTAAGTCTCCCTTGGGCCACCCTATTCAAGGCTATGGCTCTCGCCTGGCACTGCCTACTTCCCTGCCCTTATTTTTCTCCTTAGCACTTACTACCATCTGGATCATATATTTTATTTATTTACTTATTGTCCCACTTCCTTCACTGGAAAGTAACCTCAGTGAGGGCAGGGAGTTTTGTATTGATTCCACTGCTGGATCCCCAATGCCTAATACAGTGCCTGGTGCTTGTTAAGACTCAATACACTGAGGTGGCACTTAAGGCAATGGAATCTAGAACCAGCCTTCTTTGGTCTGAATCCTGGCTCCATCATTCACTTATTGAGGCACTTTAGGCAAGTTACTTTTAACCTCTATGCCTTAGCCCTTTTACTGCAAAACATGAATGAACAGGAATACTAACAGCCTATACTACAGGGCTACTTAAAGGTTAAGTTTGTTAATGCCCATAAAGTGCTTACCATGGTGCTAGACACATAATCTGTACTATGTAAGTCTTAGCTGCTATAAGAGATGCGGTGAGTATCCCACCAGGGACACTTTATTGACCACTGTGCCCAGCCTCCAGCTCTAAAAGTGCTGTAGCTATCAGCTTACACTTGAGACCATCTCTGGAGACTTCCCTGCCACTGATAGATGACACTTCTCCAAGAGACACGTGGGCAGTGACAACCTCACACCAGGTGGGTGTGTGGGGGTGCCTTTCTATTACAAAGGTGCCAAAGCTCAGACCCTCTACCACAAGGTGGAGTAGCTCTGAAGTGTGACTTACGTTGCAGAGCCTTCTCATTCTCCAAGTCGGTCTCTGGCTAGACTTTAACTGAGACCACATCCTTGCTTAGCCCTTCCTCTTCCCTACTCTGCTTCTCCAACTCCCTTAAAGGTTTTCTTGAAGAGAATTCCCTTAATGAATAATTTATACCTGAATCCCCATCTGAAGAAACATAGCCTAAAACATACATCCACCAATTTCCTACATACATGAAATTCTGAAGACAATTTGATATATGTCCTGGAAATTAAAAGAAATCCAGGTTGCAAATTTTGACTCGGGGATCGTACAGTGACTGGCACAGAGTAGGCATTCAATAATATTTGCTGAATGAATACATTCATGAACTATGGTAGTAGATATGCACAGAAGTGAGTAAGCACCCAGTGAAAATGAGTAAGACGAAGAGAAACTTCCTGAGTCAAAGATAGAATTTATGGGAATATCAGTGTTTCAGAGATGGGAGAAGAAAGTAGATGAGCCTGAGGAAAAATGCAGAGAGGTTAGAGAAAACCAAGAGGGGAAGAAATCAGGGAAGGGAGGATTTCAAGGAGGAACTGCAGTGTCAAATGCTGCAAAGAGGTAAGTCATTAACTGAGGTCAGAACTTTTCCATTTAGCAACTAAGAGGCATCGGTCCCATCGGTCAGGGCAATTTCAGTGGGGTGTTAGCACGGAGATTGGGTGGAGCAGGGAAGCAGTCTTCCTATTTGATCTCTGAGATGATTATAGGAAATGTCAAAGTCATCTTAGGTTGCTTTTGGCGCACTCCCATCCCTGGCCCTGTCTTCCCAACTCTGGAAACAGCCAGGGTCTGCACCCTGCTCTTTGGCTGCCCAAGCCCCAGGTGGCTCCCCAGCCTGCCTCTGCCCCAAGCCTACATGCCCCCAGACCTCTTTTACTCTCAGCATGCTTGATGGAGAGCAATTTGAGTAAACCAATTTACTCTGGAATAAAACAGGTAGCCTTCCTTTTCACTTTACGTTATTTACCTTTTAAATAATATTTATTAGCCCAAGTTAAATGATCAGCAGCACATATGGCCGCGTTGTATATGGGGAGGAGGGAGTGTAGAAAGGCGAAGCTTGGAGAAATAGGCCTTTAAATCCACTAAAGAGAGGAAAGGAGAGTGAGTGACCCTGCCCATCCACCACACCCCTTCCTTTAGACAGAGAACACAGCCACTGCTCACTACCCCTCTGCCCCATTTGTTTCCCATCTGGGGCTTGAGACCTGGACCCCTGGGCCAGCTTCTTGCCCTTTGTGCGTGGTAAACTGTGTGGTAAACTGCGTGGTAAACTGTTTCATGGACTCTCAGAGCCCTCAGGCCCAGGACATAAATGTATACTTTATGATTGATTGGATATTTCTTGTACTCAGTTCTAGACCATTTAGTCTTTTGTTCATTACACGTTACTGGAGCTGTTTTCACTCATGAAAGTTTGTACCATCTCAAAAAAGCATTTGTGCTGCTTTATGCCAATGCTTCTCAAACTTTAGTCACTTTCATTATCACCTAGAACACTTGTTTAAAAATGCTGATTTGGGGAAACCTTTCAGATATTATGATGAAAATCAGTCTGGGATGAGACCCAGGAGTCTCTCCAGGTGATCCAAGGACAATACCTAGACTCTTTTAAGTGTGGTTTTAGTGATACTCACGTTGTCTAAATCAGACTAGGATATGCTTTCATAAACAGGTAGCACACAGCTATACCATCAGGGCAATGTTTGCAAGGTCAACCAGCAGCTATGCTCTATAGGAGCCTGCCAAAAATGCTAGCATGTTTCTCTCTCTATCCTCATGTCCTCTCAAATGGAATCATTTATTGGAAGCACAAGCATGGGAGGATTTCTGTGCTCACTTCTCTGCCTTCTTTTTGCAAAACCGAGCTCCTCCTCTCTTGGCCTGGAGAGGCTTTCCCTGAAAGGCCTGGTGGCTGCCTTCCCCAACACAGCAATTCTGTGTTCAAACCAGACGCCTGCTGGAGACCTGCCTTCCCAAGCTTCCTCTCTAAAGGAACTTCTAAATTGCCATTAAATCATTATGAAGCTTCTTATCATGCACCTGACCTGGCAGGCTTATCTAAAATATCTGGGCAAGTCCTGGGTTATCTCTGGGTCCTCCAGGCCCTGCACACATCTGATGCCCCAGAGTTGTCTCTTGACCCATTAGACTGTGAATGGTGTAAGGGCTTTCCCAGGTTTGACTGGTACAGGTGTGGAGGGTCTCAGTGGTGGGCAGTGAAGAACCAATGAATAAGCCTGTTACCACTGACCCTTTTTTTACTCCTGGTGGCCCCCAACACCAAACAGAAATTACAATTTAGCAGCACACTATTGAACCCAGTCCTCCAAAATGGTTTTATTAGGCAAGGCTATTACTATTGCTTGTAATGCATTCAAGTGTCTTTGGAGGAGGCTTAAACTCTCCATTCTTTAAACCACTTCCAGCTCATTCACACACTCACTTGATCTGTCTGCTTGTTGGCCTTTGGATTTGCCTCCTCTATCTTAGCTGCTATTATCATCCCAACCCTGTTTCGTAGATCTGAAGACTCAATGCCTTTAGCCTGGGGGGAGGGGGCAGGGATTGGATACCAGCGCCTCAAGTGAAGGGTTGCTCTGGGACCTGAAGAGCAGGGCAAAATGCCTGTCAGACCAGGTCTTCACCCTGGGTTACAGGTTTGGCTTCAGGAAGCCAAATGCCACTTCTTCCCAATCACTGCTCCCTCAACTCCTCCCTAGGTCCCTGGCCGAGGGAAGCCCAGACCATCCCTCTGGATTCCATTTGGGCCACATCAGTGAACCACCCTGGATATCATCCCTGGTCATCTGGCTAAGGGGTCAGATTTAAATGCCACCTTCTCCCTTGGGCTTTCCCCTGACTTCCTTGTCAGAGGGATCTCCCCCTTGTTAAAATGGACATGTTATCCGTGTCTCTCTAAACTGACTTATTAGTTTCAATCTTATATTAGACTTTGGCCTCTCCTACCTCTATGCCTTTGTGCTTGCCCATACTAACCCCATCTTTGCCTAGATAACTCCTACTCCCATTTCAAAGCTCAACTCACATGCTTCCTCCTCCAAGAAGTCTTCCCATATTGATACATTTCCTCCCATCCCACTGGGATGAAGGTTCTTCCCACACATTGCCATAACCTTGTTCTTACTCTGCATGGCAGCTGTCATATGTGGGGTAACTATCGCCAGGCTCTGGCTAATCAATTTCTTTATCCCTCACAGAGATTTATATGGCTTCACACTGAGAGCCTAGTTACGAAGGTGCTTCATAAATAATATGGTGTCATGTAAATATGTCATATTATTCATTAACTTATTCATCCAACAAATATATACTGAGCCCTTACTTTGTGGCTGGCCTAGTGCTAGACACTAGCAATATAAATGTGAACAAGACAGAAACAGTTACATTCTATGGAAAGAGAGGGACACAAGAGAGTAGATAGATAAACAGAATAAATGCAAATTGTGATAAGTCTTAAGAACTTATCAGGTGGTCAGGACAGGCCATTATGAAGAGCTGAAGTTTAAGCAGAGAACAAAATTCCAAGAAGAAGCTAGTTAAGGAAATACTGTAGAAAGAATAATGCAGGGAGCAGCAATGGCCTGTGCAAAGGCCCTGAGGTAGAAAAGAACCTGTGTTGCTGGCTGCTCCTCCATTACAAGGAGGAATCAGGGATAGCAAAGTTCAGTAAGCAAACAGGGGACCAGCAGCGAGACCTAGACTGGAGCTCTAAATCTTGAGGAGCTCAAAAATCAAGCTGGGGAGAGATATAAAATGAGAGTACAACTAATGAAATGGAGCAGTTGTCTTTGATAAAAATGGGACATACACATATTAATGATAAAAGCTGATTCTATTGAGCATATGAGAATCCAATGTATGCTAAGCATTTTATTCCTCACATAAGACTTATAAGTAGCTGCTATTATTATCCCACTCCATAGCTAAGGAAACTGAGGCTCAAAGAGGTTGAGTAACTTGCTTAAAGTCACCAGGAAGAGTCAAAATCAGTATTTGAATCTGGTCTGTTCAGTTCCAGTATCTGTCATGCTACCTTGTCTGAGAGACAAAGACAGCTTAAGCTTGAAGCAACTTTAATGCTTACTCCTGCTAATCCTTCATTTTAGAGTTGAGAGCAGCAAGTTCCTGAGCAAGAAAGTGATTTGCTCAGGGTCACACAGGTGGGTGGACATTTTGGCCATGTGG
This sequence comes from Prionailurus bengalensis, assembly GCF_016509475.1. NCBI lineage: Eukaryota > Metazoa > Chordata > Mammalia > Carnivora > Felidae > Prionailurus > Prionailurus bengalensis. The sequence continues at coordinate 70,181,397 of NC_057350.1, read as the reverse complement.
GCCAGACCTCCAGCTGTCAATCTCCCTGCTTCAGGTCTTCTATTAAGCCATGAGAACTCTGGAAATGAGAAGGGAAATTCTCTCCAACCTCAGATAATCTGGTTTGGAGGTTCAGGGTAACCTCTGTTGAGTACTAATGCCCCTTCCCCAGGAATGAGGGCCATCCTGCTGATGGTTTCCACTGTGCTCTAACAGCAGAGGGATGGCCTGACCTCGTTTGCCCTAGCTTTTGTGGTGCCACCTGAGATTTATCCCACGTCTATGAATGTCCAGCAGTTTCTCACTTGAAACAGCTCCTGGAAAAAATACAACATTGAACCATCTTGATGGCAGGTGGAAGAGCAGAGATCCACAATGAAAATGCCCCAGCAGATCAGGCAAGGGGGCAACAAGGGTTTCTGCTTTGTGTGTTCTGCTGCGGGCTGTTCAGTTGGTGCAAACTGTGGGGTACAGGGTGTCAGCAGTATAGGGTATCAGAATCCTAGTGCTGGTGCCCAGGAAGGTCCAGTACTTGGGCTGTGATGAAATAATTTTCAAATCAGACCTACTCACCAAGTTGTCTAGGGAAGGTAAGAAATTAAACACTGTGGTAGAGAGCTAGACTGGTCACTGAGTAGTGGATGACAAAGAGGAAGGACAAGGTAAGTGAAGGACTCCCTGTTTAATGAGGGCAATACTGGCCCTGCCAACACAACTCTGGCCCTGCAGTGCAAGCCAATCAGCAATGAAGGATGATTTGGAAGGATGACTGGAGAAGTCTTACCCATCCTGCATGACAGCCTTTAATACCTGGAGACAGTTCTCCGTGAGCAGACAGAAACCAGCAAAGGGAGGAAGGGAGAGGAGCCCCAATGAGTCACTTGCTGTGCCCTTTTCCCTAGAACTTTGCTGTACCCCTGTCTCCCTGAAATCATTTCATGAGCTGACTTCTCCATTCAAAATTCAAGCAAAAGAAAGGTCTGTGGAGCTTTGAGAAGGAAAAGATCCCCCTGACCTATGTGTTGGAGTTCACATGCCATTCTCAGGCCTTGAAGAGTCCCTGGCTGTAGGATCTAGATTTCCTTTCAGTTTTTCATCCATACCTCTGATCTGGGTTAACCCTTTCTACTCCTTATTGCTATTCTCACAGCAGCCCTCTGCAGATTGCCCCAAACCACACCACACCCATTTTCTTAAACAACCAGAAATCAGCAGGTGTTAAAGAAAAGTGTTAAAGACACATTAGCACCTGCATTAAGCTTTCTAATTGGTATAATCAGAAGCAGTAAAAAGAACACATGGAGGAGACAGTGCCTTACTGAGAAAAGAGCCACTCTCCAGGGAACATTGTGCGGTGAATGAGCATTTGCTGGCACAGATAGTTCTCAAACTCACCTTCAAAACGTGGAGGGCTCCTGGATGGCTGGGTGGCTGATAGGTGGGAGAGAGGAGCTCTGAGAGGTGGCAGGACTCCCTGGCCTGTTGTGGACCTCTCTTGCCTGGCTCACAGGTGATGGTCCACCATCAGGTGGCTTTCTGTCACAATGGGAGGTTCATCTACCATCAAGGTCTCCTCAGAATCCATGTCAATCCATCCAGAGGTTTTTTTTTCTTTGTTTCTTGTTTTTTGTTTGTTTTATTGGAAGACACTGTCTACTTTCCCAGGTCATGATTATTCCACAGAATTTGTGTCTTTTCTACCCATTGAACAAGACATTTTTTGCCTCTGGGCCTCTGAGCTGTGATGCCAGGGCTGGGGGACAAAGGTCAAAATAATGCTTTGTTCTAAACCAAAGCCTCAATTCCTCCTCTGTAAAGTGAGGAGACTCTGACTAATTGGTCAGAGATTGGACTTAGTGGTGTTTAAAAGTTCCCTGGTAATTCAAAGGTACAACCATGGTTAAGTCACTACTACAGTAAAGATTCTGCAGATTTCCTTGCCCATTTCCAGGTCTAGGAGCTCCCTCTTTGTCAGTTCCCTGGGCCCAACTTTCCCCAAAACAAACCCAACTCCTGCCCAAGTCAGAGTCCCAGAGAAGCCTTACACTGGAGAACAAAAGAAGAAGGCCAACATTTTCCAAGTCTTTAAAGTCTATTCCCTAATTCCACTCAAATGAAGCTGTTTAAACAAACAAACAAACAAACAATGCTGACTGCAAATGTGCCCAAAGCAAGGATGTGGCTGATTGTCTTTCTTCCCCTCTCCCACCTGCCACCCCTCCCCCACCCCCACCCAGGGTGTAGTAAAATATTAAATAGCACAGACTCAGCTTCCAAGATTACTTACTCCAAGTATCCCCAGATGTGGCTATACAATGAGACGTCTAATGGCCTAAAAAACACAGCAGGACCTCACATCTGCATTACTGACTTGTCCTAGATGCTGCCTTTAAATAAAACACTTTCTAAAAAGTCAAATCTGCTCAGAGTCAAAAGAGAATGACACAGGCTGAAGGGAGCTCCCAAAGAGAGTTCTGGAAATGGCATGGGTGACAGCAGTACCAAGGTGAAAGTACCCAGCCTTCCAAAGCATGGCTACCTCAGAGGGGCCAGCCTGGGTTAGCTGCACAAATCCTCGTGTCCCGGCTAACCAGCCAGGTCACCTGACAGTCTCAAACACACGTTCCATTCACCAAAGGAAGAGGCCTTACTTTCTAAATCTGACTGGCCTGTGGGCAGGACACTTGGAAGGGGGAAGAAGAGCTTAGAAGGTCTTAGAGAAGGACCAGAACTGTTGCTTGTAGAAGTCTGGGGCTGGCTGGCAGAGAGGGACAGTGGCAGAGGGGCACATTCAGGGAGGCTGGGATAGAAACTGATGTGACTATTTCCCGGCAGCAGCCTCCTGTCCCATTTCCCACGGTGCCCACAGAGATGTTCATCCTTTCCTTCTGGGGCATTCAGAACATGAGGCAGAAACAAAACAGAAACCAAAGCAAGCAGAGGAAAAGAAATAGCGGACTGGAAACGGAAACCACAACCTCTCCACACAGCCCTCCCCTTTCCCTGTCTTCTCCAGACAGACTCCAGGGCCAAGCTCCCCGGGCCTTTTCCACTGCCCCATCTTTCTCCCATAGTCAGGCCGGGTGAACAACAGTATCTTTTAATGTTAAAAAATGTCATTATAATCGCTGATCAAAAATCTGTGGGTAGTAAACCAAAGATGGAGCCCCTGTTCCTGTCTAACTAACCACAGTGCCCTCAGTTACCCCAACAAAGATGCAGGAAACTCTTCCAAAACAGGGAGAAAGAAAAGAGAGAAGAGAGGGGGCCCAAGAGAGGCTGCAAAGGTGGGGCCAGTGCTGCCAGCCTTCCTTGTTCACCCCAATCCCTGTTGCCCTCACCACTCCTTCTCCTCCGCCTGCTGCACCGTCACCTCTCCCCACCCTCGCAAGGGACCCTCCACTCTCCAGCTGGGCTCTGGTTTCCTGGCAGGGCAGGTAGAATCCTCATTAATAAACCACACGTTTCCTCTGGGAAACCGTCTTTGGTCAAATCGTGCCTGTGCACACCTCCACTCCTTCCCCTCCTCCTTCTCAAGTAATGGTACTTTCTTGAAAGCCCGGTGCTATTTGCCTACAGCACATGCAGACACATGCCCAAACAAACCTACCAACACAGACACCCTCGGCTACCCCTCACACAGCTACTCCTGCATGCCCACCACGTTCTACCAACACAGGAGACCTCCTTCCCAACACAGGAAGCCCTTGTGCTGCAGCCAGCCTTCCTTCCCTCAGACACCCAGATGGAGGTGCCCTGGCCAAGGGCACTGATGAGATCCCTGTGATGTATATGGAAGAAAAACCCTGTAATGGCTTAGGCACAAGGGGGAGCCTGACAGCAGCAAGGGAGGTCAGAGAGCCAGACAGAGGAAACCTGAGGGAGGGGGACATGTTTGGAACTCGACACTAAATAGGCAGGGCTCCAACAGGTCTTTGTTCCCACCTGCAGCTAGCTCAGAGCCTTAGAAAGCTCACCTGTGAGTGGAAAATCCTCTGCTTATGACACAGGGGAGGTCCTGACCTCCAGTGCATGCCACTCTGGGGGTCACCTGCTGTCCCACAGGTTCTGCCCATGTCAGGGGTCAGTGTAAGGTTGCAGCAACTGGTCCCAGCAACACCACTGGCCAACTGGGAAGCCCTGGGCATGTCAGAGCACTCTCTGGACAGCACTTTACCCTTTTAAAGTGAAGAAATTGGCCTGGCTGACCTCTATAGCCCCTCCTGCCTCAAGCTCCAGGATTTGAATCCACCTACTTCTTTTAAAAATCTAGGTCAAATTTCATGTCCAATAAATCTTCTCTGGTTAAGTCCATTTAACTGGTATGCCTGTTTAACCATTGCCTTGAAATGGTTAATTTTGTCTTCTCCAGTGGACCTTAGAACCTCAAACACACTGTGAGTTGTCCCAAGGGCAAGAACTGGGTGTCCCCTCATTAGCCCATAAGTTCAGGGGCAACCTGAAAAAGCCAGAGGATTATTGGACCATTCTCTCTGAGTTGGTACATATATAAGAACTAAACAATCATCTTGTGTATGCACAGAATGAAATCTCGACCAATTGGCAGGTGTCCTAGTAGAACACCCCACCATGGTCAAGGCTGGTAAAGGGTGGGAGTGATTCTTGCCTTCCTCCAAGTCCAAAACAGGGAGTTTTCTTTCAGGAAATGGGTTCAAAGCCCGAGTTTCTTGCAGAGGAAAACAGCTTACTGTTGGGAGATAAGTGCACATTACCTTCCTGGGCAGAGAATCAGGGGAGAGGGGCAAGTCACAGCACTAGGTTGAGACCTGGCCTCAAGTACCAGGCCAAGAGGAGTTTCTGTGCAAGACCTGGCCCATGAATTACTAGGGATGACAACAGATGAACTTCCAGCTCAAGACGGCACAGAAGAGTCTAGGAGATGAGAGGGAGAAAAACATTGGTTTGGGGGGTTTTGAGTAGCTCTCAAAATGAAGTCTGGTGCTCGTCTGACCTAGAATCAGATGGGGTAGGGAGAGGGGAGGCTCTGAGACGAAAGAAAAGACAAAGCAGGGCCATCAGAACACACACGTGGATATGTCAGTAAATTCTCCAGAAAAGCATTTGTCCTAGCTGAGTCACCACAGCTCTGACAAAGTGCTCCTATCTGGGTTTTGGGACAAGTGGGGCTGGCTGTTACACTTGCTCAACTTGGAAACAGGAATACTCCTCCTTGGTGAGACAGAGTCCACTCCCAGGTCCCTCGCATGCTCCCCCATGCTTCATCCTCTGGCAAAGGGCCCTGCCTTCTTTCTGCCATAGAGCCAGTCTACCCATGCCCTGTGGGTACAGTCCGTTACACAGGAAAGACGACATCCCAAAGGAAACCTGGGTCTGGCCTCACTGACTCCATGTCTGGAAGACAGAAGTTGGCAAGGGCCCCAAGGGTTCCAGGCACAAGACACTGCCCTTTCCCCTGGGGGAGCTCCCAGTCTAATGGAATTCTGTCAACTTGCTAGGTACTGCTCTACAAACTCACTAAACAAGACTCGCCATTTCTGCCCTCAAGAAGCTCACTATTCATCAAGGAGAAAGGTTTGTGGACAGTCAGAACTTATAGAAGAGACAGGGACCATCACAGCTTTATGATGAGTTCTCTAGATTCAAAAGTCTTTTTCAAATTTTGTTCAAATTATTTGTTCTGTTTAAGTTATTGATGCTGAACTTTTAAGAATTTAAGTGTTTTTATTTAAAGCAATCCAAGAAGAGAAGAGATGGAGTGGAACAGGCAAGGGGGAGACATTCTTCTTTTAGTAAAAGCTACAGTGGCAAACTGGTACAGAAATTTTTTGCAACTAGTGAGTATATTCACCAGGGTTATACTTTCAGCAACAAAAAGCCCTAGGTTGTGGCGTTTTTCTTACTCTCGTCTTTTGTGTTCAGAGAAAGAAAACAGTGTCTAAAAGGCAAGGCTTGAAAAGACAAATGAAGACTTTTATCTTCAATGTTTGTGGCTGATGAAAATAGCAAGGGAGATAGTAGAAGTTCCAAGTACTTCTATGCTTGGGGCACTGTCACTTCAATCTACCTTAGACTGAAGACAAACCAATGGGAAGGATTTTTTTTTAATTTGAAAAAATTACAAAAAGGAAGCTTTTTAAAAGAAAGTTAAGAATTGGTATAGATATATCACATTATTTATGCATTTTCCCTAAAAAAATACCACTATAAAATTCCCAGTTTCAAATGGCAATTAGTATATACCCAAGTTAAATATTTCCACAAACATAACTTTATTGAATATGCACTAACATTATCAGAAAGATTATATTAAACCCATTTTGTAGTTGGAAAAAAAATTATTACTTACTGCTTACTTAATTTTCAGTGTTTTAATAAAAATGTAAAGCCTTGAAAACCCAAGCAGAACACTATCATTTAGAGCCTCTGATAAAACCAACCTGTGTCCTTGGGTAGCTGAGCAGAGGTACTCCACCACTTGGTGGCAGCATGCCTAACTTGGCAGCTTGTATATAATAAGGACAATCTCTCTACAAAATTAGTTTTATAACATAAAATGTCATATATACCTAAAAATGTACACAACCCCAAACACCAGTAAAGGGCACATAATACCTAACCAATGATAGGTAAAGCAAGAAATACAAAACATGTAAAAAAAATAATCATATGGTAGAGAAGGGAAAAACAGCCTCAAGTCTAGAATCCGCTAAGTGAAAAATACATCCTTCTTCCCCAGTGCTAGGCTGTCTCTCCAGCATCTACATTCAGGTCCATCTATATTCAGGTCTATATTATTTCCAGCATTGACAAATAAATCAGAACTAAATTTAAATCATCCTGATTCCCTAGCATGAATTCCAGAAAAACCTGAATGTAGTGGGACTTATTTCACCTCACATGTTAAAATGTACCTAATCAAGGCAGCACCAGAAATGTCAGCTTCCCAATCAGCCTGCTGTTGGTGAGCCATAACCTTCAGCAGCCTAAAGCAGAAAATGTAGGGCTACACCTGAGTTCATTCACCATTGCTGCCCAGAGAAAAACTCCAAGGAGACCTAACTTAGAAGGCAGATAAGGACCTCAGTTCAGATGAGCACAGAGGAGGTTAACAACCACTTTAGGCCAAGCCAAGAACTGACTGTACAACCAGCCAAGGAGCTGAAACACATCCAAAGGCAAAACTAAAAACTCACCGTGGGCAAAAAGCAATTAAGTCCTTCTAGATTTCATATCAGGTCCAAACTTTAATGTATGGTCCCCATTAAGAGGCCTATTAGTTCAGGAAAATAAAAAGACCTGACAGACCCCCAAAGGGCAGGCCCTGTGACCGACTCCTTTAGTCTTTTCAAATCCAGGATCAGACTTAAGTCTGTAACACATGGAACTACATTAGGGTTTCCTGATGATAGTGATAACAATGTTTGCACAGTGGGGCCTGGTTATTGATGAGCAAATAAACAAATCTGGAGAAATTTCAAGACTTGGAAGTCTAAGGCAAGGCATACTGGATATATAAATTGGGAAATTTGGAAAGCAATGTGGCAATGTGAATCACTAGCCTTTAAAAAATGTCTGATTGCCATAAATCTATCCCAAAGAAACTATCTAAAAAGTAGACAACAGTTTACACACAAAGGTGTTTACTGAGAGTTTATATAGCAATGAAATTTTGAAAATAACTTAGATGCCTAATGATAGGGTCAATTAAAATATGGTACATTTCAATACACACTACTATGCATAAAAAGTCTTGAATGTTAGGAAAATATTCTTCTGGTATAATGTCGAGTCGAATAAAACAAGAAGGAAATTAAATAAGCAATAATTCAATTCTGTTTTTTTAAAAGCTCTAAATAAAAAAGACAGGAAGGAAATATTTCAATATATTAACTGTCCTTATCTCTATATGATACAGTACATGATTAAAGTATTTTCTTTAATTCTTTATATTTTTCTGCACTTACTTTCTATAATAAAGAAATGGTTTTCTTTTTTTTAATTTTTTTTTCAACGTTTATTTATTTTTGGGACAGAGAGAGACAGAGCATGAACGGGGGAGGGGCAGAGAGAGAGGGAGACACAGAATCGGAAACAGGCTCCAGGCTCTGAGCCATCAGCCCAGAGCCTGACGCGGGGCTCGAACTCACGGACTGTGAGATCGTGACCTGGCTGAAGTTGGACGCTTAACCGACTGCGCCACCCAGGTGCCCCTACTTATCTCTTTAAATAGTGTCCATGGTCTTAAGTGTTTCTGCTTTTTCACTACATCTCTTGGTATTATGTGGTCACTAAAGCATAGTTGACTATCATCCACAGATGAGCATAAATAAGGAGCATTTACACATCTGCTCCTGGGGGAGAAATTCTGAGGCACCCCCCACAACCACCACCATTGTCCAGCACATCCACAGTCACCATGGCTGCCTTAACCAGTAGAAACCAGGTGTGAGGCAATCGCCATCTGCATTCCACACCTGCAGCAACCTTCACACTTAGAATCCAAAGAGAACCTTAGAGAAAGCAGGTTTGATGTACAGACCATTGCTGCCCACCATCATTACACCTGTAGGCCCCCTCATCTCCTTACCACCCTCTTCCATTGTCCTGTTCCAATCCAATCTTTAGCCCATCCTACTCTCCCCAGATGTGTCCCCTGCACTCCATCACCATGGCCTCCCTTACTCTGGCTCCTCATCCCTTCAGTGGATAAAAGTTCAAGCTCTGGTGCTAAAGCACCTAGCTTCTTGTTATACTGGCTCTATGTCCCTAGGCAAGTTACCTAACCTCTTGGAGCCACAGTCCCCTCATATGTAAAATAGGAAATAAACATACTCACCTCAAAGTTATGCATATCAAATACTTATAACAGCACAATAATGTAGGTTAAAAATAATAATTGCTAGCATTTATTTATTACTTAATAGATCAATTCCAGGGGTTGGACACATTGTCTTTTCCCCCTTAAAATCACATCTGAAAATTCATCCATGTTGTTGAATACCACAGTAGTTTAAAAATCTAGTCAAAGAAAACTACATATGGTATGATACCCTTTGTGTAAAACTCAAAAACAAGCAAAACTAGGGGCGCCTGAGTGGTTCAGTTGCTTAAGTGTACAACTTCGGCTCAGATCATGATCTCCCAGTTTGTGGGTTCAAGTCCCACAGCAGGCTCTGTGCTGACAGCTTAGAGCCTGGAGCCTGCTTTGGATTCTGTGTCTACCTCTCTCTCTGTACTTCCCCTGCTCACACACTCTCTCTCTCTCTCAAAAATGAATAAATGTAAAAATAAATTTTAAAAAAAACAAGCAAAACTAAACAACATATTGTTTATGAAAACATGTGGTAAACTATACCAAAAAAGCAAGAGGATAAACACAAAACTCAGAGTAATGGTTGTTTCTGGGGGGTGGGGGGTGGGGGGTGGGGAAGGGGGGTTCATGGTGGGGAGGAGCCACAGGTAGCTTCAGGTAGCCACAGGTAGCCTCAAATGTCACTACAGGTGACATTCTACTTTTAAAGTTGAGGAGTGGGCTCTCAGATGTTCATTTTATTATTATGCTTCATAACTTACATATACATTATATCTATTTCTTAATAGGTAACAAATATTACTATATGTGCATGTGTATATACAGGATAATAATAATAATTATTATTATTATATATATAATTATATATATAAAGTATAATAATTATTATTATTATACTTTAGGAGACAGACTAAGAAGTACTGAGTGCCTGGGTGCTACAGAGAGATTGCTAGATAATTCTTCACCACACACTTGTGAGATGGGCATTCTTTTCCTAAATTAAAAATCAGAACATTAGACTCAGAAATACTGAATAATATGCCCCAGGTCTCACCCCATGCCAAATACCTTCCATTTGCCCCTCCAAATCCATTCTGCATCCTCTCCCCTCAAGCCGACGCCCTAGGAGGCTGACCCACATGGACTGCATCAATGGGCTTACCTGGCTTTGGTTGCATTCAGTCAATGACAAACGATGACAGGAGGTCAGAGAATGAAAGGACAGTGAAGTTAAGAGTCTGGATTCCCCTTGCTCCCCATCATGGAATCACCCATAGCCACAGCTCCTGTCAGGTGGCCCTCTCACACAGCCGTCTCTCTCCAGATTCTAAGAACTGTTGATCATCTTGCCCAGGGCTAGAAGCAGTAACATCTCCCCTCCCTATTGTTTCTAGCCCTGGTATAACTTGGGAATCCAAACCTTGCTGGTTTCCCTGTGCCCTGCCTGCATGACTATAAATTGTACCTTCCTTAATCTCTTCTCAGATTACCCAGGTTGAGTGGCCCTTAGCTTCCTTACTGAGTAGTGATAGAGCTGGGATCTGAACCTCAGTATCTTCTGCCATCCTAGGACGCTTCTCTTCCCTTTGTTGGAAGGTCTGCACAGCTCCAAGGAGAGTGATCACTAATGAGGGTAGTTACTGTTGTGATTTTACACTCCTTAGCAGCAGAGTAGAACACTATTTGCTCTTCAGGACTTGTGTTACACACAGCTTAACAATAGGGACACTTAACTGTTATTGCTCAATTTGTGTAGAATCTGGGAACTGTAATAAAAATTATAAGCCCTCTATACATAAGCAACAAAATAAATTTAAAATGAATGTGAAAAGGCATAAGTTTTGGACAATGTTCTCATTGGTCCTATTTTCTGGACCTCCTGTCACTACTCCCTACCTCCTCCTTTAATTGATAATCTCAGAACAAAGGACAGAATGCCAACAACACATCTCAACAGGCCCTTGCAATAAGACGCACTCAGTGATTATAGTTTGGATAGCTTGGGCTCTCTCAGGCTGAATATAGTGGGAGGAAACCCTTGCAGTTTTTACCTCCTCATCTTTTAACTGTCTTTCTGGCTCATTCTGCATATTTCTATTTTCTGGTGATGCTGTACAAAGACAGTGCTGGCTATAAGCCCAATTTATCTCTTGCTGAAGTCAGTAGAACAAGAGCAAGTGTTATCAAATAATAAGCTGTGAATATTGGCACTTTGGTTTGATTGGCATTACAGAATATCCCATCTTAATTTCTTGTCATTTCTCCTCACCAGTATGATATCTGCAATTCTTGCCAGAACACTTAACATCTCAGCTGCCCTGCTAAGAGCAGAATTAAGTGGCAGACACATCAAGGGGCTAACAATCAGTGCCCTTAGAAGTAGCAGAAAGATGGTCATGACAAAGCAGGATAACAAGGACGATGAAGAGGAGAAATTCAATGCAATAAAATAATCCAGGTTTTTTTTTTTTTACTAGATACTTAGAATTTCCTATTTCAAGCATTTGTTCAACTCTCAATAATCACGGTGAGTAGATTATCCACACTGTGAGCTCTGCCTGGGCAATTATTTACTCTCAGGCTACATTTTCTATCCTGTCCCTCAATTTCTAGGAAAATTCATCAGTTGATTGTATCTGAGTATTTGCCTTCTGTTCCTTTCATGTACAAGTAGCTGCAAACAGATAGCAGAGCAGGATAAAAAAGCTAGCTAAGTATAGCATGGATGACAGTCAGAAAAGATAACACAAGAGCCCACCAAGATGCCTATCCAGGCCCTGGCTCATAGTAGGCACTCAGTAAACATTGTTGAATTTAGTAAGTGGACTTATTAGCAAGTTGAACCGGAAGACCTTTCAGGCCCCTTCCCACACTGCTAGTCTGTGATTCCTCAAAACAAGATGACAGAAAGCATGGAGAAGATCCTGGAGATGGGTGCTCAAAGCCATCAGAGGCACAAAAGGGAAGTTGGAAAAAACTTAATTCCTGCCAAGATGGATCCCAAAAGAGTAAGCAGGACTGTTCCAAACTGTCACACTCCAGGATGATCCTTGGTCCCATGTGATGCCCCCAAATTCCCACAGAGTCCAAAGGAACTAGAAAGCAGTTCTCTCAGGATTTCAGATGTAGACATCATCTGAAGTGAAATTCCAGGCCCTAACTTATTTAGTGAGCCTGAGAAATGACGTGTATGTTAGTGGGGGTAATAGTACTCTGTTTTGAGGTCCTAGATTTTATGATGCATTTTTCCCCCAATATCATAGAAACACAAAATTCGGGGCAAGAAATCTTAGAAATGATCTAATCCAGCCTCCAGCCCAATGGAGGAATTCTTCCTACAGTATCCCTAACAGAAGGTCACCCAGTCTCCAGCTGACAGAAAGCCCACCCAGTTTCTCCAGGGGCAGCAGCATTACTGCTGGACAGCTCCCAGGTGGGCAGGTTCTTTCTTCACTTCTACCCATTGATGCAGCAGGGACCATGCCTGCTCCCTCCTCTTTGCAACAGCTCTCCTGACACCTGAAGTCAGGAATCACTGTTCTTCCATTTTCATTCCTGCCAGAAAACATCCTTCAATCCTTCAACTACAGAGACACCCAGTTTGTGGATTCTTTCATACGCTGCTCCCCTGACAATACTCTAAGTGGTCAACAGCATTCTTAAAACCAACTGGCAGAGGTGCACCTGGGTGACTCAACCAGTTAAGCGTCCCACTTCAGCTTAGGTCATGACCTTACAACTCATGAGTTCGAGCCCCGTGCTGGCTCTGTGCTGACAGGTCAGAGCCTGGAACCTGCTTTAGATTCTGTGTCTCCCTGTTTCTCTGCCTCTCCCCCACTCATTCTCTCTCTCTCTTTCTCTCTCTCTCTCTCTCTCTCCCTCCCTCCCTCTCTCCCTCCCTCCCTCTCTCTCTCAAAAATAAATAAACATTTAAAAAAAATTTAAAAGGGGCGCCTGGGTGGCTCAGTCGGTTAAGCATCAGACTTCGGCTCAGGTCATGATCTCGCGGTCTGTGAGTTCAAGCCCCGCGTCGGGCTCTGTGCTGACAGCTGGGAGCCTGGAGCCTGGAGCCTGCTTCGGATTCTGTGTCTCCCTCTCTCTCTGACCCTCCCCCGTTCATGCTCTGTCTCTCTCTGTCTCAAAAATAAAATAAACATTTAAAAAATTTTTTTAAAAATTTAAAAATGGACTGGCAGAGTTCAGTGTTGCAGAGTTGAATGCAGTGGTCCAGATGTGGCCTGGCCTTCACAGAGGATGGTGGGACTATTTCTTCCCATTCATTTATAAATTACCACAACCATCTGTTTAATCATCTTTTCTAGAATAGTGCCAGAAATGGCCGTCAAGATGACTCATTCCTTAGATTTCAGGATCTTCTTTCATCACTTACTGGTCCTTATTTGCCTGCCTTCTTTTAGCCAGCTCATCTCTTATGCTACCAGCACAGTCATATATTGCACTGCCCTTTATTCTTACTGGTTTGTACAAGGTAGGGAAATATCCAGGTTTTACCTAACTTTATCAAAATATCTTTTCCTGCTCACCATGAACACTCAGTCAGCCTGGCATACAGAGCCTCTAAATATTTGTTAAATAAAGAAAGAATGAATGAATGCATGAATAAGTAAATGTCAAATGTCACCTACAGATGATTACACCAGTCTGTAGAGCACACTCCACCCCAAAAGGAGCCTGTCTTTTAGCTTCCTGGGCCATGACCCAGAATAGATCATTTCTTCTCATCAGTATCATTGACCTCATCTAACTATTCATTTTCACAGTTTCCCTTCTTTCCCAAACCTGTGGTTAGCAGAAGAGTGGCAAATATTATCTGACCCACTAAGTTCTTCAGTTTCCCTCCCTAGACTTCAGTGTCTTTAGAACAATTCTGTTCCAGGTTTTGCTTCCAACAGTAGTCATATGTGAACTTGGGGACATGAGTGGCATGACTAGTTGGTAAACTCTGCAGCCTGCCAGGTACTCACAATCCTCCTTAACAAGAGCCCTTGGGACAGAGGTGGCAGAACTCCAAGGAAAATCCTTCCCACTGAAGGTAGCAACAGGAGTCCTGCCCCCCACCTGCCAGAACCTGTGAAGAACCTCTTCTGTTCTCAGGGGCAATGCCTGAGACCACCCTCTGAGAGGCAAAGAGCTACCATCTAGTATACTCCTTCAATGATAATGTATTGTTTCTCCTTATCTGTGACCTTCCTTTCGCCCCTCTTGGGTTTCATTCCCCTTCACCCAGCAGAAATCTTTCCTTTTAACTGCTTCCAATCTATTCTGTCCTATCTTTGCTTAACAAATCAGAATGAAGAAAAGTGTTCTTCAAACTCTTTTACCTTCTATTCTGTAGAAGGTAAGTGTACATTAGCTGCAGGGATGTGATAAACATACCAGAAAGGAAAAAAATATACCTTTCGTATCTCCTGGGACCCCAATTTCTTCTGGCTCTGAAAGAACTAAGAGTTCATCATGGGTCTCCATGAAAACTTTTCTTGTAAATTGCTTTAGAAAATGTCTGGTTTTATGCCTGATAGTAGTGTACTTGGGAAAGGTGCTTTTAAAACTGCTTAGCCCCTAGATGACTAAATTGCTAAATTACCTACATCAATCATGGGTTATTTAGTCCATCTCCTTGCCTCTGAGACAGATGGGAATATTTCTTCTCTCCAAAGACCTCCAAGAAAAAAAAAAAGTATTCTATTCTATTCCTCATCCAAAGACTCTTGCACTCCAAGTTTAGAAGTTCTTCTTTGCATAGAACCCAAGTCCCTTTTGTTGGAACTTAAGACCTTTTATCTTTTTTTCTGGTCTCCAGCGGATATCATAAAGAAAAAAAATAGACACTATTCAACATCTATTTGTTCACAGCCTTCTGCCTGGGGCTCTTCAGGGCTCCCCATTCTATTCAATATCCTCCCAAGCACTTGATGCCTGCTCTTAAAACTCCTTTACCACCTGCCCATCACCATCCACCAATCCCTTTACATTTGTCTCCCTCATAGCACTTTGAGATCTAGCTGTTGCCTCATTTGACACCTGCTTCAAGAACTAATCAGCGCTTACAACAATTATCCAAGGTCTCCTAGCAGAGGCAGAGCTGAATATGGAGCTCCTGTCTATAATTTACTAATTCTCCTATAAAATGCACAGAGACAAGAAGATTTTGAAGGCCCAAAGTACCACTTCTCATTTGCCACAAGAAACACTTGACAGGCTCCAGCTCCATTAAGTGGCAGAGAACAGAAATCTCTCTGTCCAAGTGCAAGGACAGGAGAGCCCTGGATCAGGAGTCAGGAAGGCAGAGTTCTAGGCCAGCCACTGATACTGATGCCCGGTGAGCAGCTCTCATCCCTACTGACCCTAATTCCTAAGCAGAGCACAACATGTAGTTGCCTAGACAGCTTCTCAGGGCTCTTCCAGCATTCACATTCCGTGATTCTCTGAGTCTACAAAGGCCTTTATTCTCCCTTCTTAAAAGATACAGACCATGGCCTCAACACGTCTCTCTCCACCACCTCCATGGCCAGCACCACCAGGAAACACTTGGAAACCAATGTTTCTCAACCTGTTAAAATAATCATCGTTCCCTGCCCCCAAAAGAACTTTTCTATGCTTCCTTCCTCAATTGTCACAGTCAATGAACATTTAATGCCGTGAATATATTGTATACCTTTTTAGGTACCGTATATATACCTGTGCTTAATACATAAAAGGACAGGTTTTTGCTACCCCCCACACCAAGAACCAATTTTCATCCTCCTTAGAGACAATATTAACCCTGCTGAAAATGTGTGATCTAGATTGGACTGAGGGCTGAGTCTAACTGTATGATTCAAGTGGGGTTATTTGTCCCAAACTCCAAAAGCCATAAACCATATTCACAAGCCATAAGTTTTGAAAACAATCCATTGCACAAGCCAAGGTGGACTCAGCTAACTTCCTACTTCCCTAAGGAAAACAGCAGCTTCCCACCCTCTTCCCCAGGCCACAGAGTCTCCACTCCAGGCCCTGTCCTGGTCCTCACCTCTGCCCAGGGCTCCTACTCCATTCATATGGATCCCAGCAGTAACAATGGGAATGATGAGAACAAGGTGAACAATGGGTGACATTGTTCCAGGAATAATTAGAATCCACTCCAAGGGCAGAAACAACTGCCCGGGCTGGGATGGAGGCTCATTCCAACTCACTCACACGAGCCCAGCTCCCCACTCCCCGGCAGGATATTTCCCCTTCACCTTACCTTGGCACACTGGCCAAATAGGTCACGAGTTTCCGCAGGTCTTCCTGTCTTATTCTGTCATGATTGCTGCGAGCAGGGAAGGTCAGAATGGGTCCACCTCGCTTATCACGGCCCCCTGTAGGGAGGAAGAGGAGGGCGGTTAAGAAAACCAGCTGGAAAGCATGCTGCACAGAAAAAAGAATTCCATCTGAGTGCTGGATGAAACAGGCAGAAATATGGTGCCCGGAGAAATGCAGTCACTGGTTAGGTGAAGGGTATGGAGTTTGGATGTAGCTAACATGTGTAACCTTGGGCAAGACTTTTTGACTTCTCTGACACCTCATTTGCAAAGTGCACCTGAAAATAATGATGAGCATCTTACAGGGTTGCCACAAGGACTGATGGGGAAGCACTTTAAAACATAAAGCTCTCCACAACTGTGAGATGATAATGAAGGTGGTGGTGACTGCTCTCATTGAGAAAACAAGCTATCGAATGTGTTATGGTCTTTGAAAATTTAACCTTCAATTCACTTCTCTTTGCAAACCTCTGTGAGGTAGAAGTGCTCAAGATGAACTGACTACTGTAGTGAGAAACCCTTAAAGCATCCATCCAGGACATCACTGCTGGGAGATTTTCAGATTCATAGAAAAGATGTTAAGTGCTTTCTACACAGTCAAGATTCCACCCCTGCCTGTCTGCCTGCCTGAGGTACCACCTGTCACTCCTGCTAGAGGAGTACAGGAATCTTGATCAGAAACAAGGATGCTCAAGGTCTTAATCATGGCAAATGCATATGTACACACTATGATTATAAAATGTTTTCTCAATATCACATTAAAACAAGCAGGAAGGAGTATAGTGAAATGATAATCATTGTTGCTATTAGACGGCTGGGATTTTACATGGTTGCTTTTTCTTCTTTTTTCTAAACTTTCTTTTCACTATTTATTATAGGATTTAAAGATTTATTCTTTAATGGGTGCTATGATTAGGAAGCAGGGCCAAGTTTCTCAGGAGGGCCACAGAGGACAAAGCTAAGGTACATCCTTACAGGCACTGGTTATTATGCACAGAAAACCCCTGTCATGATCACAGACTCTTGCACACATCCCAGGCAGCTGCCTGACATCCTCCAGAGTGGGGACCACAAGGGGATACAATTCAAGAAGGGGGAGGAAGTGGCATGGCCATCACCAATACTAGAAAAGAAGCTTAAAGCTCAGCCCTCTGAATAAGGAGCTCTTCAAGGAAAGGCAGAGCCTCCCAGGGTCCCCACCCAAGTGTGAGTTCATGAATAATGTTTCCCTCTGATTGTGGGGTCCAGAAGTCATACAGACAGAAGGGAAGCTCGACAAACAAAACCTAAACCACTCCAGGATACTCCTGAGGAGGAAATAGGAAGACTGCAAAGAGAAAAGGATCAAACAAGATCAGGCCAGTGAGGGACGTGCCCTGATGAGAAAACATTTCAGCAGTACCACCCCCACTTCCAGCCCCACAGCAGGGCGATTTGTGTAGACACACCACAGAGTGGGACCTGGGCCCCTAGTTCCAGACCTTCCATACCAGACATTCCATTCCATGGTTCTTTGTATGAAAAACCACCCCAACTCATCTACCTTGGAAATGATCCCCATTTCCCAACTGCCTTCCACATGAGGAAAAGGAAGCAGAAGGATTAAATGGAAGGTTTCCCTGTGGGACCCAAGGAATTTAACAAAAATCCCCTACCCCTGGACAAGCAGAGCAAGACTAACTCCATTTTGTGCTACACCCACCATCTCATGTATAACCCCCACATGACCTACTTATTGCGTAAGACATTCCCCCACCCTAGTCAAGCCGCTGAGCACACCCTTACTGGAAACCGGTTCATTTAGGAATGTGGAACCCCTAACCGCCAAAGAATGTAAACCCTGCCTTTTGCTCACCAAACTTGCGCGTCAATTCAGACCAGAGTGATAGGCTAGTTCAAACAGTTACTATAGGGTAAATTGTAACTCAATTGGCCACCTGCGTGTGGACTGACATGAATGTGCAACTTTCTGTGTGTGTTACAATCTCATTGACCACTGGCCCCTATAAAACTGCTACGCCTCTTAACCTAGGGGTCCAAGTCCCTGCTCCGCTGTGTCGGGTATACTCGGGCCCAAGCTCGAGCCTGCAAATAAACCCTCATGCGTTTGCATCGGTATTGGCTCCTTGGTGGTCTCTTGGATTCGAAATCGGGGGCATTACATCCCAAAAGCTGGGAGCAGCCCTTGTACCCACAACCTTCCTCTCTAGCCATGAACCATCCTAAGGATTTTCACTCTTGGGTGGTTTTAACTGCAGTTGTCGCCTTTCTTCCTGACTTTCCGTAGACACAGTAGAGCCATGAGAACATGGAGTACCAAGACTGGCTTGTTTGGCAAAGACTCACTATGGACTTTGTAGGACTGTTGGAACTGTCCTTCCTGAGCTAGAGCTAGTTCTGCCCTTGGAAATAAGAGTTTCATAAATATGGCTGGGGAAGGTTCCAGATGGCAGAGGAAAGGGAGGGAAAGGAGAAAGCCTGGGTCAGGGCAGCCCGGTCCCTTCAGTAAGCATGGAGAAGGATTCAAGAGGGGGCAGCAGGATCAGCCAGGTGTTTCTCAGAAAGGAGATGACTTTGCAAGTGTGTAGGAAGCAGAGGAGGAAGGGGCATAGTAAAAGAGAATCACTGTGCTGGAAAGAGTGGGACAATGGGTAGAACAAGGCCTCAGAGCTGGTGCAAGAAGAGGGGTCCTGTCCCCTTCTCTGAAGCAGGCTGATACAACTCAGAGAGGGAGGAGGAAACAAATAAATGAAAGAGTGGGAGAAATTCAGCCTGCCTGGGGGACACTGCTCTTTAGGTGAAATAGCAAATGAGGTCACCTGTCAAGGATCAGGATAGGTTCGAGGTGCTGGGAGAAAGGGGAGAAGACCATCACTGATCAGCGTCCCAAGAGAATGAACAGCAGGACTGTGTATGAGGTAGGCTAAAAGGAATGAGGCAGGGAACTGGGGCACAGTGAGACCTCTTTTGGGAGGTCTAGCCATCGTATCTATGTTAGGTTCTAACCTGAGAGCAGAATAAAACTAATGCATGCATTAGTGGAGAGGGCCCAGTGCAGGTAGGAAATGTCCTACTGGATCATGAGTTCCCAGAGAAGAGGGGACAGATGTTTTGCTCATCTGAAATCCATCCTTTCCCAACTTATAGGAGAACACCAGAAAGGATCAAAGGTAAGAGGCTAAGTCCATGGATGCACATATCAAGGGTTAAGGTCGTAGATATTCATGGCCTAAATTCAATGTCCCCTCAGCTTCTCAAGGAGGCTGAGAAGCCATGAAGGTGTAGGATTGGGTGGATAGTTGATATGGTGCTGAAACTACAGAGCATGATACACAAGGATGAAGAATGAGAATCCTCCCTGCTGAAGTCAGTGTGCATTATGGAGGTGGATCCCAGAGGGTATGAGACACAAGTAGCCAAGTTTTGAAAAGGTGCTGGTATTCCTTTACTCATCACATTCCTTCCGTGGGCCTGTGCATGTGAGGCTTTGTTGCCAAGAGCTACAGGATAGGTATAAAGAGGATAAAGAGGGAGGGGACAGTCTGATGTTCTAGAAGTAGCACTGATCCCCTTCCAGAGAGGCAGGGCAGGGTAGGGTTGGGGAAGAGGCAAGACCAAAAGCAGGGACCATTAGGGCTTCCCTGACTGAGCCAGAGGATCAATGTGCTCAAAAATTTTCAGGGGGTATCAGGCTCCAGTTAGGGCAAGTGGGGAAGGTGGGGGGTGGTGGGAGAAGAAAAATACATTGAGGGCATCGTACCAAAATTCTGGTCCATGTAACAATAGTTAGCAAGACGTTAATGGATACACATGATTTCCTTAAAGGAATGAAGTTATTCTGTAGTTTGGGAGATGCTTTCATGTGTTTAATGGGCATGTGCTTTAATGGACACAGCAAATCTCCATGAGGTGGCTATAATATGCATTTCCCAAACTTATTTAAGCATAGGACCCCTTTTCATTTTTTTGAGGACCATCTTGTGGGACTGCTGTTTTATGGAACATACTTTGAGAGACACAGGTCCAGGATACAAGACTGTACCACGGCAGCATGAAATTTCCCTGAGAACATAGAGAACATTGCTGGTGGGAGATCAGGAGGCAGAGAGACATCAGGGGGTGGCCAAAAGGAGTGTGTGAGTGCACAAAATGATAATAGGGGTGAAATAAGCCCTGTACAAGCAGTTGGATAAAAGGCGCAAATGGGTGCTTGTGAGTGGGAGGCATATGCACTCAGAGGAAGCCAGAGAGGGCAAAGGGGGAGCCCACAGGTTGTGAGTATAGAGCAGGACCACCAGGCTGGAATGACAGAGGCTCCCTAAGGTACAGCCACAGAACCTGTCTCACACACACGTGCACACGCCCACACACAGAAGCTGTTGGGCTGCACTGGATTATTCCAAATGTGCGTTCCCATGGCAGCACGCTTTCCTTTGCCCTGGCCATGCTAGGGGCAGGAGCAGAGGAGGGCAGGAACAAGAGACAGTTCGTTTCTCTGGTCACCACCTTCCTTCTCAGAAAGAAATACAGCTGCTACACTGTATTATTTAATTCTGGTTTCTTTGTTTTGTTTTATTCTTGTGTTTTGTCTTTTAAAAGCTCAGTATATAAGAGGCTTTATTGGTTTGTTTCTGGTTTCTGGGTTTTTTTGTTTTGTTTTTGTTTTTGTTTTTAATGCAGCCAGCTGTCTCCCTAGCATCCTCAGCATCCTTCTCAGGCACGGGAAGACAATGTCCCCTAAGCCCAAAAGCTCCTGGCACCACGTGCAGATGAGTAAGATGCACCCCAGGCTGGTCAGCCCACATTAGTTCAAGGGAGCGAGCTGCACAGCCCCAGCCACCTCACTCCTGCTCCGGGAAGCATCTACCTGCCTCATGCTGGACTGTCTTCCTGGCACATTGCTTCTATGTTCTCCCTTAGGACAACTCTGTCTAGTTGGGAAGGTTTTTTTCTAGGGCTGGCTGAGCTCTGCCTCAGGGCTCCAACTGAATTCACATGGGAAAAAATAAGCCATGAACAATCAAACAAGGGTCCCCATGTCAGAGTTTACTGTATCTGCACTCATATGCCCTGAACTGATGCAGAACAGGATGGTGTTCAGAGGCTCTACACTAAAGCAAGGCAGGCCTCCTGGAGGAGGCAAAGTGGGCACTTACTTGGGAAAAACAGAGGCTCAAAATGGCAGAAAGTGTGGGTAAAACATTGCAGGTAGAGGAAGTTTGGGAACAAGAGATATGGGAGGATTATCAGGAGACCCAGGGGACAGGAGGGACATCAGGTTAGATGAAGCTCTGGGCCCTAAAGAAAAGATCTGACTGAGCTCTACTTGGGAGTAGAAAGTAAACAATAGAGGCTGTGGGCCATGTCCTACAGCCAGGCTCTGGGCAGCAGCAGAAGTCAGGGGCCTAGCACTGCCCAGCGGCCCTCAGGACCTCCACACAAGGTCCTCCCACATGTTCAGCAAACACTCAGATCCAAGCTTACAAAGACTTTGGAGGTTGCCTTACCAACCCCTCTACCCATAATCGCCGCCACATGATCCTGCCAAGGGCTGTTCAGCCTGTGCTTCAACATCTGCAGTGACAGGGGTTCACTACCTGACAAGATAGACAAGCCCCTAACGCTAATGGAGAAAGGCAGCTTCTTGGTCAATCTCACCTAGCAGCAACAACAATAAAACACTGGTATCACTATTACTACAGAGTACATCTAGTACCTTACATACTCCCATCTCATACTTTGCTCTCACATCCCATCTCCACATTCTGAATCATCAGTCTCTCACCTTCCCTCTCAGCAGGTGGGAGAAACCTGCCACTTGGTTTCACCTCCCTCTAAACCCCTCCTCACTCTCCCTTCTCTTCATTGTGTCTGTTGCCCATCATCCAGGCCAGTAGCACCTATGATGTGCAGCCATGCCCTGTGGGACTGTACTCACTTCTTCCCTGTGATTCTACCACCACACCTTGTGGACAATCAGGATCATCCAGAAACAAATGCTCAGTCCACAAGGCATGAATGCTTGTGATCCTCGGTGGGGCACTGCCATCATCCCAGCCCCTGCTGGAGGTTCTACAAGGGAAGTCTACAGTAGAACTCAAGAACTGGCACCCAGAGTGATGCTGGTGCACCTGTAGCTTGCCTTCAATTACATCACAGGCCACCAAACTTTTCTTAAAGGTCCAGATAGTAAATGTTTTAAGCTTATGACTATCTGGACTCTGATAAAATTACTCAACTCTGCGATTGTAGTTAGAAAGCAGCCATTGGGGCATCTGGGTGGCTCAGTTGGTTAAACTTCTGACTCTTGATTTCATCTCCGGTCATGATCTTACAGTCCATGAGTTGGAGCCCTGTGCAGCACTCTGTGCTGACAGTTCAGACCCTGCTTAGGATTCTCTCTCTCCCTCTCTCTCTGCTCTTCCCCCCACTCATGTTCTCTCTCTCTCTCTCTCTCTCTCTCTCTCTCTCTCTCTCTCAAATAAACAAAAAAACTAAAGGAAGAAAGCATCCATTCACACTACCTATAGCAGGCTGAATAGTAGCCCCCCCCCAAAAAAAATATCAGGTCTTAATCCCTGGAACCTGTAAATGTCACCTTATTTGGAAAAAGCACCTACAGATGTGACCGAGTCAAGGATCTTAATATGGGAAGATGAGCCCGGCTTAAATGACTGGGCCCTAAATGCAGTTACAGGTATCCTGTAAGAGGGAGGCAGAGGAAGATGTGCCACAGACAGAAGAGGAGAATAAGTGTGACCAGAGAGACAGAGATGGGAGTGAATGCTGGCAGTCACCAGAAGCCGGAAGAGGCAAGAAGTGAGTTCTCCCATAAGAGCTTCTGGAAGTAGCACAGCCTTGCTGACAGCTTGATTTCAGACTCAGTAAACTGACTTCATGGCCTTCAGAACCATGAGACAATGAATTTCTGTTGCTGTGTGCTACCAAATTTGCGGTAACTTCTTACAGCAGCAATAGGAGACTAATACTGCCTGAACAAATGCACATGGCTGTGTTCCAGTAAAATTTTACTTACAAAAACAGGTGGCTGGCCCACCAGCTATAGTTTTCTGACCCCTGAATCAGACAGTAAAAGATGCAGGTGCACAAGATGGGTTGGAGAGAAAAGTTGGAAATAAATATTTGGAAGTCATTACTAAGAAAGGTAAATGAACGGATATAAACATTCACTTGAGTTCCCTTTGCCAAGAAGGAGAGATAAAGAGGTTAATGTCCTATCTGTGATCCAGTCAGAGATGAACCCAAATGAAACCTCTGGGAATGTGTGAGGTGAACAGAGTCCTCCAACTGGACCATCTCCCACAAGGACCTTAGTGGCCCATGAGGGACCTCACAGGCCTGGGATGGTGGGGTGAGGTAAGGTGTATGTGTGGGGGCTGTGAGGTGAGAGGCACCCACCTGTCGTGTTGAATGTCGTCCAGAGCACCCAGCTAGGATCAGAGCTCTCCCTCCTCTTTCTGACTGCCTCTGGAGCAAGGATGCAGCCAGCGGCTCCTGAGTGCCACCCCACCCCCACTTCTCTCTCACACACCAAGAAGTGACTGCCAGCATGCACACGTACACACACTCCTCCAGGTCTCTTATAGAGCAAAGTTCCACAAACACTCACCAGACACGAAGGCCACTTTTTCCTTTAGGATGGGGAGGACATCAGAAGCTTTCAAACCATCATTCCGAAAAGATCCTGTGGGATGACAAAACAGAGGAATCAGGGTGAAAGAGGTCAACTGGCTGAATCCCCGGGTGCCCCCCTCCGCGGCCCAACGCTATCATGCGCCAAAAAGTTGTGCCTTGTTCAGGTGCTACAGCCCAGCCCAATGGAGCAGGAGAGGGTCCACAACAGGAAGGACACTTCCACATGATGCCAGGCCACGCAGGTGTCCCTTCCAGGGAAAGGATGGTCCAAGTTGCCCCCACCACGTATACAAAGCTCCGTGCCTGGCAGGCAACAACCACAAGCCCTGCTGCTGTGAGCAACTTGACGATGGGGCTTTTTAAAAGCCACTTTTGTACCTCTTTGCCTAGCATGGTGTCTGGTACACAGTAAGCACTCAGTAAACATCTATGGAACAGGTTTATTAATATCAAGATGGACTACAATGCCCTAAATAAGTGTTTATTGCTTTTCCTCTACCTGGCACAGTGACTTTTAGTCTTCATTGTACAAATGGGAAAAGTAAACCACAATATCCCCAAGTGGGAAGCTAAGTTGAATGCAACAGCCTTCTTCCTCCTCCCCCTCAATGTCACCCTCACCAGTCCACAACAGACAGGAGGTGGGGAGACACCAATCTCCTGGGAAGGAAACACATTCCCTTCTCCAGCAACACATTCTCTGCCTAAATTTCACTTCTCAGCTGCAAAGTCCCTTCTGGGGTCCAGCTGACTTCCTCTTAGGGGGTGGGAGGCAGAGGCCTGGGGCTCACACAGAATGGAATATAATGATGTGCCTGGAGAAACAGCCTCAAAGGCAACCCAGCCCAGTGTGAGTGCAAGGTGTGTGGGAAGACAAGCCTCAGCACACAGGCACAAAACCCCAGGCCAGCCCACTGTGCCCCCACATTTAACCCGACCACCCACAAGGACTCTCAGGGAGAGCCAGCCCACACTCTGTGAGCTATAACTGGAGCCTCTGCTGTGTATTGCACACATGGACCCCAGAAGAGAAGAGGTTCTGCGTCGGCTCAGTGAAGCAGAACCAGAGCCCATGGACACCTGCTCCAGTGCCTTTCTCCACTTGGCTTCCTCCCATGTGGTCCCAATCTGACAGTCCACAGAGAAACGTACTAGGGAGGATGGTCCCACTCAGGACTGTCTCAACCTCTAAACATTGACTGTTTCAAGAGACGCACCTGGGAATTCTGGCAACAGCCCAGGATTAAGATCACTGGCCTAGGGAAGGGAAAATGAGCCAGTTGTATACTCAACTAGAGAGGAGGAGAGATGTGTTCTCAGAATGCCAGTTTCCACGGTCAGGGGTTATATCCTAACTCCCAACAAATTTCCAATGTGTCTTTGACCATTTCACCTATTTCTTCTTCATTTTTCACTAAATGAAGACAGTGAGCCTCTTTATGCATCATTTGCTTGTTTTCATAAGCTGGCCCAGAGTGCCTGATTCTGGAATAACCAGCCACAAGGCTCACTTTGAGACGGATGTGAGCAACAGAAGAAAGAAAACACCATAAAAAAAGAAAGCTCTAACTATAAGCATTGTTTTATACTTATTATCCTTAGTTTGTACAGATATTTACTCTCTGACCTTATGTCCAACACAGAAAAACTATGAAATCTCACTAGTAGAAACTGCTTAGGATCAATATAAATGATTACAAAATTTACAAATAGATACATAGGGTTTTTTCATCTTCACACAATAAGATGTTTTGGCTTCCTTGGTGGAAAAAAGTCCTATCAGTCTTAACCAACTAGACAAGGATCATATTGAGCTAATGCATGAATTGTTTGTGTAGAACGATGCCTTTGCATTAAAATAGCTATTTTCTTTTTTTAAATTAATTTATTATTTCTTTAAGTTTATTTATTTTGAGAGAGAGAGAGAGATCAATCAAGGGGGGGGGGGCAGAGAGAGAGAGAGAGAGAGAGAATCAAGCAGGCTCCACACTCAGTGTGGAGCCTGATGTGGGGCTTGATCCCATGACCACAAGATCATGACCTGAGCCGGAGCCAAGAGTTGAATACTCAACCAACTGAGCCACCCAGGTGCCCCTAAAATAGCCTATTTTTATATGTGAAATACACCTTTGTATCCATCAATTTTAAAACATTCTCCCCCATATTACTACATTTACTATTAATTTCTGTAGGAAAAAAATTTAATAAGAAAAGTTAAACTTCAGTCTTTCAAGTTATTTACAAGTTCAAAACGAGCAAGGCCCAAACGAATGAGATTTCACTGTATGATGAGAATCCACATAACCCTCTTTTCTCCTAAACTCCTGTCTTGTTTTTCCCACTGCTTTTCCTCTCCCTTAATTCCCTTTAAGTGTACAGATGGCTCTAATTCCACGCAGTCCTCAGGCATTAAGGAAGAGCATGGAATTTGCTACAATGGAAGCAAAAGGTTCCCTATACTAACCTCTCATCGCTCCCATGCATGAAGTGAGAGCAAGAGGGAGCTCTGAATTCCATCCCTCACACCCCATTCATCATGCCCCATCTCTTCCTTCTCCCCTCCAGACTCCAGGGCCTAAGAGAAAGGCTGGGGCTTGTCCATGTAGCTTGCAACCACTGGCCAGAGTAAATGTCTGTATCTTGGGTTGGGCTGGTTGGTCTAAGATTCCTAGGGCTTCCTTTTCCCAGGCTAGTCTTCCCTGATTTGGTTCAGAGAGAGCTGAGTTATCTCCCAGGTTGTGAGTCTACCATAAGAAAACCTGAAGTGTCTGGATTTATAAAATCCTTAAGTAGGAAATAATCATTTGCAACAACAACAAGATTTTTCACATTATAAAAGGATTTGCTCCAGGGTCTCTTTAAATAAAACTTGCCTTAATGGTCTGAATTAGTTTTTCACTTGCTAAAAATTGAATTACAAACAACTTTTCAACAATATATGCATTATGTAAAGCCAAGTAGAGCTAAACTAATTAGCTCAGCAGCTCAGAAGTTGGTGACCTTGACTAGAAAACCTATTTGCACCAAGCGAGGGTCCTATGTATCAATTCTCCCAGGCCCTTGTGAAACCAGCTGTCAGCATCTATAATAAAGGGGAAGTCTATTGAAAACTAACTCAAACAGGACCAATGAAATAGAAACATGTTTTCACTATCAGGTACATGTCTGGGCAGACTCATAGAAAATGTTTAATAAATATTTGATGAAAGGATAAAGAAATGAATGAAATGGTAACCCTTTCTCAAGTGACATGCACAAGGTCACAGGCCTCATCTGTCACGCGAAGTGCTGGTGATCTGCGTAGAGGACCTCCAGGGTCCCACTCAGCTCTGATAGTCTGAGATGTTTTAAAATTTTCTTCATATTTATTGGCCTTTAAGATCCTCAGATTATCAGATCAATATGCTTTGAGAGAAAGCGCTGGGAACAAAATCCCTAACAAGGTTCAGTGTGTTTTGGGGAAGATAAAACAACTCTTCCCTGACCTCCCAGCATATTCTTTTCTAGGAGTCAGCTTAGGGATTGGGATGCCTAGGACGCATCACCCTGTCCTGTGGATGGCCTAAGTTACCAAAGTGGAAGGCTAGTGATGGAAGAACGTCTGTGAAGCATACATACCTTGAAAGAGGCAAGTTATTTGTATCTCTGAAGTTGCTGTCTCTGATACAAGGTATATTTGATAATAGCACTATTAGACTACAAACTCTAGACCAACTGTAGATTAGCTTTCCCCTTTAAAAAGAAAAGCCTGTTGAAACAGTAGGTCCCTTGCTAACTCTAAAGAAAGCCTGAGAAGCAATGAAAGTCCCTGTGCCCTTTGGAGTTACTGCAGGGAAAAAAGAATCCGAGGGCACCCTCACGGACCTGACCCAACGTCAGTTTCATGCTTTCTCTTAAGGACAAAGGCATGCTTCGATGGCATTCAGCACGCATCCCACCCCATTTGTGTCCTGCTGCTGTCAGAATTACAAGCCTGCTGTTTGGTTAATTAGCAAAGTTGAAATGCTCTGCATCTATTAGGGAAGTAAAAATTACCACTGCTATCTCCCCAGGATCTCCAGCATGGGACTTCTCCAAGCCCCACTTTTGCCTCCTCCTCCCTCCAAATGTGTTAGGCTTACATCGCTGCTGCCTGTTCCTCTTCACCTCTTCCTAGTCAGGCTTCCCCATGCGGGAAAGTGCCCATCTCCTTCACTCTGGGCCCCAGCCTCTGCAGGGCCCCACATGGCAACAGGAGGACTGGCCCTTGGGTCATAGTCCCAACCCCCACACCACCCCCATCTGTCATTTCATGGCTCCAGGATGGCAGTGAGCACCCTAGGGCAGCTGGGTGCCTTGTGCTCCATGCTAGCCTCCCCTGGCTACCCTGATTTCAACAAGTGAAGACACAAACAGCTAACTGTTGAGCATTTGGAGGTGCAAGCTGCCAGGGTACCCACAGATTGCTCTCTATTTCCTTTTGGTTCTCAGCCATACCCCCTTAATGTGCACTTACTTAGAAGTTACTGTTAAGTTTTCTAATATTGTCTCATTGCCTCAAGTGGGCCTGAACCTGTTTCATCAATGCTCAGGTAGGCCTCCACTTCCTCTTTCCAGTCCATGCCTGTATGTCCAGCACGGGAGCCTTGATCAAAGTGGCCCTGAATCACTGACTGATCTGCTGCACAGAAGACATTTGGTTTGCAACTGAGAGTTCCAAGAGCTCTTGGGACCAAGCCTTACTTTGGGTATAATTTGGACTGCTTCCTATTCCCAGAGTCATTCTTTCATCAATTCTTTATTGAGCACCTATTATGTGTGAGGCCTTATGTGAGGCGTGGAGGTACTTAGATAAATAGGCAATGGACCCTGCTCTCCAGGGGGCTTGCAGGCAGAGACAGACAGATATGTAGACAGGACAATGAACTGTTATTAGAGGCAGGACATCATCTGTACAGAATATAAGGGGCCTCAAAGGAAAGGTCTCCTAAAGGTGAGTCCTAAAGCCCTGCTACTCAAAGTAACAAGCAGCACTTACCAGCTAGAACCTTGCTAGAGATGGAAAATCTAGGTCCCACCCCAGCCCTACAGAATCAGAACCTGCATCTTAACAAGAAACCCCAGTGATTCATATGCATGTTGCATTTACAGAAATCTATACACTAAAGTATGTCTTTCTATTCCAGAATTGCCTCAGAGGCATAGATCCATAAAAACATCCTTCTAGTCTAAATAGAACTTCTAAAATATAATCTAGTGCTACCCACCACCCCTCCTACCTCCACTGTGAGAAGACCTCTCACCACCGCCCAACAATTCCAAAAAGTCAGCCACTATCCTGGAACCCATCACCCAGACTCAGTTCTGCAAACCATTGAGGAGATAGATAACTTTCCCCTCCAGGGCACCAAGACTGGACCATGTCTTGTGTTTTTTGGCACTAGGAGTGGTTATGAATAACACCTGTCCAAACTGCTCAGAATTTTGGTAGCTTAAACCACTCTCTCAGGCATCAGATAGTTTAATTTCACAACAAATCTTCCTCACTAACCCAATCCTCAGATCCCTACCTTCTCTAACTGCTGTCAGTACTATACATACATTTATAGACCAAGATGCCATCTCCAAGATGACCCTGGAGAGCAGAGGAGCCAGTCGGTTTATGCCTCTTCAATGCACCTGCACTCCCACCCACAAGGTACAAAGCCCTGAACACTGGGCAATACTGGATGAGAAGCAGAGGAAAGAAAGGTGCTCGCACCCTAGGGAGCTCCATGTCTAATGAGAACACAGTGCAATTCTCTCCCTTGGAGGGGAGACCCAATTTTTGCTCTCTGAGAGTTTCCAGCCTAATAAAATACCTAGTGCCCGATTCCCCTGAGACCAGGATGCTACCTGAGACCAGACTTTGTATGAAAAACGATTTAAGATTCTGAGGTTCTGACAAAGACCCTCCCATGCTCCCCCAGCCTGGCTGCCCTATATCTCCTGTATCCTAATTATTTGTGCCATTACCTACTACCTTACGCAAACAGAAACCTGGGAGGCCTTCTAGACTCCTCCCACTCCTACATCCCAAATATCAGTTCAGTGCTTGGTTCTGCTGGTTCTACCCGTTCAATCTTTCTTGAATCCATCATTTCCTCCGTGCAGTTTCTCTGACCTTCTCCTCAAGTGGAACCATCCCTGACTGTGCCTCCTCCTCTCTCTCTCCTGAAAGTCATTTCTATGTTTTCATTCTTTTCACCATTAACAGATTCTGAAACCCTGGAGGCAGGGACCATGTCTTACTCTTTGCCTTACCTTAGCACTCAGCACACAGTGCCTGTCATGCAAAAAAGGCTCCAGATATACTGCACAAAACCAAGCATACACAGGTGCTAGAGGACTGAGAGCAAGAGTGGGGAGTAGGAGGTGATTCATCAGGGGGATGGCTCCCCTGAGGAGGTGATCTTTGAACCAGGGTTTGAGTAAGGGTAGGGCCACAGAACAGTGTCCTGGTGGCAAGCAGCAAATGCCACAGCAGAGAGGAGGGGCGAGCTGACCCTGTGCCAAAGATGGAGAGAGCTTACGGGGTGAACAGAAAAGTAGGATGAGGGGGTGATGGAAAAGAGGGCATGGAGGTGGTAGCTGAACTCCATGATCACACTCTGAACTGATATCTCAGTAGGGTGGGCTCCTGGGAAGGCACGAGCAGAGAAGTGGCTGCAAGTGCCATCGGAAGCTCAGAGAGCTGGGACTGCAACAATGCAGCACAGGCCAGAGCTAGGTGGAACCTGGCTGGTCCTGAAGGAAGGCTGTGGTTCCAGAACAGAGCTGGAGCCAGGAGGCTCTGACCCCAAACCCCATATCACATTCTGCTGTGCAAAAGGTGGGGGAGGATGGGACATGTGGCTCTTGCTGAGGTGGGTGCTGGAATATGAGGACGGGGCCACTAGAACTTTGTCTCTTTTTATCTTCTGAAGTTCCAAGAGAGGCAGGAAGAATGCTTATCTGTGAGGTACCTGATGTGAGCTGCCAGGCCAGTAGGAGGCTGGGAGTTTGAGTAAGACCATAATAAGATGCAATGTGGCACTGAATCATAAAAGGAAGAGACTTAAGGATATGATCCCTTATGTGTAGGACTAGATGGGCAAAGCCCTAGGAGAAGACACTGTCAGTACAGCTGTGGATGGGAAGGAAGGGATTGGTGGGTGGGAGCGATGATCTTCATTCCCCTCACTATCCCTTCTCTCCCTCACCTCTTTCCTTTATTAACACAAGAGAAAGAGAGAGGAGTGGCAAGAATGAGAGGAAATGGGTAAGAGCAAGAGAGAAAGAGCTGTTGAGAAACACACACACACACACACACACACACACACACACACACACACACAGATGGAGGTGAATGTCTTGTCTCCTCTTTACAGATGCTAACAAGCTATTGAGGAAACTGGCTGTTGGAAAACTCTTCCAGAGACTATAAATATATTCCTTAGATCTCTAGTTAAAACAACTGCCACTGAGGCAGGAAGTGTGTGCTAAGAGGAAGGAATAAATCTGGTAAAGAAAGAGACTGGGCAGCTTTGTGTCAGCAACAGAACACACTGTGCAGTGTGGAGCTCCACCTGCCTTGCCCCACCTGGGGATCCATCTGCCCACAGCACAGCCTCGGTCCCTCAACACTGACACCTGCAAATGTCAAACCAGCCTCAGCAGCAACCTCCCTCACTTTTATGGGAGGAAGGACAGTGTAGCAGAGCTCTCCTCCTCCCAGGCACTTCTAAGAGAAGGACATTCACAAGCCTCAGCTAATCTGATTTCAACACAGAAAGGAGAAGGGGAAAAAACAAAGACAAGGGCTCCTCTTTTGGCAAATGCTAAATACTAAGCTTTTCCAAGCAAACTGACTAGGTCTCATGCAGCGGTCAGGAACTTGAGATGACAGTAGTCAGACTGGGTAGTCATTACACCAGGGAGAAGCAACGTTTACCTTCTCTGAAGTCTGATTTGCATTTGCTCATCACTCCCCACAATGACCATTTCCTGCCCTGTGCTATGATGAGCTGGGTATCTTGCCCAGGGTACCTTCCCTGACACCTCCCCTGCCCAGGCTATGCTGGCTCCTCCTTCTCTGTATGTCACATGGCAGACCCCTCACTGTTGTGTCATCTCCACTGCAACATCTGGATCCCTTTCGAGACCCTAAGCTCCAGAGGTCTGGGCTGGGTGTTTATATCTGTATCTCCAATTCCCAGTACACAGCTTGTGCTCAGGAAGGCCCCAGGACAGATTCTTATTCACCCACAGTGCCATGATGCCCTCCACACAAATGATGCTTACTGACTGCTGTGCCTCTTCCTCCCCCAGGCCTTCTCCCCTGCCTATTTCTACCCCATCTTTATCTTTTTTCTCTCTCTGCCTTCCGCATGAACTCTAATTGTGGCCAATTTCAATATTAACTTTCTAAAGTCAATATTAGATATAAAGGCCTGGTTAATGGGCTACTTTTGAAGAGCAAAATTTTGTAACACCATTGCTAAATTAGCTGCATTAGAGATCACTATTAATTAGCACTTTAAACATGTGGGTAACACCTCTGTAAGCCCAGCTAATGAGCAAACCGTTTCTGTTTATTCTTCACAAGATTTAATATTAGCTGAGTTGAGACCTCAGCAGCAATGCACACAGGCTCACTTGCCCTCTCTCCCTCCCTCCCTCCCCAGAAAACTTGACAACATTTGGTGTTCTCTAGACACAAGAAAATGGCCACTTCAGAAGTGATTATATCTGCCCATCACTTCTTAAAAACAGATTCTTTGCTAACTGACTAGGTTATTTAAAGTGCTCATACCTCATGGAGGGTTGTGACGGTTGTAGATTTATTGTCTTTTTGTTACAGTGAGTATTACTCTTGCATGAGTTCTCAAAGTAACACAGAACATTAGCTAGTGATGAATTAGTCAGTGATGAACATGAATCAGCTGTTGAACATTAGCAGTATATTTGCTTATATAATATATTTAGAGAGAGTTACAGAGATACTTAGAGGTGGAGGCGGAAAGTATGTGCTGTGGTTCAGACATATAAAAGGCTCACTCCTTGGGACCCTCACTCTCAGTCCCCCTCCCTCTTCCCCAGGTGCATATCAGTAATATTTGAATTTGAATTAATTTTAATTTAATCAGGACATGACTTTAGGTTAAAGATGAAATTGTTGATTTGAAAATGCATCTTTGGCCCCTGTCACTATGGAACAGCAGGCATGCAAACATGAATGGCCCTGTACTTCCCCTCACTCTGCCCTGCTCCCCATAGCTGGAAGTTCAGATGTGGGTAGCAGTAAAGCAGCAAAAGATGACTGCAGAGCTCAGAGCAAGAGACCCTCATGGGGAGCTCCTAAACCAGTCCCCCTCACCCAAGTCCAGAGCTTCTCCCTACCCCTACCTCCATATTTTCTGACTCCGTAGCTGTGCCACTCTTGCCCTAGTCTCACTACCCATCAGTGGAAGCAATGCCACAAGGACATAGTGGGCACAGACTGGACACACATCCACTGCAGACATGGGTCAGACACAAGCAATGACCAAATAAGCAAAGAGTAATAACCAGGATTGCAGAATTGCAAATGCAGCCTGACAGGTGAGAAGAGCTATGCCCAAAGGTCATATTATTGAACAAATTTTAGCAAACAAAAGCACCTTCTCGCACTTCAAGGACATGTATGCTGCTGTCCTTGGTCCTGAGCTAGTTGCATAGTTGCTACTCAGAGTGACTGCTGTCCAGCCTGTACGAGGATATATGAACCAAGTGAGAAAGAGGCAGAGATGAAAGAGACCTTCAGATATATCAGGGAGATAAACAAATATGAAGGAATGTTGAAGGGACATAGACATGGAAAGATTACAGAAGATAATACAAAGATTTGTTCTGGTATTGTTTTTAAATAATTGCAGGGGTGTCTGGGTGGCTCAGTCGATTAAGTGTCCAACTCTTGATTTCAGCTCAGGTCATGATCTCAAAGTTCTCGTGAGATCGAGCCCCCCTTGGGATTTTCTCTCTCCTTCTCTCTCTGCCTCTCCCCCACTCTCTCTCCCTCTCAAAATAAACATTTTTAAAAATAATTAATAAATAATAATTGTAGTAACCCAGAAAAAAGTCTACGCATATCACACACACACACACACACACACACACACACCTCCCAGGGAAATGAGACAGCATGAACTACTTATGGATCCCAGTACTATGTTTTTCTGGCTGGTAATCTCTGAAGTAGATGGATTGGCCATGGAAACATTTCTAGAGTTTTAAGCAATTTTTAAAACTTTCCTTAAGTTATTGCCTTGGGTATCTAAACACTGCCCACTTCAGTTAAACAAATATATATTTAGCACATATATGTTTCAGAGAAAATTCCAGTCACTATGGGTACAATGATTTAAAAAAATGTAAAGTTCTGACCCCGCTAAGGGACTTTGAGCATAGGAGGCAAATCAGACACATCAACATGTAATTTTAATATTATATAAGAAATACAATGATAGAGGTACATATGAGAGATAAATATTCAGAAGAGGCCTAATAAAACTCAAGCTCTAAGAAATTGTCTAAAAAGTGAAAAAGCAGTATCTAGAGAAGAGGCAAAGGGTTATAGGATCCTCAGCAAGGTTCTGGACCAGATAGGATACTGGTGAGAACCATGATCTCTCTGGTAGTTTTAGGGGAACAGGGAGAAGAGTAGCTAAGACATGTGGTTTTTCCACCATGACCTAAACCTTCTCCAGAGTAACAGAAGGATGAGTTAATGTTTGCCAGAGATAAGCAACAAAGCTTCCTCTGTGAGATAGTAAGCTTTCCTAGGGCAGGCACATCCTGAGAGGCCCTGAGTAAAGCACAGCTCTGCATTTAGACAGAACTAAGCTTCCTCTGTGAACCTAGCATAACCAGGAGCCAGCATAAGCTAGCAAAGGACCAATTTCAAGAGAGAGTCTGACTCGTGATGTCTGCTATTTCTTTAGAAAGAAGCATAATGATGTCAAGTGCTAAATAGGAAATCAAAGTAATCCAAATACCTCACAAAGCTAGAATCCTTCTCCAGAATTCTGGAAAAAACAAGAACCTTGGGGGGGGTGGGGATCTACAAAGGGTTGCCTAGGTAACCCTCAATTGTGCTTACCAGTGCACATACTAAGCCATACATTCCAGGACTACTTAATAAACCAAAGCAAGATTCCTAACCCTGCCTCAAGATGTGTGTGGTTGGGAAGGACCATAAAGCTCGTGAAACTGCATGCAAATTATTGCATATGTGTCCATAAGTGCCCATGTTTTTGAGAAAAGAACCTGTATAATTCCAATTTTCATCTGATTTTCAAAGGGGTCAATGACTTCCTAAATGGCTGAGAACGATTTGTCTAAAACAAAGTAAAAAAAAAATTCTATAATCTCTCTTGAGTTCTAACCACTTCATCCTATAATCCAGCATCTGCCTCACTCATGGCACACTTTCTAACACTCATGACCTAGATGGGACCCAATCCTGTGCTTGGGCTGGCAGAAAACTTAACCAAAAAGAAATTATTTAGATTCCATAGCTTGAATAAAAGGCAGCTGAGGCAGATGGTAGGAAGTCAAGGCTGGGTACAGGACCAGGACCCTATGCTCTAAGGATGAGCTCAACCAGAGGTGGTTCTCCCTCACTGTGGAGTTACTGAGAGCCAGAAGAAGTGAAGTTAAACATGAAAGGAGTTTTACAGATGCTTATAGGCATTGCCTTTCCTGGAAGCCTTCCTAATAGATTTCCCAGCCTCTAACCCCTGCTAGCAGAGGGATAACAACTTGACTCAAGACCCTTCCTGACTCCGTGAGGGGTTCTGAAAAAAGTTAGAGCCAGCAGAAGGGGTCTGCAAATTTATTTAACAAGATCCCTTACAGGCTGTATCATGGTGGGATAAGAAGGGGGTTCTCAAGTGTTCCTACTCAGGTAGCCACAGAAGAGCATGCCTGGCCACTATTTGCTCAACAAGCTATTTTTTGTATGAGATAGTAAGTTTTCCTAGGGCAGGCACATCCTGAGAGGCACTCATGGCCCTGAGTAAAGCACAGCTCTGCATTCAGACAGAACTAAGTCTGACTCCCAGCTCTAGCACTTATTAGCTGTGTGCCCTTAGACAACTTACTTAACTTCTCTGAGTCTGTTTCCTTATCAGAGATAAGAATACCTACTTCACAGGCTGTGGTGACAATTAAAGGACAAAATGTACTTGAAGGCATCAGACATATACTGATGGCTAAGTAAACATAACACTCCTTCCTTCTTCCCTGTTCAGCTTAGCAGCATTAACATGGGGCTTAGTAAATAATACGTGCTTATTAATAAGTGTTGATTGTGTCAATAAACAAATGTAAGTGTACACGTTAAGTGAATAAAGTAAATTCAGAAAATGGCAGCTAAAAACTGCCTCCTCACCTTCCCACTACATACCTGTAAGCCATGATGCTCACATTCATCTGTGTGGTTCCTGTGAATTTTTATTGTTTTTCACCCCTATCCAATCTAAGCTTTTTGGTGAGCACTCCAACCATTCCTGCTCCCCTAGCCAGTTTCCTCAGATGCAAAGGAAAGCCTCCTGTGCCCAAAGGAAGATCAGATGCTGATTGAGCTGAATAAGCACTTGCCCCTTCCTCTTGTGTCCAAAGGGCTATGGTCATGGGCATCCCTCCACTCTGATTCCTATGTGTTGGAGACTACAGCTGGCCAGTCTTATTCCTTCTTCCCCAGCTCCTCTCCCCCACTGCCTTTATGAAGCTGGGTTCCAGACAAAGGTGTATGGGTCCAGGTGGCATTTCTGAGAAGTACCTCCATTGCAAATGCATACCACTGTTGGTAGCCCCAACATCTACCCATAGGTTAAACCTTCAGAGCCCCATTAAGGAGTCCCAGCTGCCTGCAGGGAAAAAGAATAAGAGTCCCAAAGAGTCCATGCCCTGTGGGCCTTTTCCTTGGCTGGCCTTGAGCTGTCAGGCCATTGTGAATGGGGAATTCACAGAAGAAGAAAAGCTAGAGGTTGTGGAGCTAGGTGTGGATGCACAGGAAAGTGGCAAATACAAACTCAGGTAAGCCAGACCTTCAAATCCACCTGCTAAGTAGAACAAATGGTCCAAAGCTGCTAAAATTCTCTGTACTATGCTCTCTGAAGCTATTTTCTCCATCAATTCTCCAACACTTTGAATTTTTTCCCCAGTAATCTGGGCAGATTACCTCCTGAGGCTGGGAAACCTGGTCCTCTTTGTTCTTTTCCAGCTTCTCATAGAATGGGAGTCCCTGCCATGACAGGGAGACATGAGTTTGCTTTTTCCATGAATGAATATGCACATGTACTCAATACACAGATGACATGCTAAAGACTAGAAGAATGTTGAAGTAGAGTGTAAAGATGCTTATTATGGCTTTATACTATTGGAAAATCACACAAAATCTAAATGTTCATCCAGACAGGATTGGTAAAGTAATCCATGGAATATCCACTGTGGGTAGCCATTAAATATGACACTGTGCAAGAGTAATTAATGCCATGGGAAATTTCATGGCCTACTGTTAAGTAGGAAAAATAGATTATAAAACAGCATGTACAAACTTATCCCAATTGTAATATATTAGTATGTGTCTGTGTATAAAAACTGCATACATACCTATACATACTGGTTATCTCTGGAAAATGGGATTATGGCTGATGTGAATTTTAATGTTTCTTCAATGTTTTTTGTTGTTGTTGTTGTCCAATTTTTCTTATTTATTCTTGAAATAATGCAAGAAAAGCAAATTCCCCCCTTTGTGTATTAGTCTTTCATATACAGGATCTTTGTATAATATTCATGCACTTAAAAAGTTTAATAATTAGGTTGTGGTTATGATACCATCTGCAAACAGCATTTTAAAAGTGAACTTATTTTAAGTTTAGGATAACCATGTTCTGCAGCTGTTTATGATATGATTCCATGACAAATAAAAAAAGGCTACCATTCATCACAGATAGTTTTCTTACGACTGAAAGAATGAAGTCCAAATAAGCTGTAAAAAGAAAATTAATTTTTTGTTAAATGTCATTTAAAGATTTGCTGTGCATGCAAATAGAGTTTATCTCAGGAATGCAAGACATTCAAGAAGACTCAAGTAAAATTAAATTCAAATAAAATCAACATGTTTTTGGATTAAAAAGCTAAATATTATAGCAGATATCTATTGAATGAATCTCTAAGTACCTATTATGTGCCAAAGGGATTTTTTACTAGACTTCCATTTGGAGGAATAAATAGGTGAAAGTAATTAAACATTTTTTAGAGAAAAAAAAGATGAATAATGGGCTGGGCTTGCCCCACTAGATATTAAAATATACTTTTTTAAACTGCATTATTAAAAGGTGGAGCAGACACAAGAATTAACATACAAATGAATGGAGTCTGATTCATAGACCTAATACAGATCTGGCATATTTAAGAACCTAATATATGATAAGGAAAGAATCTAAAGCAATGAGGAAAAGACAAATTATTCAATAAATGGCACTGGAAAAAGGACTACTTGGGGTAAAATAGTCAAGCTCATCCTCACAACCTAATACCATACACCAAAATAAATTGTAGACAGATTAGAAACCCAAATCTTAAAAATGACATATAAGAAACATTTTAAGAAGAAATATGGGTGAGTAAATGTAACTGATCCCTGAGTGAAAAAAGAGTTCTCAAGGCATAAAAGCACTAAAAGAAATCAGAAAGGAAAATATTGACGATTTTTGTGTATGGAAAATTTTAAACTACACGTCAGAGTATAAACAAAATTTAGAATGCAAAGGACAAGCTGGGGAACATATTTACAACAAATTTGACAGAATAAGGATTAATACTGCTCCCTATTTGAAAAGCAAGCGAAGAATAGACATTTCAAAAAAGGAGAAATGGCTAATAAACATAAGAAAAAGCAGTCAACCTAATTACTAATCAAGGAAATGCAAACTAAACAATGAGATGTTTTAAAATCCATTAAATCTGCAAAGATTTTGAAAAGGCAATAATCCTCAATGCTGGCATGAGTCCAGTGTTAGCCCTCCCTGCCCATAGTTCTGCCAGTGTAACCTTTCCAGAAAGCAATTTGGCAATATGAATCGTGAATAATAACACCATGCATAGCCAATGACTTAGTAATTCCCCTTCTGGATGTCTATCCTGAGGAACTGAGGAACACTGAGGACAAATACTTGAGGACAAGGAGTTTTAAGCAGCACGTTTTATTGTGGTCTCAAACTGCAAACAACTTAAACGTCCAACAGAAAGGGGTGAGTTAACCAATGTTGAGATAGCTATAAATGGTTTGAATAATTTATAATTTCATAGAAGAATGCTCACAATATGTAGAGTAAAATATTGTATTTTCTAAATATCTAAATATTTTCTAAAATATCTAATGATACATGTACTACATATGTTAGGTTGAATCATATGAAATTTGAGACGTAACTTTTTTAACTATCAGAAATAGCAATTTGGTATGATCCCAAATATGGATATAATGTATTTCTGGGTTGTGGGATTACGGGGATATTTCATTTTCATCTTTATACTTTTCTATAGTTTTCAAATTTTCTACAATGAATATGTATTAAAATGTTAAAGTTGTATAATTACATGAAGATCATATAAAGAAACACCCAAAACTCAAATCTATATTAAACTATCTCTCCTTTTTCTCGTGCCTAGAGTTTGCAGTCCTCTGCCTCTTTGATCTTTTTATCTCCATGCTCTTCATCTTTGTCTCTCCTTTGATTTATTTGCATGTTCTATAATTGGTTCTCGAGTTAATCCCTAGAATAAGAAGCAGGGTCCTAGAAAGAGTCTGACCTGGGCTGTCAGTTCCCTTTCCTGTAGGAAGCATTCTCAGACCAGGCACAAGATTCATGAGGTTTCTACTGCTCCAATGTAGCCAGTAGAAGGACCATAATTAGCAGAAGGACCACAGAAGAAGGCAGGCAGCCTCCTCATGGGGAATCCTCTCCACTCATGTCACTGCCACTCCTTTAGGGATGAGACTAAGGTTCCTACCCCTGTTCTATGGGAGGCTTGGAAGAGGGTATTGCACAGCTTCCCTCCAACAGCATGTTGGGAAGAATTAATCCCAGTGCCTCACCCCCCCCAAGCCTGACATCTTATTGTGCTCTATATTCTTGCCAGATGTCTGTTGGGAGTTCTCACCCACTACATGATGAAGACTCATACTTCTTGCTGACACATCCTCTCCCAGTTCCTCTTGACTTGCCACTCACGAAGCTCTTGATCCCATGGAGTGACAGAAAGACTTATAGTGAGATGATCAGTTTCAACTCATATCAACTTAGCAATGTGGGGGAGGCTGCTCCTTCTCCTTTGATTTCCTCAAGTGGATATTTCACAACTACCCCAGTTAAGATTAAATAAATTCAAGGTAAAGCAGTTGCCAAACTTCAGAGCCCCATACAAAAGCCAGGTATTAGTTGTCATGTCTGTATGGTAGCCTTTCTGTGGAAGCAATTACAGGTTTTATGCCTTTCTGATCTTGAAGTCTGCCTGTGCTTTTAGGCTCTAGTTAACCTTCCCACCACTAACACCATCACCACCAACTTCGGAAAAGAGACAGCCCCCTGTATTGGTGACACAATCAGAGAAAGCCTGGGTCATCCCATGCCTACCTACCCTGCTCTGGTGTCTCAGCTCTCAGGATAAATGTGCTCATGGTAACCTTGAACTCTTGGCAGGCATTAATCTGTAGGACAAGTATGGGGCCAGAAGTTGAGTAACTGTGTGGCTATGTTCCCTTTCCCACTTGGGGAACACAGGGGACATGGTTCCCAATGTGGGGTGAGGTCTGTATCAAAGTAACTAAAGGCACTTCCTTGAATTCCTACATGTGTAATTGTCTCAGCACTTGCACTAGGTCACTCAGATGAACCAAACCTAGAAAGACACTCTCAGCTATTCATGAAATGCCACCCCTGTAGAGTCCTGTTCTAACCACTTTCTCTTCTGACAAATG
This sequence comes from Prionailurus bengalensis, assembly GCF_016509475.1. Lineage (NCBI taxonomy): Eukaryota > Metazoa > Chordata > Mammalia > Carnivora > Felidae > Prionailurus > Prionailurus bengalensis. The sequence continues at coordinate 70,140,638 of NC_057350.1, read as the reverse complement.
AATATAGCTTTGAAACCCCTGTAATGTGTAAAGACTGCCATCCCAGGAGTGGGGCCAGGGTTTCCATCCTCAACATCTTCACCAGCCTCCCAGAGTAAAGCATCACTTCCTCTCACCTCATCTTCCTACTAACTTCATCCAGAAAGAACTCCTAAATGTGTCCAGTGGCTTTACAAACAGTGCATGCCAGTGAGTTGAGCAGAAACAATAACCTTTCTTCTCCTCAGAGCACTGACAAAACATACCCCTTCCTAGAGGGGCCATCAGATGCCAGAACCAAGCAGAACCAAATGGAATGCTAGATCTAAAAGTCCTTACAGAGCTGCTAGCCCTTCATTTACAGTAAGGAAAACTAAAATCCAGTGAGGGGAAGGCACTCAAAGTCAGATGGTAAGTCTATAAACCCAAATTTAGTCAAGCATTTTCTGCTTCACACCATATGGCCTGAAGAGTATTCCCACTATAGATGCATTCATATTAAAATGCAAGGATGGGTAGATGATAGTTTAGATCTTTGCTACCTAAGACAGTAGCCACTAGCTATATGAGGCAATTTAAATTTTCATTAATTAAATAAAATTTAAAATTCAGTTCCTCTGTCATATTGGTCATATTTGAAGTAGCTAATGGCTATCACATTGGAGAACATTTCTATCATTGCAGAAAAGTTCTATTGACAGTGTCAGTCATTTAGATGATAGATACCCAACAAATGGTTAAGTCCTTGAGTACTGGGTCTGTCAAGAGCTCTCTTGGAATGTACTGAGAAATTCTCCATATCCTATAACCAATAACTGAATGAGTAAAAAACAGTCCATGATACAGCCAGTGGGGGGCTGTATGGACCAAGGGTCCATAAACATGGATTTGCCATCTAGGAGAGCTACAGAGATGGCCATCCTTGGTTTAAGCACATGAATCTAGGGAAGAAGCAAGTGGCTTCTGTCTCCACTTCTTTTTTTAAAAAAGTTTTCTGGGGTTTTTTTTTTTAGTGTTTATTTATTTTTGAGACAGAGAGAAACAGAGCATGAGCAGGGGAGCGGCAGAGAGAGAGGGAGACACAGAATCTGAAGCAGGCTCTAGGCGTTCAGAGCCCAACGCGGGGCTTGAACTCACAAACCGTGAGATCATGACCTGAGCTGAAGTCAGACACTTAACCAACTGAGCCACACAGGCACCCTTGTCTCCACTTCTTTAAAAAGTGTTATTGTTAACTTTTGAAACTTGATCAAATTTCCCAGTGGAAACCAAAGCTTTCAGCTATTAACTGCCAACTTTCATGTAGATGCCTTTGAGCTTCAGCCACTTTGGGAGGTAGTTATGCCAGAAAACCAAGAATTCTAAATGAGAAGGTTCCTAATGGGAAAAAGTCTTCACAAAGCTAGAGCATTTTCAAGAGACAATTTGAAACTTACATGTGCACTCACTTTGTAATGTCCAATTACCCTCTATTAAGCCAACAAAAAGCTGAATGGTCACACTGGAAATCAGGCCATCAGGCTATCATGCTATGGTGAGAAGCCAACCTGCCCAATGGCTTCTGAAACCCACAGTTCAACACAAGGTAGGGTGAGAAGTCATTCAAAGGACTGGGTGAACATTCTGTCAAAGAAAAAGCCCCTTTGCAAACAGATTTGACTTGTTCTGTTCTACTCAAAATTTTGAGTAATAGATTAAGAAAATTTCTGCCAGGGGTACCTAGGTGGCTGAGTCAGTTATGTGTCAGACTCTTGATTTCGGCTCAGGTCATGATCAGTTGTGAGATTGAGCCCTACATCAGGCTCCACGTTGACTGTGGAACCTGCTTGGAATTCTCTCTCTCCCTCTTTCTCTGCCCCTCCCCTGCTCGCACACACACACACATTCTCTCTCTCTCAAAAATAAATAAACTTTAAAAAGAAAATGTCTGCCAATAAAAACTTTACAGATGTAAAAAATCCAGTAAAGATACCCTTTTTAATATATAGAATCATTCATTAAAATGGGACCAAAGGAGAGAGAAATTAGCTGCTTACAGAGATTAGAAAAACACAAGGCCCCCTGGATATTTTTAACACCTGAAGTTCTAACTATACACAAGACAAAGAAGGGAACTACTCTGAGGCCCAGTGGCTCAATTAAGAGTGATTTATACAATTAATGCTTAGAGCTAGTAAGATACTCAATGAACAACTGATTTCTTTCTATAGGTTATGGGTGTATTTTTGTATTTGTTCACATCTTGCAGTGTAAAATAATTCCTGTTGCTATTTCAATTTTAAGACATTTTTTATAACAATAAGGTTCTTTCCTGTTCTAGAATACCCTAGCCCTATTTTCTACACGGAAGATTCATCAGTGTCCAACACACACAAAAAAATGTGACTGTTCCTCAGTTTTCCCATTTGCAAAATGTAAGTAACACCAATCTCATAAGGCTATTGTGAGAATTAACTGAGATTATGTTCATACCTTGTGACTGGTAGACTGCAGGTGTCCGGTAAGTGCTAGGTGATTGTGTGAATGAATGAATTAATGAAGTGTCTGGACTCTGTGACTGACTTGTCACTGGGATCAGCTGTACAAACCTGGAAGCAGTCAAATTGCAGAAAACCATTCACAATTTAAGACACAACCATCCACATACTGTCAGCTCCTGAAATTGAAGATACAATAACTAGGAGGAAATAAGCTCCCTCCAGAGAGCATGCCTTGCAAATTCAGACTACTGCAAAGGTAAGGACATTACAGTTCCCATGGAAAATAATCTTCCCTTCAACTCTAAATGTATCTGATTCTGTGTTTGTGCAGATGGCAAGAGTAGTCAACAATCTAATCATGCTAGCTTTGGGGCTCCATGACTAAAATCCTTCCGTCAAAATCCATATGTATATTTGGAAATGTTCACCATCTAACTGGGGCCCAGGCATGCAAAGAGCAACTCAGTGATAGTTCTGGTACTGTTCCAGACAAATAAGATTCCTGACCCAGGAAACAACACTACACTAGGAATCTAAAGACCCAAGTTCTCTGCGAGCTTTTTCAAAGTCTCTTCCCTTTCTGGCCTTCATTTTCAACACCAGTAAAATGAACAAGCCAGACAAGCTGATGATTGAGACTGTCCCCTCCCTGGCTATTCCATTCCCTAATTCTGCTTTGCTGTAGAAGAGATCGTGGCTGGCAAGAAGTTAGAGAAGGGGGCAACCCAGAAAGAAATTGAGAACCTCAGGGGTGAGAATCATGCTGGGGATATACCATATTTAATTAATTGTAAAATGCATCATTAGTTTATGTACCATCAAGAAAGAAAAAACTATTGTAATTAAACTATTACACACCATAAACTGTAAGATGCAGAGACAGTAAAAATGTGGAGAGGAAAAGGGCATCTTAGAATCAATGAAATATGAGAACTAACTGGGCACTTGTTATACTCTAGGCATGGAGCTAAGTGTTTTACACATATTGTTTCATTTAACCCCCAAATAACCCTGTGACATAGAAATGTGCAAAAGATCAGCATTTTACAAGGGAAAAAAAATGAGGTACAAGGGGTTTACAAAATTTGCTTAAGGTCATCTAGCTGGTCAGTAGAAGAGGTGAGATTTGAACCTACAACTATTTCACTCTAAACTCTGTCTTCTTAACCCTTTACCCTTTGAAGAAAGGCTGGAGCATTTGATACAAAGTGAAAATGAGTTGTCTGATGGATATAGGACTAAAATACTAAAACTATCAGTATACATTAACAGAATTCACTAGGATAAAATACTTAGAACTGGAAGGGACCTTAGAAATAATGTAATATAAGCACATACTCTACAGGCAAAGAAACTAAAAAGCCCAGAGGAGTTATGTCATTTGCCCAAAGTTACACAGCCAATTTTGCCAAAGCTAGGATTCTAGAATTTTGCCCAGTAATAAGATCAAGATCGCAAGTCTATATAGTTTCCTGAACACACCCATTCCTGTCTTTTCAAGTTCTGGGCATTTTCCCATCTCTACTCAATGACTTCTTCGTGACTTCCCTGTGATTACACAGGCAAGTTCCTTCAGCACTCCAGAATGCAGTTCCCTCAGGCCTGAGCTATGGAGCCATTCCCAAAGCAGTGTGTGGGGGTGGACAGAACAGCTGGGCTGGGTTCTAAGACCCCTAGCTCCAGGAAAACAGCATGCTTAATTCCTCCATGTCTTGTAGATGCATATGTAAATTGAGCCTGATACCACCAGACTCACACAGAGACCATGTATATAACGTCCCAGTGGCACACAGTAAGTAGACAATGCATGACAGTTATTATGGCTACGACGGTTGAAGTAGGTTGGTGCTTTTACAATCTCCTCACCTTTCTTGACCATTGGTTCATATATGATCATCTGCTTTGCATTTTCTAATTTGAAGCACATTCTCTTAGATGGAAACAGCAGGAGCAGAACCACAGGCCTGTATCCTTGTCTTCATCTCCCTTTACAATGAAACAGCTTCTCCAAACAGAAGTTCAAACCCTCCTCTACCACTACTGTTCACAAGTTTGCCTCCTGTGGCTTTAATCCAGTTCTCTGACCTTCCTTTAAATGTTTGTACAAGGCCTTTAAAAATCAAGCTTCTTGAGGAAGTCCTTTTCCTTTTATGATTTATCCTACTTGTCTTAAAGTGAAAGCCAACCCCTTTCCAAGGTGTGGTCAGCCCTCAAGATATCATAGCCACTTGAAGCTCAAGGTCAAATCACTTTATGTTCAATCTTCCAACCATTGCAGGTTGACTGCCAGTACAGTAACAGCCCTACCTTTTTAGGGATCTTTGTGCTTCTCATTACATACATGATAGAAGACAATATGTAATAATTATGTTGCAGGCTGCCTGGAGAAAGGGCAGGCCCTCAAGCTGGGAAGGGGAAAATGCTAAAGAAGCTAAGTAGCCAGGATGTGGGCTGACTTAATAGTCCTACTTTCCCTTCTAAAGACACCTAACTGGGGGAAAGCCTGTGCCCAGCCTCACTAGTTAACCACCCAAAAAAGCCCAGCTGCTGAAACCAGCAGGCATAACCAAGACACCCCCCCACCAATCCCCAACCCCAGTGACAGCTTAGTTCACAAAAGAGAGGCTTTGTAAATCACACATCACAGGAGCCCAAATTCCAGCTGCTCTGCCTGGCTGTTGTTTTGTTCTTGCTGCTTTTGTGGGACTTTGCAGTAGATGTTTGCTACTGTGATTAAAGGTTACTACCTAGGTGCAGGCTCCCTGAGTGCCTTAACATATCTTATGTTGATTAATTCTCGCAACTACCCAATGGGATATATATTATTTTCCACAATTTATAGGTGAAAACTAAAGATTCAAGAAATCAAATAATTTTCCCAAAGTCACAGAGCTAGGATAGGATGAAGACAGAATTTGAACTCAGGTCTGTCTTAAGCCTGTGCACAAAACCTCATACCATGTGGATCTGTCTCATCTAGTACCCAAGTCACTCTGAGTCAAGGCACATCCAGAGCTTCAATCCCTACAGGATTGGGATGTAGCCATGTTTGGTACAGCCCCAGACACAGAATTTGATGTGTCTGGGATGAGTCTCCAGCTCCTAAGTTTCTGTGGAGTCACAGGTTGGTCAGACTTGGTGAGTGCCTCAGTTTCCTGATTAGTTAGTACCCTGCTGTTAGCATTCTGCTCTGAAACCCCACCTGAGCCATTAGGGCCTCCTTCATCCCTTGCTGTGCCCCTCTCCTGGCACTCCCTTAGGGGAAGGAAGTAGGTCTGAGTCCCTGCACTCCCAAGTTACTGTCTGGGGGCCTGACAGGAATGGATGGATGGCCTCATGGTGTAGGAACACAGACTCACCAGACCCTGAGTGTCTCTTGCCACTTGTGAACTCTGGGACACCTCCCTCCTAGAACTGCCCAAATCTCCCTCCCCCACCTTGGATGGTGGTGCTGGCCTGAAGGAAACTTGCTTTTGTGATGCTCCATTGGGTCCACTGTATTTCACTGCTGACTGTTTGCCTCTTTCAGACCAGCCCACAGTCCCTGAGCTCTCAGACAGACATTCTGTCAACCCTTTCAAAAGTGCCAATGCCAATCTTGTTTTGAAGTACGAAGTCAGTTTTCTTCATATAAGCAAGCGGCTAAAACAACCCATAAAAGACTGTCTGAGGCATTTCAGATAACAACTACAATTGGCTAAATTAAAATGAAAAGTCCCATGAAACTTCCACCCCACTGACTGTTAATGACATGGTAATTATAAACATGACGGCAAATATTATTACCAACTTCAAGTGTTAACTTGAAACCAGCTAGTACAGTCAGCAAAATGCTCCAGTCCTAGAAAGTTTGGAGAACTCATATAACACAGTAAATCCAACAACTGCAAATCTAACTTAAAATGAAATTTCTGACTGTGGGAGTGCAGATGTATTTCTCAAGGTGCCACACTACCCAGGACACACCTAGGGGCCAAGCTCAAGAAGTCTTCTGAGGTGACCTAGATTGGCCCATATACATTGTGGCAACTGTTTCCACCAAGCCATGTAAGGATGGGCCAGAGATTGGCCAGGTGCTCACCAAGCCCATTTGTCCTTTTGAAGGACACAACTCTGACATTTCCTAGCCTCCCTTGCAGTTAGGAGTACCATGTGACTGAGCTCTAGCCAATGGAATGTGGGAAGAAGTATTCTCTGCCACTCCCATGACTGGCCCGCAAAATCATTCCATGCTCTCTCTGTCCTCTACTGGCTGGATGAGGTCCCAGGAGAGGGTTGTAAGGGATGGCAGAGTCACTGAATGGAAGGAGCTTGGGTCCCGGGTTGTCATCCAGCTAGGAACACCTGTAGTGGACTGCAATGTGAGAAAGAAATAAGCTTCTATTATATTACCCCTGATAATTGCAGATTATTACAGTAGTCAACCTATGTGGACCAATTTGCAGAGAACACTGACATTGCTGACATAATTTTTAGAGAAAATATCAGTGTGGTAAACTGGAAGAAATTACTTTTGATCTCCATTCCAAAATCTGTCTGGTGTTCATATGTTCTGCAAGGGTTGAACATGGTCTCTTTTTAAAGAAACAAGTATATTTCAGTGATCTGGGTACAAAAACTGCAGGAGAACTTCAAAGAGGAGAACAATAAATACAGGAAAAAGGGAAACTTGGGAGGACTTGGCTGTAAGTTGCCAGTAGTCATCCAGCTCTCTACTCTTCTCTCTAAAAGAAACCACCCATGCCTCTGACAAACACATGTGAAAGTACCAGGCAAATTTTAGAGAGGAATATTAACACAAGGTACTGATCCTGAATCTAAATCCTTGGCCTTGTCTCTTACCCAGCCTAGTTCCGGTTGCATCACCAGCCACCATGAGGTGTTTCCATTTAGATGGCACCCAAAGTCCAAAATCTTCCAAGTTTTCAACTTTGTGTCTCCATCATGTTGGAGAGGGGTTTGAGCACTTGCTTCACACCTAACATATGCCAGACCCATATATAATAATTATAATTATATAGTATTATATGTATTATAATTATAGTAATTACCTCACTAAATCCTCTCATATTCTTTCTTGAGATAGGTATCATTTCTAGACATCTATCTTTCTGTCTATGTAGATATACAGACACATAAAGACAGATAGAGACATTATTTCCACAAATGTGGAAGCTAAGACTCAAAGAAGTCAAGTGATTTGCCCAAGGTCACATAACTGGTAACTAGGACTAAAAGAATAATTTTCTTTTATGTAAACACCAAAACCGATGAGACTGCTCCCTTAAACAACTATTTACACCTGGTGGTGTGCCGGAGCCTGCTGTTCTGGCTCCCAAAAGCCAATTGTAATTTTCAGGATTTTTGCCAACTGGTTGTTAAATAGGTTGGTAGCTTGAAAAATCTGCCACAAATAGGAGTATTTACACAATGGAAATCAGCAAATGCTGCAAATGGTACCGTCAGGGCTGTCATTCCCCCTTGGAAACATTTACCAGCACATCAGTAACTACACCTTTCTATTTGGACCAATATGGCAAGGCAACATGGTCGTTTTATTGAGATTTCAGGAATAAGAAGTAGAATGAAATAGGCCTGGATTTCAGACTTGCAAGCAAAAACTTGTAAAAGTAAAGGCAAATGTTACAAAGACATAAAGGAATAAGGAAGAAATAAGTGTAATATGGCTCAAGCTTCTGACAGTTCCACAAAGAGCTCTCCTAAGAAACTGGTAAGAAACAATTAGGGAGAATGATTACTAACTATAGGTGGGGAGTTAAATTCCGGGGTAATGTGGAAAGATCTCAGAAGTTTAGTTTTAAACTAAGGAATGAGGGAGGCATCACAAGCCTCCTGAGGTAAATCCTAAAACGGGGACTTTTTTTTTTAATGAACATAAAATTAGCATATTAATGCAGTGGCACAGATAATCCACAGCAGAAAATAAAATCGCATGATGCATTCCAAAGCTAAAGGTAAATGACTGGCATATTATCTTTGATCAACTGCACAGGATTTACCTTCTGCAATCAAAGTGCATCTTAATTAGCTACCCAATATTTGAAGGAAGGAGCATAGTAGCTTACAGAGTGTTTAGGAGCAATCAGCTTGCATCCACTTTTTTCTTCTTGAGTAAACATTCCACGTGTGGAAAATAATCTCCATGAAAAAAAAAAAAGAAAAAGAAAGAAATTGTGTTTTTATTTGTGGCTTACAGCAGTTGTTCCCAAACATGCCTGATCATCAGCTTTGGTTGAGAATTAAAAAAAAAAAAAAAAAAAAAAATACAGGCTCTGGCATCTATATTTAAATATAGATTCAGTGAGTCTAAGAAACTGTATGTTTGCTAGAACTGAGCTGAAAAGACTCATAAAAGCATAACACCAAAACAATAATTAGGACAATTAAAGGATCCCAAGAAGAAACCTAAGTAAGGTTGACCACCAGACCCAAGAACAGCCAGGGAAGGGAAAACAGTTTGGAGAGAGGGTGTGAAGGGGATTCCAGTTTTTGAAGAGGTTGCACTAGGATCTAGCAGGACTCTGAGTGTAAGGAAGGAAGATTAATTGCCACTTATTAGTAACGTTTGGAGAGCAAGTGACTTAACATCCCTAAGCTTCAGAATCCTCATCTATAAAATGAGGAGATTCACACCTAAATTGCTAGGCTGTTAGAGACTGGAAAGTACCTGTCACAGTCCCTGGCACAGAGGAGGTCACTGTTAGGTACTGCCTCATTATCATTTACGTCTTTTGTACCTTTTGGGAACATAATAACATGCTAAAGCATATAAAGCTACAGAAGCTGCTACGTGGGTGCGTCCAACCACTGTCCTCTCACAGAAGCCTACAGCAACAGACTCATGGCAATCTTCAGTGGACAACAGAGGAGGCTAATCACTGCACTCATGACCAGAAAGCAAGAGAGCAGCTTTCACTTGGCTCTGCCCTCAATATGACCTTGAACAAGCCTCCTGTTTCCCTAGGTCTTCATTTCTAGCCCTGTCAAATGGACACAATCAAATAGAACCTGTCTTGGCCAGAAGCTCTAATGAAGAGCCCAGGAGAAGGGGTTAATGTGAAGGCTCACACATTCCAGGGATAACGAGTCAGCCTGTCACTGTCCCCAGGAGCTTTCCCTCCCCAGTCAGGAAGATTGTTGGCATCCCCAAACGGCTGCACTGAGCTTCAGCTAATTGGAGGCTTGATGACAGATGACACCAAGTTTCTGGGAAACAAAATGATCTCTCCAGCCCCAGAGCTCTGCAGTGAGGAGGGAGGATGGGAAACTTCCCCAGAGTAATTCAACCAAGGTTCCTGGGGGCAGTGTATAAAACATTAATGGAACTCAAGCTACCTCCAGAACATGTCGGAGAAAAGGAAACAAGCAAAGCCAAGCATGGAGAGTGCTGCTGGTCCCGCCTGCCAGCTGGCACAACACACTAGAAATGAGACGTGGCCAGCCGGACAAGCAGCAGGATGGCCATGGAAGACCACTGTGGCACCCACCAAGAGTTCGAAAGCTGGAGAGAATCTGGACAATTCTCAGGGATTAAGGGAACAGCACTTTGTTTTCTGCCAGACAGGAGAGGAGGTATGTCTTGAAGAAAAGGTGACAAAGCAAAGTTACTGAGGAAGGACCCCTGTTGCATTGTTCTAAGAGATAATCACAAGAGAGACCAAAAAATGCCACCAGAGGAGGAGGCAGGCTTGTGAAGAGGGGAAGGGGAGAAGAGTCTGTAAAAATGCAGCCTGAAGAAAGGTAAAAGAAAAGAAAGATCAAGAGGAGGAGGGAGGGTTCAAAGGAAGTTAGTTCAAGCTCTATTTAAAGGAGTAGGGTAGAGCAGCTGCCACTTCACACAGAGAGAAAATCCTAGGCCTTCGTGCCTTCGTGCTGACTTTTTTCTAATTTAAATTTTCTAAGTCACTTCCATGTAAATGAAGTATACCAAGCACAGGAGGTGTTCCACACTTCCTACTTGAGCCAGCTCTGAAGCCCTTATTTTCTGCTGCAAGTGAAGGGAAGTGGGAGATGGGAGCGGGTGAAAAGGACAAGATTTAGCAAGAAGGGCTCACCTGGCCCTAGCCTGCTGATCAGATGAGCCCCACTTCCCACAGCTCCAGGTCACAGCCCCAAGACCCGAGTCTGAGATGAGGATATAGCCCAGGGTAGAAGCCACTTCTTCCCAAATGGGAACCACATCCTTGGAACAACTCCCTTGGTTGCCTTTATGGATATAATTCATACCAAATTGATTAACATGTCCTTAAAAGTTAAACATTCTCAAAAAGTAAACATTCCCAGGTCCATCACTTGTTGAGGTTCAGTGTCCTCTATCAGATCCAGAGCTCCCACGGGCAGCTCTACGCTTCTCCCTTCCCATCAGGAGCTTTGTGGGGACAGAAATCACACCCATCAACCTGTACAGACCCCAGCAGAGCTTCCATACACCAGGACTTTGTAAATGCTTTTTGATGAGAATGGCATTATAAATCCCTATTTTCCCCAAGGATTCTTCTCCAGGAAGAGGAAAGTTCTGAAAACTAGCAATATCTGTTAAAAAAGAAAACATACACAAGGCTCCAGTCTTCCACAGGGAGTGCCAAGACACTGCAGTGACCAGGAGCTTAGCCAGCCGGAGTCAAGGGAAGCCATTGTTCTTCCTGCTATGAAGGATAGCCTGTACCACACAGTGTCTCCACCACCCTCTGAGCCTAAGTTCAGCTGGGACTTCCCAGACCTTATAATTCTGCATTGGTTTTGACTGTGTTTGGCTAAGAGTAACAGAAAACCCTACTCTAATGGTTTAAATAAGTAAGGTGCTTCCTTGTCTCAAGCAATAAACAGTCTGCAGCTGACAGTCCAAGCTGCCTCAGTGGTGATTGTCTTCTTGATCCACTATCTTTGTGCATGGCTTTTGTCTCTTGGTCACAAGATGGCTGCAACACCTTCTGGCACCATGTCCCCATTCTAGGGATGAAGAAGGGTGAAGAGCAAACAGCTTTCTCTTTGTATGGCTTTATCTTTACTTAAGGAGAGTAATAGTCAGAATTGTGTCACATGGTCTTCCTTCATGGCAAGGAAAACTGGAAATTTCGATATGTCACCCTCCACCCTTTATAATAAAGGAAGAAAAGGGATGAGGTCATTGGAATGGATGTTAAGTATACCAACCTGCAGTATCAGTGCCACATACACAGGTTCACAAATCAAAAGGACACTCAGACCCTCCCAAGAAGGATGGTGTAGGATGCATTTTATAACCTGTTCTCCCAAATGTGATAAAAAAATATGCCCCACACACCTTTCATTCAGAAAAGCCTCTCAGGCTCTGGAATGTGTCCCCTCCTATTGAACACAAAGAGTTACTTTTACAGGCATTCTCTCATATATTCTTTACCACTATTAGGCATGGGTAATCCATCCCACTTTTATTAGATAAGAAGAAAGAGGCTTAAAGAGGTTAAGTTACTTGACAAATGTCCCATGGCTTATAGGTGGTAGAATCAAGTTCTGAACTCAGAGGTCTAGCCTCAAACCAGTGCTTTTTTTTATGGTCATTCTCATCATGCTGCATGCCTGACTGTTCCTGCTACTGCTGCAGCCCGCTTTCTTCCTTACGATGATCCTTTCCCATTTTAAGATTTAAATTAAAAAAAAAATTAAAAAACAGATTTAAATTAATGCAGAAAGAGCAGAGAGGTCATGGGGAATCTGGCAAATGCCCACAGAAGGCTGAAAAAGATCAGGAAACTCTCACTCTTGCCAACAGAATGTGCTGCTTGGTAGGATGCTCTCCCAAAGCCCATCAAAAAGAGGTCCTAAAAAACCAAATCCACAAACAGAAGGTGTATTCCAGGGGTCATCCCCTCCATGTCCTTCACTCCACCATCCTCAAACAGCATGGACAGATTTTGAAGTTCTTTGGCATGTCTATGACTACCTGCCTACTGCATGTTGCCTGCCACACAGGCTCATCATTGCTCAGGCTGGCTGTGTTTTCCTCCAATAGAGCACTTTTATCACTGCCTGGTAATTTCCTGGCCACTGTTGTGACTTTCACGCTAGACCCTTCATCCCTTAAGATAAAAGGATGGTGTCTAATATTGTTTCCCCAGCATCTACATGATGCTTGGCACATGGTAAGTTCTCAATAAAAAATATTCAAATATATGAGTGTAAAACACCAATCTTTCTTATTACAGTGGCTGTACATTTCTTTTCATACAGCTGGTCGCTCCTGTGTGTGCCCAGTTAGAACTCCACAGATCCCAGGGAGGGTAGAATTTCAGCCATTTGGCACAAATCCAGAACGCTCTTAGGCTGTAAGAGCCCAATGAGGCTGAGGTCAATGGCATTGGAGGTGATCTTGCTGCATTTCTGGGGTGAGTGGGATGTGTGAGAAGGAGAGGAAAATGGGCTCTGAACTTCCGGCAGGCAGGTTTCTTGATGCAAGGAAACCAGAAGAGAAGGGAAATGGGGAGATGTCAGGCCTAGGAGCTGCAAGAGTGAATGCCAGGCCTGCACTGGTGCCGACACTCCACCTGGGCCCCCCAGGCAGGTTTTCAGTGCTGCAGTCACACAGGCAGCCCGGATTTAGTTTCAGAGCCCCTCTGTCTCTGGCCAATCAGGCCTTTCCTTAAGCTTCTTTAAGTGTGCCCCACTGCCTTGCCTTGACTGCTGGTACCTGTCCCATCCTTGCCACTCTTTCCTAGCACTGATCCATCATGCTTCCATGTACTTCCTGAGTCCAGCTGAGGCTCCATGATTCATTCCTAGGCCCTTCCCACTGCATCCCACAACCACTGCTGATAGAGGAAGAGGATGCAGAAGCCAAACAAGCCTCTAAAGCAACATTTCCTAGCGTTTCTGAAGTCAGTGATCCCTTTGAGAATCTGGTGAAAGTCCCAGACTTTGGTCCTAGTCAACTACACATAAACATACCATCACAAAATGTCTATACAATTATAGGAGCTGGATAGACCTCCCAAAAGGCCCACTCACAGACCTAGAATAACAACTCCTGATCCAGAGGGGGTCATGCACAACTCTTGTTTTAGGGCTGCTCCCTCCCTGGGAGAACCCCAGTAGCTCAGTCAGGCACTTCTCAGCTTGTCCTCCCCACAGGGAAGCACACAAATTGTCTCTTTGATCCCTTCCACCTCACAAGTTTTTGATGAAAAAACTGCTGAACCCCTACTGTGTGGTAAGCAGTGGGAAGCTGAATGACTTGACATATATTTTCTAGAAATCTAATCTTTACAATAAACTTGCAAAGTAGGTATTATCCCATTTAAGAAGAGGAAATTGGGCTCCTTAAGGAATTGACTATGGTCACACAAACAGTGAGTTATGCAGTGCAGAACGAGACCCAGGCCTTTCCAGGTCCATTTCTGCTCTTATGAGCACTGTACTCTGGAGATGTCCCAAGGCTAGGTTACCTTCAGGAGGAAGCAAAGGCAGTCTCCCTGGACCGTCCAAAACCAACCCCCTTCCCTCCATGTTGCTCAAAGCCTTTGATTCCACAGTCAGAAATCTAGCTAAAAACGTTAAAAAAAATTAAAAAAAAAAAAATGGGGCGCCTGGGTGGCTCAGTCGGTTAAGCGGCCGACTTTGGTTCAGGTCATGATCTCGCGGTCCGTGAGTTCAAGCCCCGCGTCGGGCTCTGTGCTGACGGCTCAGAGCCTGGAGCCTGTTTCAGATTCTGTGTCTCCCTCTCTCTGACCCTCCCCTGTTCATGCTCTGTCTCTCTCTGTCTCAAAAATAAATAAACGTTAAAAAAAAATTTAAAAAAAAAAGAAATCTAGCTAAAAAGAGAAGTGATATCTCATGGTTATGTGTCCACTCCTCTAAATAAATGTGGAATTGTTTTTTGGACAGTGCTTGGAACTATCACCTGAGTCAGTGAGTGTGAACCAGAAGTGAGGTGAAAGTAACATTTCAGGAGGAAACAGCAGAAAACAGCTGAAGTTGCAGAGAGAAGAATATGCAGGGGAGCATCTTTGAAGATATAATGAGGAAAATTAGCTGGCAGATGGAAGCAGCTTTCCTAGATAAACTGTGTAGCAAGAAAAAAAGATAAGACAACTCCTAATAAATTCCTTCCTGTGCACAACACTGCAGGGGCCTGGGGTCAGGGCAGAGGAGAAGCCTTTCCTGCCAGGTACCTGCTGATGGGCTGGAGCAGGGTAGGGGTTGAAAATGGCATTCAGAATGAACTGCCTTCACATACTGACCACGAGAGATGCTGAGGCTAGGCTGGAGGGTGAGCCAGGCAGAGAACATCCAGAAAAGATGGTGCCCACAGCTATTAGAGTACATGGCCAGGAGGGCCAGGGGTGGGGACAATGCAGAAGAAAGGTTTGGCAGAGTCTGGAATCAATGAGGCAAGATGGAATGAAAGCAGGTTGGGAGCAAATGAGAGGACAGGAGAAGACTGCACTCTGGATGTCTGTTTACAGCCAGCACCCAGAGCTTGCTCTTAAAGCCCAAATGCAAGGGCTTGCTCAATCAGAGAGCTGGGCTTGACTGAAGTGCCTGGAGAAGGTGGGCACCTCTTCCTAGCATCATGGATGTTCAGGAAACCAAACAAAAAAAATTTTTTTTTAAACTTTTAACGTTTATTTATTTTTGAGACAGAGAGAGACAGAGCATGAACGGGGGAGGGGCAGAGAGAGAGGGAGACACAGAATCTGAAACGGGCTCCAGGCTCTGAGCTGTCAGCACAGAGCCCGACGCGGGGCTCAAACTCACAGAGCATGAGATCGTGACCTGAGCCGAAGTCGGCCGCTTAACCGAATGAGCCACCCAGGCGCCCCCCAAACAAAAAAATTTTAACACAGAATGCAAATAAAAGGCTTAACATGTTATGAATCTGCAGGATCTCATGTTCTTCAAAAATAGTAGAATGAGATAAAGCAAATCTAGTTAACAATGTCATCATGGATGCAAAGATTAAACAAGGATTTATAATTTTTTTAATTAAAAAACCTAAATGTGAAACAATAAGAGAGCAGTTAAATCATGGTTGCATAGTGTAATTGGTGTTTAGGGTCTGCAATCAGACTGCTTAGATTAAATCCTGGCTTTGCAACACAAGAACTGTGTGACCTTTTGAAAATTACTTAAATTCCTTATGCTTCCATTTCCTTGCCTGCAAATGGGCTTAATTACAGTACCTGCCTCCTTGTATTGTTACTTGGCACAGTGCTTGATATATTCCTAGATAACTGCATAGCAAGAAATCGTTCAGGATATGTTAGCTAGTAGTATTGTTGTCATTAGCAAGATGCATTCATAAGATAGCCTACTCTTGAGCCATTAAAAATAATATGTAGCAATATAATTTTTTAAGTTTGTTTATTTATTTTGAAAGAGTGTATGTGTGCAAGTAGGGGAGGGCCAGAAAGAGAGGGCGAGAGAGAGAAAATCCCAAGCAGGCACTGCCAGCACAGAGCCTGACATGGGGCTCGATCTCATGACTGTGAGATCATGACGTGAGCCAAAATCAAGAGTTGGACACTTAACTGACTGAGCCACCCAGGTGCCCACAGAAATATCATATTAAAACATGTTTACAAACAATGTGTTTTAGGTTTTAGAAAGCAGATTATGAACACAATGTATCCTTTATTTTTGTTCTTCATATATTTATATATTTATGTTTATATGTATCTATAACACACACACATATACGTGTGTGTGCTTTATATATTTAGATGATGAAGAAAATGAGATGAAGATTCAGAAATAAATACCCAAGAAGAACAGGAAATTACTTTCGCCCTCAGAAATGAAGAAAAGACCAACTTCAATACAGCCAAAAAAAAAGCTCTAAGGGAATGTGCTCCTGAGGAATTTCTTTGATGTGAGCTTATAGAAAATTCCTGGCTGTCATTCTGCCCATCTCCCATCCTGCCCCTTCTCTCTCATCTTCAGTCCGTGAACAGGGATTTAGGTCTCTCCAATCTCTGAAACAGGCAGCAACAGTCTCCATTATTACCAGTATTATTATCAATAATAACAGTCTCCATTATTACCAGTATTATTATCAATAATAACAGTAACATTACCTCTCATGGGAAGAGTACCTCATCTTTATTCAGAGCCCTTCACATACACAAATGGCCTTTAAAACAACCTTTACCTGAGCGTTGACCTTGAGTAGGACCCCACCTGCAGCTTGTCTCAGTCTGAGAGGCAAAACCTCCTTGGACCAGGAATCAAATGAGTAAATCAAGGACGCTCACTAGGATCACACAAACTAGGAGAAGACCATATATACTATGCAGACATCACTGAGGGGCAATTCTAGGGGCTCTCGAGTTAAGACCAGCAGAGTCATGGGGGCGCCTGGGTGGCTCAGTTGGTTGAGCATCCCACTTCAGCTCAGGTCATGATCTCACGGTTTGTGAGTTCGAGCCCCACATTGGGCTCTGTGCTGACAGCTCGGAGCCCGGAGCCTGCTTTGGATTCCGTCTCCTCTCTCTGCCCCTCTCCACTTGTGCTCTGTCTGTCTCTCAAAAATAAATAAATGTAAAAAAATTAAAAAAAAAAAAAGACCACAGAGTCATGGAAAATATGAGAACTCTTTCCCATTCATGCCCATTATTCAGAGTGGACATTATTCAGCTGGGGAAAGAGTTCCCAGCTTTAAGGACAAAGCTAGCCATGAAAGAAGGGTCCCTGGTTCCCTCTGCTTGGCTCTATGGAGGTTGGCCTCCTCCCAAAGCAAAAGAGCACTTTTGACAAGAATGAAAACAATTACAGGAGTGCACTACAGTGCAGGTGGGTCTGATGCAAGTGTCTGAAATTAGATTTCTGGCAGGTCAGCAGGCCTTCACAAGGCTTCTGCAGCTGTCCTTTTGTGCAGAAGCATGGACAAAACACCCCATGCTCACTGCTAAACTCGGCTCCTCATTGTTACCCAAACAATACAGTGAAGAGGTAGATGCTGCAGAGGAAAGACAGGGCCTCGTGTGGAACTGATTTCAGGCCTAGAAATGCGCACCCACGAGCTGTGCTTCACTGGCGCTCTGTATTTTAAGAACTTCCCCTCTCACGGCAGGTTGGACAAGATGGTGGCTCTCTAAGCTCCTTGGAGAGGGGGAAGAAAAGATTTCTTCCATTCCCCCACCCTGCCCACACAGGGGAGCCTCAGGAGGAGGTATTGGAAATGTCGACATGCTCTATTACAGCTCTTAGAAAATCAGGGCCTGCGCCCCAGGAGCCCCCGCCCCACCACTGACAAAGCACTTCTACACGCACCGTGGGTCTGATCCTTACAGCACAGGAACTGGGCAGCCGATAGGCTTACAGCAGGCAGCATCCTAAGGAGCATGTCCCACAGGAGGTCTTGAGTAAGGAGACTGACAGTGTGGGGGGAGGAATGAGGCCCAGCGAAGTCTGGTAAGACTTTATCTGCTGAGCTAAACTCCGAGAACTTGGTTAATGTGGGGCTACAGTGAATGTTTGTCATACCTTCTGAGTGTATATGGTTTCTCTCTCAGTCTTAACCTCCCCACTAATTCTTCTCCCCAGGTCTCCCCTAGTAGTATTAACAAGCCATCTTTGCAAACAAATTCTTTTTTTTTTTCTTTGCTTTTTTCATCATTAACATTTTTTTTGAGAGAGAGAGAGAGAGAGGGTGCAAGTGAGCAAGAGGCAGAGAGAGAGAGAGAGAGAGGGGAGGGAGAGAAGCAGGGCTCACCCAGGGGCTCATGTTTTACCCCAAGTGGGGTTCACCCTGAAGTGGGGCTTGAGCTCACCCAACTTGGGGCTCAAGCTTATCCTATGTGGGACTTGAACTGATGAACTGTGAGATCATGACCTGAGCCAAAGTCAGATGCTTAACGACTAAGCCACCCAGGAGCTCAACATTTTTTTCTTTAATTCAAGTCAGTTAATATACAATGTAGTCTTGGCTTCAGGAGTAGAACCCAATGATTCATCTCTTACATATGACACCCAGTGCTCATCCCAACAAGTGCCCTCCTCAATGCCCATCACCCATTTAGCTCATCCCCCACTCACTTCCCCTCCAGCAACCCTCAGTTTGTTCTCTGTATCTAAGGATCTCTTATGTTTTGCCTCCCTCTGTGGTTTTATCTTATTTTTCCTTCCCTTCCCCTATGTTCATCTGTTGTGTTTCTCAAATTCCACATATGTGTGAAATCACATGATATCTTTCTCTGGCTTATTTTGCTTAGCATAATACCCTCTAGTTCCATCCACGTTGTTTCGCAAACAAATTCTTAAGGTATTTTGGGCCCACAGACATTTGCATCTGTCTGCAATATGCACAACAACCACATACACATGTTCTCATGCTTGTCATCCACCCCCAATTCTCCCACCCTGACCATTACTACCTTCTCTCCTTGACACTCAGGTCTATCATTTCAGGGTCCTCGAATACATAGCCTTAGCAAACATACTCTCAACACACAACACTCTTCCCATGGAGCTGCAGATAAGGGCCCACCCAGAAAGGGAATAGGACAAGGCTGAATTCTGAGAAGCCATGCTGACCCATAGGCTCTGATAGTATCTGGCATGTAAGGGGCACTGGGAGAAGGCTCAGTATCCCTTGGGTTCAGGTACACCAAGAGATACATCTCCAAACTCAACTCAGACACCAACTTCTCTGTTCTTGTAGGGCAGGCCATCCACAGTTTTAGTAATATGGACACTGAGTTTTAACCACAAATGATAACCCACAGCAAGTGCTCACATGAAGATTATTCATTTCCATGCTCACCTAGAGGGAAGTTTTAATCCTGGAGGGTTAAAGAAATAAGGGTATAAATCTTTTGAATACTGCATTTCACTCCAAGAAGTAGACAGTACTATCATTACCACCCAGGGCCTAGGGAGGCCTCCTAACTTGTCTCTCATACAGCTAGTAGAGATGATAGAGCCAGGATTAGACCTAGGTCTGCCTGACTCCAAGGCCTCAATCTGTACCTTCCTTCCCCTAGAGCTCCTCTAGACTTACCTAAATCCTGCCCATGGTTGATTCACTATTCAGATAGCACCACAGAAAGAGACTTTTGGGGACCAGTCCAGCTCATATTGATCTTTCCCTCCTATGCTCTTTTATCACACTTACAGTCTCGAGTATTCCACCTAGCAATTGATTTTTTTTTAATCCTCTAATTGCTTCATACATGTCCTCTTGACTTCCTGACCAGTCCCTCCTCCTGCATCATTTCTTCTCTTACTTCTCCCACAATGCCATGGCCACTGCAAACACTCAATGAATATCTGTTGAACAACTAGTCTGAGAGACACAGATGCAATGCTTAGTTAGAACTCTCCTTTTAGAGTATATAATTTCAAAAGTCAGAATTCTCCCTAATTCTACCTTTTTGGTCCCCTTTCACAAGCTTAAAGTGGTGTCTATGAAGAGTTCCACTTAAAGAAATGGGAACATGCTTATGACAAAATGTCAAGCTAAGAGATAGGATGTAAAAATAGATACACTGTGTGAGCTCAACTATGGAAAAACATGCATAAAAATATTGGAGAAAATATTTTAAAGAAAAAGGAAAAATGAAGGTTGGAAGAAAATATACCAAAGGTTAAAGAGGGGTTATTTCTGACAAGTGGGACTCTGAAAGACTGTTATTTTTCCATTTAGTTTTCTTTCTTTTGGAAATGGCAGAAATTGCACTTTAAGGAAATTCCAGAGTGATGTTAATAAATTGGATGCTATGTGTACAGGAATTAGTGGGAGTAAGCTTAGAGGTGAAGAGGTGTACACAGTTCATTAAATTAGGAAAAAATATTAAAAGAATATATCATTCAGGGTCCAACCAGGTAAACAAAAATCACTCCAGAAACTATAAACAGAGAGGATTCAATGCAAGAAGTTGGTTATCCAAGTGATAGGAAAGCTAAGAAGCCTAACAGGATGGAGGGGAAACTCAGAGATTACCAGGAGCTGGGGTCACCCATGGAAACACCAGGAGAGCCGAGACCATTTCCCTCACCCAGAAAATGTGGGAATCAAGAGAGGGGGTAAGATACTCCCACTTCCCCTTTTCCCCTGCTTTTCAATCTCTTGTCAGTGCCTGAGCAAACAGCCATGAGCCAGTGCTCATGGAGCCTGGGAAATGCAGTAAGCAGAGGTTGGCATCTACAAAACAGGACAGGGCAGGAGACTTTGGGCAGTAAGGGAGATGTGAAGGCAAACTGTCCCAGGACCAGCATGAAAGGGGTAAAAATTAGATCAACTATCAAATAGATTCTATGTGAGGTCATTAAGGAATAAAAACACAGATGCTGACAGTTTTCTGGGGAACATAAATTTATACACTTTATAATTAAATCAAGGCAAACATAACTTCTAGTTTAACAGCAACACTCAATAACTCCTAATGGCAAAAGTCCCCTTGGGTCACTTGTTGAACACACACACAAGTTCCCAGGCCCCTCTCCTGGAGATACAGATTTGACCTGCCCAGGCCCAGTGTGGTAGACAGAAGATGGTAACAAACTATTTGCTGTCCTCCCATTTAAAGACAGAGTTCAATTCCCCTTCCTTTGAATCTTAGGGCTTTGTGACTTACTTGACCAATAGATGCAGTGAGAGAGACATTCTGGGACTTTTGAGGCCTTGTAGCTTATGCCCAGGACCCTTCAAATATTCAAATTGGGAAAATCAACTCCTACATAGGAAATCTGACAATCCTGAGATCACTGTGCTGTGAAGAAGCCCAGGCTAACCATGTGGAGAGACCACAAAAAGATAGTAAAAGAGGCTGACCAGCCCAGCTGTTCCCCCAGGCATCAGACATAGTATAAAGAAAACATCTTAGATATTTTAGCCCCAGCAGACACAATGGGGGGATATAGTGGGGTAGGAATCTAGCTACAGGCAAAATTGAAACCCCAAACATATGGCCCTAGTGCACTGGTCCCAGCTGTCTCTAACTATTGGAGCCACCCTTGAGGCCCCCAAGTATTATGGAGTAAAGATAAGCTAGCCCCACTGTGCTCTGCCTGAATTCTTGACCCACAAAATCGTGAGAATAAATTGGTTGTTGTCTCACATCATTATGTGTTGGGGTCAGCAGTAGATAAATGGAACACGTGGCCGGAGTTTGGCAGTCTTCAGAGGTGATCTGGTCTACCCCCAGGACTGTGATCCAAGTAACCTGCCCACAGATGAAATCAGGGTTAGCAATAAAGGGAAGGGGGAGAGGTAGTGTCTTAAAGAGAAATGACAGTGCTCAGTCATATAACTTCACTGGAGAGAGTCAGAGGCCTCGGAAGGGTTCAGAAGAGGAGTGCCAACCACTCCCAAGATTCCTGTTTGTTTTAGCTTTTGGGCTTTCACACAAGCTCTTTGTCTATATAACCTACATATAATCTATAATTTTAGAGAGAGAAGTATTTACTACCTCCTGCCTCTTGTGCCTCTTTCAAAACTCCTAGAATTCTTTGCCTGCTCTGAGGGTATGAGCTAACATCACATACGATATCAACACCTTCAGACTTAAACACTATGGGTACTTGGTTTAGAGTCTCAGAACACTCTCCACTCCATACCAAGGCAAACCTGTGTGCCCAGCCTTCCCTGAACTTATAATGTATAGTGACATGACCAAGATAGTCTCATTACAACACCTACTCACCGGGAGACCTTAGGTGTTAGGTGTTGGGAAACAAGACTCCGCAGCCTCTCACATTTCTGCACATCTTATGAGTAGAGGCCCTGATAGCTTTTGTTCCAAACTTCCTTTTTGAGGATGTTCATATAGTGTGTATAGTCTTGGAAGACAGAGAAATTGGCTCCCTCGGAGGCAGACAGCAGATTTGTTTGCTAACCAGCATAATAAAGACATCTCCCTCTAGGATAAAGGTGGGCAGATTTGCCTGTAGCCCCTTTAAAGACTGATGTTAGCTAAGGTCAGGGTTCCTCAGGGTTCCTCAACTGGATGCAAACCCACCACATACGTAGCATCCCCTGAGCCCCTGTGCATTGCCCCTGTGCCATGCTGGGGTAAGGGGTGCCAACACAAATATGCTAAGCAATGCTGCCTGTTTTGCCATGAGAAATGAAGTACTATGTTTTCTGACCCAGGAGTCTCATGTCTTCTGTCAGCATCCAAGACACTGTGGCAGGCTCACTTGTTAGCTGGCAAGTAGGTAACACCTCAGACCCTTCCTGGTTCTTGACACTAGGTAATAGAGTACACACACCTCCCCTCTGAAACACCTGCTGCAGCTCTCTCACTCTCCCTGTCCAAAGTGTTTCCTTCTGCCATACAAAACCCACTGTCTGTGCCTACAAAACCCACTGTCTGTGCCGGCACAAGACAAGAGAAACTGAAGGTAAATGTAATTAAGTGACTAATTCGAGTGCTAGACACCAATTTCTGTCAGAAGCAGCCACACTGAGGGGATAATGACACTAACTAAAGCAGCTTTTGCTCTGAAGGGAAATCTGTTCAGAAACATCTTTTTCCCTACAGAAATTTTCTCCTGACCCCTCATGACTGTTTTCTTATTGTCTTAAATGCCCACATCCTCCAGTCCTATATCCGTACTTTAGAATTGGAGTTACTTAAGGACACAGTAAAACATGCAGATGCCTGCTCCATCCCAGACCAACTGAATCAGTCTCTGGAGGTGGGGCCCTGGCACCTGCATTTGAAACAAGTGCCCCAGGTGATTCCTAAGTATGCTAAAATTTGTTCTAAACACTGTGGGCTCAACCCTGCCTGCACATGAAAACATGATGTCTGGGCTCCAGCCCACAGACTGTCAATAATATCTCTGGAGTGAGGCTAGGCATGGGATTTTTTTCATGATTCCCTAAGAGATTCCATTTGCAGTCAGGGTTGAGAACCTTCTATCTATCTACCCTACTGGGAACAGAAACCAGGTAAAAATGCATATAATGGAGACGTTTGTTCCCAATATTCCTCCATTCCAATATGTTAATAGCCTTTCAGCAAATGTGTTTAGTTCTTCCCCCTTTCAATATAAATCTTTTTATTAATGTTTATTTACTTATTTTTGAGAGTGAGAGACAGAGCATGAGCAGGGGAAGGGCAGAGAGAGAGGGAGACACAAAGTAGGCTCCAGGCTCTGAGCTATCAGCACAGAGCCTGACGCGGGGCTTGAACTCACAAACTGCAAGATCATGACCTGAGCCAAAGTCAGACGCTTAAGTGACCGAGCCACCCAGAAGCCTCTCAAATATAAATCTTAAGACCTGCCCTCACTTTGGAATTCTTTAAAAAGCACCTACAATAGCAATCTACCCCCATGATGTAAATTTAATAGGCCCATTCCCTTTCTTTTACTCTACCTTGGCACTCCAAATAACCATTTACACTTCATCTACCCATCAATCCTTATGCACCTTGCTAAGATATCTACAGAAACAGAAACCTAGCTTATTTCCCTGCCATTCATGGTCAGTTCCTCGTGCTTCCCTCCTCTCTGCACGCATCCCTCAGCACCCAGATCTTCAAAGGGAACAGAAGCCGGGTTGAAGACAGTCTTTCTCACCAGAGGCTTAGGAGCTTTTACTAATAAAGTGGAGTCTGAACAGCTGTAGAAGATCTGTCCCTCCTTCTCTACACATTCCTGTGTCTGGATGAATGGCCAGGATTCCATGAATCCTCTATGTAGACATTAAACTCACCAGGTCTGATATGGAAAACCTGCCTCTCTCTCACTCTGCTCTTGAGGGTACCACTTAATGAAAGGCTCCTAGGTATCTCTAATGTAAGACATTTAATTCTTTATGGGATGGAGAAAGGAGAATGATACAGAGCATCTATTCCACATCCTGGAAGCAGGAATCGGTCTTTAAAGACAGCACAATCCACATGCACCACGTTCTAATTGCTGTGCCTTTCAGAAAGATACTACCACGGGGAGCTCTGTCTGGGCAGTGCTGCCAAGTCATCAAGGTCTATCTATATAATAAATCACTAGCCATTTCTTCCAGCAATATCCCCCTCTTCTACCATGCCTGCCCACAATAACTGTCCCCGCATTCTCTCTACAGTATCCTCTGTCAAAACCATCACCGAGGAGGGATCTGATAGCACTCAGTCTTGGAACACCACACAGGCATTCTGAGGGAAACATCTTACATAAATAGAATGTTACTTAAAGGCTGAAATTTGGGCTGTGTTAAACTGGCTGGAGAGATTCTCTAAGGGAAAAAACAGGGAGAAAGTTTTTATTCCTAAGGAAAAAAGAACAAGTTTATTAGTCTTAGCCCCTGCTAATGAATATATAACATGCAGGAAGTTATTAGAGTTCTTAGCATTTCATTCAGTAAATATTTGCACCTACTTACAACAGGCTGTGGCTGGGTACTGTGTGGATTCAGTGATATTTAAGACAAGGCCCCTCCCTTCAGAGCCTACCACAAAGGCAATTACACATTAAGAAGACTGTTAGAAGATAAATAAAATATTGGGAACGACATCAAAATAAAAAGGTTCTGCATAGCAGAGAAAACAATCAACAAAACTAAAAGGCAACCTACTGAATGGGAGAAAATATTTGCAAATGACATATCTGATAAAAAGTTAGTATCCAAAATATATGAAGAACTTGTAAGACTCAACACTCAAAAGACAAATAACCCAATTTAAAAACGGGCAGAAGACATGAATAGACATTTCTCCACAGAAGACATCCAGGGGCCAACAAACACATAAAAAGATGTTCATCCTCACTTACCGTCAGGGAAACGCAAACCAAAACTCAATGAGATATCACTTTAGACCTATCAGAATGGCTAAAATCAAAAACACAGGAAACAAGTGTTGGCAAGGATGTGGAGAAAAGTCCACACTCCTGTACTGTGGGTGGGAATGCAAATTGGTACAGCCACTGTGGAAAACAGTTCGGAAGTTCCTCAAAAAGTTAACAATAGGGGCGCCTGGGTGGCTCAGTCGGTTAAGCAGCCGACTTCGGCTCAGGTCATGATCTCACGGTCCATGAGTTCGAGCCCCGCGTCAGGCTCTGCTGACAGCTCAGAGCCTGGAGCCTGTTTCAGATTCTGTGTCTCCCTCTCTTTGACCCTCCCCTGTTCATGCTCTGTCTCTCCCTGTCTCAAAAATAAATTAAAAAACGTTAAAAAAAATTTTTTTTTAAAGTTAACATTAGAACTACTCTATGATGCAGCAATCATACTACTAGGTATTTACTCAAAGAATATGAAAACACTAATTCAAAGGGATACATGCACCCCTATGTTTACAGCAGCATTATTTACAATAGCCAAATTATGGAAGCAGCCTAAGTGTATGTGTATGTGTATATATATATATATATATATATATATATATATACACATACACATACACACACACAGACAATGGAATATTATTTATCCATAAAAGGAATGAAATATTGCCATCTGCAATATATATATACACACACACACACACCATGGAATATTATTTATCCATAAAAGGAATGAAATATTGCCATCTGCAACAACATGGATGGAGCTAGAAAGTATTATGCTAAGCAAAATAAGTCAGTCAGAGAAAGACAAATACCATGATTTCATTCATATATGGAATGAGCAAAGGGTATAAAGAGACAGAAATCAAGGAATAGACTCTTAATTAGAGAGAACTGTTTACCAGAAGTGAGGGGGGGGGGGCGCTGGGAGAAATAGGGGATGGGGATTAAGGAGTGCACTTGTGGTTATGAGCCCCATGTTGTAAGAAATTGTTGAATCACTATACTGTACACCTGAAACAAATATAATACCATATGTCAACTAACGCAAATTTAAAAAAATAAAAAATAAAATTTACTGGATCGTAGAAAAAGAAGACTTTTAGAAGATATATGAATGGCGAGTAAGCACATGAAAGATGCTCAACATCACTAATCACTAGGGAATTACTAAGCAAAACTATAATGAGGTATCCCTTCACACTCATTAGGATGACTACTATTAAAAACAAAACCCAGGGGCGCCTGGGTGGCGCAGTCGGTTGAGCGTCCAACTTCAGCCAGGTCACGATCTCGCGGTCCGTGAGTTCGAGCCCCGCGTCAGGCTCTGGGCTGATGGCTCAGAGCCTGGAGCCTGTTTCAGATTCTGTGTCTCCCTCTCTCTGCCCCTCCCCCGTTCATGCTCTGTCTCTCTCTGTCCCAAAAATAAATAAACGTTGAAAAAAAAAATTAAAAAATAAATAAATAAATAAAAAATAAAAAATAAAAACAAAACCCAGAAACTAACAAATGTTGGTGAGGATATACAGAAATTGAGAACTTTGTGCCACATTGTGGGAAGGTAAAATGGTGTGTCTGCTGTGGAAAATAGTATGGCAGTTCCTCAAAAAATTAAACATAGAAGTGCCACATGATCGTATATACCCAAAATAATTGAAAGAAGGGTCTCAGGGGTGCCTGGGTGGCGCAGTCGGTTAAGCATATGACTCTTGATTTCTGCTGAGGTCATGATCTCACGGTTTGTAAGTTCAAGTCACCCAGTGTCGGGCTCCATACTGAAAGTGTGGAGCCTGCTTGGCATTCTCTCTCTGGCCCTCCCCTCTTGCTCATTCTCTCTTTCTCAAAATAAATAAATAAACACTTGTTAAAAAAAAAAAAAAAAAAGAAAGAAGGGTCTCAAAGAGAATGGTATATCCATGTTCATAGTAGCATTATTTACTATAGCTGAAATGTGGAAGCAACCCAAGTGTCCACTGATAGATGAATAGATAAGCAAAATGTGGTACATACATACTGGAATATTATTGGTCCTAAAAAGGGAGGAAATTTTGACATGCGCTACAACACAAATAAGCTTTAAGAACACCATGCTAAGTGGGGTCACTGGGTGACTCAGTCGGCTAAGCGTCCGACTTCAGCTCAGGTCTTGATCTAGCAGTTTGTGGGTTTGAGCCCCGCATTGGGCTCTGTGCTGACAGCTCAGAGCCTGGAGCCTGCTTCGGATTCTGTGTCTCCCTCTCTCTCTGCCCCTCCCCCCTCGCACTCTGTCTCTGTCTCTCTCAAAAATAAAATAAATATTAAAAAAAAAGAACACTATGCTAAGTAAAATAAACCAGTAATGAAAAGACTAATACTGTATGTTATGTACCTCTTATATGAGGTACTTAGAGTAGTCAAAATCCTAGAGACAGAAGTAGAATGGTGGTTGCCAGGGGCTGGGGGCAGGGGAATGAGGTTTAATGGGTACAGAGTTTCAGCTTTTATAAGAAGAAGAGTTAGAGATGGATGGAGATGATGGTTGCACATTATGAATGTATTTAATACCACTGAACTGTACACTTAAAGTAGTTAAGATGCTAAATTTGATATGTATTTTACCACAATAAAAATAATTGGAAAAAAAAGACTTTTAAAGTAACATCTATTACTTTTGCAAGGCATGCTTCTAATCACCTTTAAAATATTAACTCATTTAGTGGCTAAAATGAACAAATCAGAAGACTTTAGATGCTGGAGAGGATGTGGAGAAATGGGAACCCTCTTGCACTGTTGGTGGGAATGCAAACTGGTGCAGCCGTTCTGGAAAACAGTGTGGAGCTTCCTCAAAAAATTAAAAATAGACCTACCCTATCACCCAGCAATAGCACTGCTAGGAATTTACCCAAGGGATACAGGAGTGCTGATGCATAGGGGCACTTGTACCCCAATGTTTATAGCAGCACTTGAGAGTGTGCCAATTTGGCCAATAGCCAAATTATGGAAAGAGCCTAAATGTCCATCAACTGACGAATGGATAAAGAAATCGTGGTTTATATACACAATGGAATACTATGTGGCAATGAGAAAGAATGAGATATGGCCTTTTGTAGCAACGTGGATGGAACTGGAGATTGTTATGTTAAGTGAAATAAGTCATGTGTTTTCATGCTTATGTGGATCCTGAGAAACTTAACGGAAGACCATGGGGATGGGGAAGGAAAAAAAAAAGTTAGAGAGGGAGGGAGCCAAAACATAAGAGACTCTTAAAAACTGAGAACAAACTGAGGGTTGATAGGAGGTGGGAGGGCGGGAGGGTGTGTGATGGGTATGGAGGAGGACACCTTTTGGGATGAGCACTGGGTGTTGTATGGAAACCAATTTGACAATAAATTTCATACTAAAAATAAAATAAAAATAATAAAATAAAATACAATAAAATACAATAAAATAAAATACAATAA
This sequence comes from Prionailurus bengalensis, assembly GCF_016509475.1. Taxonomy (NCBI): domain Eukaryota; kingdom Metazoa; phylum Chordata; class Mammalia; order Carnivora; family Felidae; genus Prionailurus; species Prionailurus bengalensis. The sequence continues at coordinate 70,112,011 of NC_057350.1, read as the reverse complement.
AATAAAATACAATAAAATAAAATACAATAAAATACAATATTAACTCATTTAATCCTCACTCCAATCCAAACTCCAAATAGGAGTTTGCCACTGCTATTATCCCCATTTTACAATTGGGCACAATGGGGAATGGAGAAGAAAGTAGAACAAGGATTTTAACCCAGGAAATCTGGCTCCAGAATCCACGTATCTGACCAACGCGGTGAATGTGTTTAAGACACCAGGGGCACCAAATATCCATGAGTGGTGTACTCCTCAAGGGCAACCCCAAAGAAGGCAACATTATTCTAATAGTATTACTATTGCTCAAAGATGTCCTATGTCTTCTCTTTAGGAATTGTCCCACAGGGTCTTGTGAATATCCTCCACTGAACACATCTTTTTCCTCTGATGAGGCAACCGACGCCAACAAACTGTGCCCTCAAACTGAGTTACTCCGTTCTAGGTCACCACTCAAGTGAGACTAACCATTTGAGACTTTGTCTCTGCCCTTCTAACCTGGCTCAAAGGGCAGTTACGTTGGCCCAGGGGCAGACCCCATAGGTCTGTCCCCAACTCACTGCTGAACATGCTTACAAACCAGGTCAAAATGAACGCCCAGTGGCCTTGAAAATGAAAGGCAGAAGGGCAGCTGGCAGCAGGAGATGGGCACTACTACCATCTGAGTGCTGGAGGTGAGATGAGTTGTTCTTGGCTGACACATGACCCTTGGGTTGCTTTGGGTATTCCTCTCACCCTTTTCTCCTCGTCCCTGACTGCCTTGTGAGTTTATGAGGCAGCTTCCTCCCAGGGCATGACAGAAGGCAGTTTGGCACTGTGTGCCAGATTTGCCCAGGCCAGAGCATCCTATGGTGAGATCCTAATGAGAGAACAGAAAGAACAAACAGTGTAGCAACTACTAGTCACCCAAGAGTCTGAGCCAGACAGACCTTCCAAGGAGGGCAGACCCTCAGCCTAGGATCTAGGAGGATCACAGGTATAGGGCCCAATGAAGAAGCCCCATAACTAGCAGCTTTACTTAGAGCTTTGAGAGAAATACAAAGCTTCTGATAGAGAAGGGAGAGAAACTCAAGGAGTCTAGAGTAAGCAGGGGACCCTAGGATAAACTTTGGCCTTAGGCATGAGACAAAGTCCTGGCAGGGTTGATTTCTTCTGAGGCTTCTCTCTTTGCTCACAGATGGCCTCCCTTCTGCTGCATCTTCACATGGTTGCCCCTGTGTACACACTCGCTCTTGGTGTCTGTGTGTCCTAATCTCCTCTTCTTATAAGGACACCAGTCCTTTTGGATTAGGGCCTACCCTGATGGCTTCATTTTAACTCAATCAGTTTTTTTTTTTTTAAATATGAAATTTATTGTCAAATTGGTTTCCATATGACACCCAGTGCTCATCCCAACAGGTGCCCTCCTCAGTACCCATCACCCACCCTCCCCTCCCTCCCACCCCCCATCAACCCTCAGTTCTTTAAAGGCCCTATCTCCAAATACAGTCACATTCTGAGGTATTAGGGGTTAAGGCTTCAACATGTGAAAGGTGGAAACACAATTCAGTCCATAAAATCCTGTATATATAAATATATATTCAATATTTTTAACATTTCTGCCCCTCTTCCCCATCCCTTTATGTTTCTTCTTATGAGTTTTTTCATTCAGTATGAAAATCTTTAATGAGGAAGAATATCGGTAAAGATGCTGTTTTGGTCATCATGGCAGAGCAGCACAAGGAACCCAGGCAGAAAGCATATCCCTCAGGACTGGAGGCCAATACTGAGATGGCTAAAGAGCCACTAGATGGAACCACATGGGATTGGGACACCAGGTCCTTCAATCTCCCAGTCCTTGTCTTGGTTAATGCTCCCTACCTGTGGCAAGCAGACTCTAAGACTGTGCCCAGTGATCCTCACCTTCTAGTTTCCATACTCTCACGAAATTCCCTTTCCTTGAGTATACACTGGCCTACAGGACTTGCTCCTTAACCAAGAGAATATGGAAGAGGTGATGAGATGTCACTTCTGTGATTAGGTTACATACAACTGTGACTTCCAACTCCTGGAATACTCTTTCCTCTTGACTTTGATGAAATAAGCTGCCGTGTCGGAAAGACCCACATGGCAAGGAACTGAGATCAGCCAACAGCCAACTAGAAACTAAGGTCCTCAGTCAAGTAACTCTTGAGTAACTGCCTATAACCATTAATTGAATTTGAAAGTGGATTGTTCTCAAGTCTTCATGTGAGATCCCAGCCCTGGATAATACCTTGACTGCAGCTTCATGAGAGACTATGAGGACCCAATAAGCAATTCCTGAACTCCTGACCCACAAAACCTTTAAGAGAATAAATGCGTGTTATTTTAAGCCATTAAGTTTTGGAGTAACTAGCTACATAGCAATAGGTAACTGATACATTGCCCTAAAGTCTTCTCTCTAGCCCCCAAATATTTGCCACCCTATTGTTTTTGACTTCTGACCAGTTAATATCTTCTAGTACCCACAATTGTATCTAATTACCTTAGGATAATTTTACCTTGTATATGATTTTCACCAGATTGACTTTTCCTACTGCAAAAGGATGTAGTCACTATAAAGCCACTCCTGGCATACTGAAAGCTAATACAGAAACATCCAAACTTAGCTTGGTGACAAGATTCTTACCACAATCTGTTATAGTGTCACTATACTCTGTTCCTATAAAACTTGGCACTCACTCTTCCACTTGACTTGGTTTCTCTTTTCTATTTCCTCCTTTCTTCCCCATCAGAGGATAGATACTATGCTCCTGTATCCCTCAGAGTAATCACTCTCCACCACAAACTATATCTTCATAGCACATACATACCCATTCTAGGTCTGTCTCTCTCCTTTATTTCCAACTCTTTTCAAACTACCTCAGGAAAAGATTTCTTTCTCCTTGCCCTGTACTTTCTCCTCCCTGCTTTGTTCCATTTTTGAACCAAAAATAATCCAAATCATGGCTGATAAGTGCAAGCTCTATGCCAGGGATTTACACCTGCATCAGGAAAAAAGGCAGAACCATGCATTTTGAAGTAAATTAAAGCTAATAAAGAACCAAAACCAACAACTCTAAAGCCCTTGAAAGCACCCCGAAAACAACATCAGAGCTGCTACAAAAGCTTCAACTATCCAACTCCTCATCATCTAATTTAATTTACCCTGCTTTTGATCATAAGCAGGTTTTCAAAAAAAATAAAATAGGACTTCCCTTTGCTGAGTTTGTTTTTAAGCTTATTTATTTATTTTGAGAAAAAGGGGGAGGAGAGAAGGGCAGCGAGAGGGGGAGAGAGAGAAAGAATCCCAAGCAGGCTCTGCACTGTCGTGTGGAGTCTGATGCGGGGCTTGAACCCACGAACTGTGAGATCATGACGTGAGCTGAAACTAAGAGTTGGACGCTTAAATGACTGAGCTACCCATGTGCCCCACTTTGCTGAGGTTTTTTCTATGCTTACTATTAAAACAATGTTGCTCTCCTTTTTTTTTTTTTTTCATTGCAAATGTATGATATTTGGTGAGTTATTTTGGGTCTAGCCTGGGAATATTTAACCATTATACACAAATGTGTTGTTGTTGTTTTTCCAAAAGCACAAGACAAGTTTTGGCCCTTGACTTATTGATGAATTTTTAGAAATAACCCACTTTTAAGATGGGGGTTATAAATACATGTAGAGTGAGGATGGTGTTATTCATTGGAATGAGAGAGGGGGAATGTGTATACATGATCAAGGGGCCAAGTGGAGCTGAGAGAAAGAACAGAGAGTGAAGCTGGCTATGGGAAGAGCCAGAGGGAGGACAGTGGAAGGAAGGATGATGGTATTCAGAGAGTAACTGATACGTGAGGGGCACTGACCTAGAGCCCTGTTACTGTACTGTTACTGTACTGAATCTTCACATCAGTCCTGCGAGGTAGGTCATCTTCTCCTACCACTTTTCAGATGAGAAGACTCATTCTTGGAGTGTTTATATAACCCACTGAAGGTCACACAGCTCATAAGTGTTGGGGTCAAGATTCCACTTGGGTCTTTTTGAACAGCCAACAAGACCTTCTTGCTATTTCCCTGTGTACCCATCCCTTCTTTTTCTAGGTTAACAAAAAAGAGAGGGTGGATTTGTTCTACTTTTTCTGATGAAAGGTAAGGAAATACTAAAGCACAAAAGTAAACTGGCGGAGACAGTCTGGGAAACCAGAGTTTGTATTTCCCAAATCACAGAAAACCCTGTGGCCTTCAGGGTAGAAGCTGGAGGGCAGGAGAGGCTGGGTCTGCAACCACTTAGGGGCACTAGAAAGAGAATTCCAGGGCACTCTTTCCAAAAGCCACTATACAGTTTCTCCCACAGGTGAACACAGAACAGCCCTGGCAGAGAAGGACAAAGGCAAGATCAGCAGCTGAAAAGCCAAAACTATGAAACCAAGAAAGGCCAAACACCCTGCCCCCCAGACTCAAACTCAGCATCATTTGGATCAATGTTGGGATGTATGATGATAGGGGAAAACAGAGGAAAGGGAAGCTATCGCTTAATAAGTAAGACACAGCTGTGCACCCTGGGCATTCGTTTCTTTAAAATGTTTGCTCTGAAAGGATTATCTTCCTTTTACTGCTTGCTTAGTGTTGTTTAAACATCACCTTTTAATAAAGAAGTATACTGTGAACCCAAGAGAGATATAAAACCTGTGTTCTTCTTTCATCTCAGGCAAACACTGGAATGCCACTACTTGGACCTGCACATTCAGGTGGAGCCCAGATCTGTCTTTTGAAAGAGCCCTCCACCCCCAGTGGAGCTGATGCAAGTAGTCCACACTACACTTCTGAAAACACTGTCTTAGATCGAGTAGCTGTGGGAAAGTTCACTTATTACACAGCAATGTACTGAATAGATTGTGACAGCTCTGCAAGACATGAGGCTTGGGAAACTGTGGGAAAACTGCAGAGGATAAGAAGAAACTTCTGGGCTACTGGCCACTAAAATACAATTACCTTCAACAGACTTCAAAACCCACTCCTTACTAGTACTTCATATGTATCTTCTGATTCCTTATGACCCCTTTCCTAGCTTCTGACTCACTGGGGACACTCATCTCCCTAAGTTGCCCCCAAATAACTGTCCCTCCTGATATTTTTACTAGACTACGGGCTGTAGTCAAGGTTGCCAGAATATTGACTGTGTTTAAAATGCTGCAGAGAGGCAACTGAGGGCTTTGCCTGAGTCCACACTTGCCAAGCAACAGCCTTGCCCTGAGTGCATGGGAGGTGACTCACCTTCCCCTGGAGAGGACATGCACAAAGGTCTCCATCTGCACGGAACAGAGTGCCCAGATTCCCAGGTCCCATGGAAGGGAAAGAAGAGAGAACAGAGAAATCCAGCTAGCTTATCTCCTCCTGTAATGTTTCCCACCTGGGCATTCTGTCCCCCTCTAACAAGAGAAATCACCTCCATTCCTTCTCAGGGATGGTCAAGTGATCTTTACTAAGTGCTCTGAGCCCTCGGATCCAGTGGGCCTCTCTGCCCCAGGAATCTGATAGAAAATCAATCTGTTGTCTCCTTTGCTTTCTGAATATCACAGATATCCATCAGGTAGGAGTTTGAATCAGATGATCTGCAAAGTCCCTCCTGATACCAACACTCTATAACTCCTTTTAGCCAAGGCCTGAGGATGCTGTTTTGGCATGAGGTAAGGAGACAATTGACATAAAGTCAGAAAATATAACTCCCTCCCAAAATCCCTTGAAAATAGAGGAAAGCTGTAGTATGATTAATCTAGAATTGGACTTTGTTTTGCATTTGAGGAAACTGAGGCCAGACTGGGGAAATAATGCACACACAGGTGATATTATTGATGGTTGAACTGGGTTGGACCCAGGACTCCTGGATTCTCATGCTTGTCCCCTTCCACCATTTAGGTCTACCACCTTTGGCTTAACACTATATGCCCTGACTTTTGGCATCAGCAGCTGGTTTACCATCTTAGGGGTATTTGGTTCCAGCTAATATCCCAAAGAGTCAACATCCTGAGCACACACATCCTGAGACACATCTTGAGTCAGATGGTTTAGGACAGGTGCCATGGCCACCTATTGAATGGCAGAAAAAAAACCAGCCCTGGATTTTACAAGTCACCATAAATGCACCACAATGTGGGTAATCTATGTGTAGAATCCCGGGTAATAAAAATGATCACTTCACCAAATGCTATTGGGGGTTTCCCTAGGATGGATTCCCTGGTAACCCCAATTATCCCACTTGATCTCCCAGGCAATCCTGATACAGTCCCAGTACTCTAGGAGGTGGAAGGTGACTGCATTAGAAGATGGATCTGTGGGTAAGCTAAACAGAAGCAAGGCAGGACCAAAAAGGCTGGCCAGGAGGCTTTGGAAGCACCTAAGCATAAGGTAAAAGGTGATGATAAGGAAAAAGGGATGCAGCCAAGTGGTTACAACTGGCTACTAGATCTACTTGGCGATGAAAAAAGAATGAAATCCAGCCATTTGCAACAATATGTATGGAACTGTAGGGTATTATGCTAAGTGAAATAAGTCAGTCAGAAAAAGACATATCATGTTTTCACTCATGATAAATTTGAGAAACTTAATAGAAGACCATAGGGGAAGGGAAGGAAAAATAAGTTACAAACAGAGAGGGAGGCAAACCATAAGAGACTCTTAAATACAGAGAACAAATGGAGGGTTAATGGAGGTAGGGGTTTGGGGGAGGGCAGGAAAAATGGGCGATGGGCCCTGAGGAGGGTACTTGTCGGGATGAGCACTGGGTGTTTTATATAAGTGATGAATCATGAGAATCTACTCCTAAAGCCAAGACTACACTGTATGTTAGTTAACTTGACAATAAATCATAAATTAATTAAAAAATGAAAAAAAAATGGCTACTGGATTTGAAGACTGAGATGAGGCAGCCATGGGAAAGAGAAAAGCACAAAGAAACTCAAGGTGTTAAGTCTTTTTTTTTTTTTAATTTTTTTTTCACGTTTATTTATTTTTGGGACAGAGAGAGACAGAGCATGAACGGGGGAGGGGCAGAGAGAGAGGGAGACACAGAATCGGAAACAGGCTCCAGGCTCTGAGCCATCAGCCCAGAGCCTGACGCGGGGCTCGAACTCACGGACCGCGAGATCGTGACCTGGCTGAAGTCGGACGCTTAACCGACTGCGCCACCCAGGCGCCCCTCAAGGTGTTAAGTCTTGAGGAATAAAGGCAACTGTACCTTGGGAGAAGAGGCTGAATTTAATTTTAGACATGTTAAACAGGATATTCACAGGGTCACAGAGCTGAGAGCTAGAGAGAGAGCCAGAAATCTAAAGATGGGAGCAGGGTGGCCACAACCATGATAGTCCTGGACACTCAGCTGTGCAAACTGTGCTGGGGTGGGGGTTCAGTGCCTCTAAGTATATGTGTCTTCTGTTCCTAACATTTTGTAAGCATCTTGAGGGCAGAGAACTTGGTATGTTGTTATTCCATGTGCATTACCATACACAGCACAGGGAACAGAGAAGCACAGAACTGAAACCTCCTCTGGCTACACACACAAGCTGGGCAGTGCATGTCAGGTACAGGGCTCCACAAACTGTCTCACCTGCCACATCATTTTTCAAGACAACAAAAGTCAAGCTGGCCCAGGGCCATGGGCACTGGTCCTTCCTACCAGCTTCCCCCATCTCTTGGGAGGACAATACCAGGTATCCACAGAGACTAACCGGGCAAAAAAAGGAGTCTCTTCTGTGAATTAACTCCTGCCACTGTTTTCTCAATTCTGAAGATGATGACTAGATCACAGGACCCAAGCCATCCTCCAAATATCTTCCCTGCCAAGGATAATAAGAGTTGAAATCAAGAAAGAAAGAGTGGCTCTGGCCAACAAGGGAAGCTCTAGGCCTTTTGGGTGAGTCCTTGGCTACAAAGCCTTCTACCTTCAACTGAGGCCACACACACAGGTTTATCCTGGGCCAATGTCCAACTCTGGTTTCCAACCATGTAACCTTCCTATCCCTCCCTAGACTCTGGTGCAAAGTCCCACCATATGTCTTTCTACACCTAGCCCCACAATGAGAATAGCAGGGCTCACATAGCTCTTTCAAGTCATGTGGTAAGAGCTAAGCAGACAAGTTGACAGCTAGATGCTGATATATTCCTCAAACAGGTGCATTCAACTTCTACAGAGTTACTATCACTTAGGAACATATTTAAGGTAAGGTCTATCTCTTTCCTTTTTGTCTGAGACAGAAGCCAGCAAGGATGACTAGAGTCAGGGAATGCCTAAGAAACGTACAGGCATCCATTCTCCAGAGGGTACTATAAAGCTCCCCACTAACAGATGAATGGGATCCCAGTGTGGTTCACCCTCCCCTTCTTCATGTGATCAGGGATCAAAAATCGAGAGCTTGAGCTCTGAAATAGACCTCAGCAACAACAACCTGCATTCACACTCAGGACTCTATACCCAGAACATACCCACTGGAAACCTCCTGCATGCCTATAAATTTCTTCCTTCCTCTCTCTTATAGGAAAGCTCCTCTCTGGATATACTCCATTGACTATGGGTCTGAACAGGTCAGGCCTGCTCTGCAGGGGGAGGGGAACTAGCAGAAACCCAGTACCAGGACCTGAGGTGAATCATCTACTTGCACCCTTCTCCAGGGAGACAGCTATGATTCTGGACTTCTGCGCACTTTGCCCAATGGTCTGGCACCCTGAGGGTGAAAGAGGGTCCCTTCTGTCTCCAAGAAAGGAGTCTGATGCAGGAGTTTCTGGTAGAGGGGTCCAGGAGAGACAACCCAAACCTACGAGGAGATTGGTAGCAACTGACAAGAATGTAAACCTTGTCCTAAAATGGACAAATGCTGTACTCTTTTTTAAAAGAAATTTTAACACTTATTTATTATTTAGAGACAGAGCATGAGCATGGTAGGGGCAGAGAAGGGGAGACACAGAACAAGAAGCAGGTTCCAGGCTCTGAGCTGTCAGCACAGAACCCAACGTGGGGCTTGAACCCACAAACCACGAGATCATGACCTGAATCGAAGTCAGACACTTAACCGACTGAGCCACCCAGGCAACCCTACAAATGCTGTACTCTTAAGAGCTCCCACCTGACTGTTACAGCAAGTCTGCTGGAACATCAAGATGCCCTTGGCAATAATGAAAAGTGGGGTATTTTGTACTTCACAGAATCAATAAAAATATGTTTTATATATTTTCTTCTAAAGTTCCTAGAGAACTTTTATCTCTGTCTGGCTGGGGATTTCTGAGGCCTTGCCCCAGTATTTCCAGTTGGCCCTGAGATGTGGCCACCCAAAACAATAGGAACTTGGCCCCTTCCTTCCTACTCTCCCTCCCCCTAATCATTAGGCCACGAGGCCAAGAAAAGTCAAATGAAGCAGAGGAAGCTTTGGTGCAATGGTTTATTAACTCTGACATGCCCCTCATCACCCCAAAACTTCAAATCATCCTAAGTACCACCTCCACAAAGTAGTTCCATCCTCAAAGCCTAAGAGAAGGTTAGCATCTACTCCTGATGCTGTGTGCCCTTTGACCAATACATTCCCTTCCCGTCTGGAACACCCATCTGTAATCCAAACATTGGCCACCACTTAAGCTCTGTTTTCCCAAAATTTCTCCTTCTAAATTTACTTTTTCTTCTTTATCAAATGTATTTTGGTCATTACAAAAACAATGCATGTTCATCATAGGAATTTTTAAAAATAGAGGAAATAAAATGACCTAATGTCTAAATCCCATTCTTCATAAATTAACAGCATAAATAATATTTTTATGTGTTTCCTTCTAGTCAAGTTGCTGTGCATTTTTCCTTTTTCTTCCCATCTGGATCAGATAGCCTTTTCCCCCAGGTACATCACTTACTACTTGTATGACTTTGGATGAGTTATTTACTTAATCTCCTGAAGCCAAATTTCCTGGCTAAAATGAGGATGGGGGTAGAAGCTGGTTGTGGCAGCTGTGGTCATTCCTATTACATCTGCTTTTCAATAAACTTTCACTGAAATCAATTATCAGATCAGTCAATAAGGAAATAGGATTCAACTTATAAAATTCACATGACACACAACTTTTCGGAAACATTTGTCACATCCCAGGAGGCAGGTCATTCAAAGCATGGAATGGTTTTATTCTATCACTTCCTGTGGATATCACAGGCCCAGTACACGGGAGCAATGATGCACAGTATTGACAGGGTTGAAAATTATCACAAAGCTATCACTTACTGCATTCCTGCTATATTCTAGGAATTCTGCTAGACTCTTAGCAATTTTTTCCCTCCTGTTCTAAACAAACTTGCAAAACAAACTTCTGATCCCCATCCTACAGATAACTAGAGTAAAATGCTCACTCAAGACTTCAGAACTAGAAGGCTCAGGATCCCAATCTTTTGCGCCCAAATCCCACAATATTTCCCTAAGCAGTGACCTGGCTTTCTGTGCATAATTTCTGGTTGTTCCATTCAGTACTCAAGCAGAATTTCTTGTTGTATAAGATAGATTTTCTAGCTATTATTCTTAAACTTCCTCCTCTAGCCTTTCTGCAGGGGACCAGGATTAGGTAGGTGGGCCCATTCTGACCTACCCTGCTCACAGCAATCATGACAGAATAAAATAGGAAGACCTGGGGAAACTTGTGATCTTTTGGCCAGTATGCCAAAGTAAGGAGAAGAGGTAGGGGGATAGGGGTGAGACTGGATTGATTCAGGAACTCTGAATGAGGAACTTGGCTCATTCTTTCCATGGAATAGATTCTAAGTATTCCTAGAACATCATTACCTATTGTTGAATGAATGACACCTCACACCAATCATATAAAATATATATACACAAATTATAGATGAGGAAAATAAGATTCAGAGAAGTCAAATAACCTACTCAAAGCCATATGGCCAGTCACTACTAAAGCTGGATTGGCTAAACCCAGGTCTGCCCAACTCCCAAACCCATGCTTTTCCACTCCACCAAGATTCCCTCCTTACTAAGTGTCTGAAAATGTATGGAGATAGAGTAAGGTTTTATGGGGAGGATGCTTATGACATCCATCAGAACCTTCCTCAGAATCTCCAGAAAGATTATTTTATTTGGGAACCTGATGGCAAACACTTGCAATTATTAAACCATCTTCCTGAGAATCCAAATTTCAATTGGATCTCCATAGCCAAAAATTCCTCAGGGAACATGCAGTTCAAACCTAAGGGAGAGTCAGAAAAACAGAAGGCTTTCTATGATAGACTGTTTACCAGTACTGGCCCCATCAATCCTCCCATTCATTTGTGCATGCTCCTTTGCAATATGACTTCGCCTCTCCTTCCATAAAGAGGTGGAGTTAATCTTCCTACCCCCTGAATCTGAGCTAGTCTGAGACTTGTCTAAATCAAAAGAATACAGCAGAAGAGACACTATGTGATTTCTATGCCTCAACTTCTAAAGGTGTTACAGCTACTGCTTTCATCTCTTGGAACATTTCTACGATGATGTAAGGAGACTTAGTCTGATCTTCTGGTGGATGAGATGTTACAAGATGAACAGAGAGAGTTTCCCAGCTGTTGGTAGCACGAACTGCCAGACATGTGAATGAAGCCATCTTAACTATCCAGACCTACCCAAGCTGTCAAATGACTAGAGCTACATAAGTGATTTCAGGTAAGACCAACAGAAGAACCACCCAGATGATCCCAACCCAAGTGACAGATGCTTAGAATTATAAGCACATAAGAAGTTGTTTTAAGCCACCAAGGTTTGGGTATTTTGTTATGCAGCAAAAGATAACTGACACATCTTCCCTTTGCCTCTGGGAATACCTCCTTTACCTACCCTTCTCAGCAACCCCTTTGGTTCTAAGCAACCACTGTGTAGGACTTCTCTCAGAAGTTTCTTCCCAACAAACACTTGCATTCTGTATATATTTATGCAGATATCCTACAAGCCCAGCATTGTGCTGGCAGGCATAGGGCATTCATAGATGTGTAAGTTGAGGACTCTTTCCTCAGTGAACTTATTATGTATGTCAACAACCCAAGCCCCCAAACAATAGCAACACAAAACAAAATGTGAAGTGTACAGTTGAGCTGGGCACCACAGCATGTGCCCATGGTGGGCAGACATGTGAATAAATGGGAAACATGCAGAAAAGTAGCTCAGGGTCCAATTTTCCAAATCACCTTACAAAGGATTACTCTAGTGCACAAATCCATCACCTGTGAGAGCAGGGATGGCATAAAAACTGTGGGAACTGAAAAAAAATGGCAACTATATTTCAGATAAGGAAGATGATGTGGCTCATGGCCCAAAACTCTGCAGGCTCCAAGAACCCCAAGACTGGAGCCAGACAGCACATATAGTTCTAACTGCATAAAGAAGAACCAAGCCCAAGGGTTTCACAAGGGCTCATAAAAATGTAAAGGTTTAGAGACTGCTTTTCTTGATGTACAACTTCTCTGTGTGTACTCAAAAGGAAATGTCTTCTCTCATATATCAAGCTGTTGGTCATAGTCAACCAATCCTTGTTGCCTTCTAAAAGAATTCCAAATTCCTTAAGTTGACATTTAGGGGCTCTCCATGATCTGGGGCTAAAGATCCGGAGTTCTAATCCTAGCACTGCCATTTATTCACCCTGGCAATCTGTTTCTTAATCTGTAAAACTGGGATTTTACATGCATAGATCACAGGGAAGTTATGAAAAGTAACACATAACAAAGTGCCCCGTATTGCCCCTGGTACACAGTGGATGTTGTCTAAATGTAAACTTCCTTTCCAATGGTTCAACACCCTCCATCAAACTCAGAGAAGACAGATCCCTTCAGAAAAGTTTGTTATATGCCAGGGAAGAGGTACAGTTATCTTGAAGTTGGATATGGTTGAAAAGGGACCAGAGTGATGGACTAGGTCCCTGTGTCCTTTGTTTGTTTGTTTTTACTGCACATCCCAAGTACATCTACACAGCAATCAGGCATCTAACTAAGGCTTTGCTAAAGTATTTTCTGAGAAGGGAACTTAGAAATGCTCTCGGTTGAGTTTTACCCAAGCCAACCCTACTTTTTTTTTTTTTAATGTCTGTTTATTTTCCAGAGAGACAGAGCCTGAGCGGAGGAGGGGCAGAGAGAGTGGAAGACACAAAACCCAAAGCAAGCTCCAGGCTCTGAGCTGTCAGCACAGAGCCTGATGTGGGGCTTGAACCCATGAACTATGAGAGCATGACCTGAGCTGAAGTCAGACTCTCAACTGACAGTCATCCAGGCGCCCCAAGCCAACCCTACTCTTAACCCTACACTTCATACCCAACAATGGGCATTTGCCTCTTGTACTCAGAACACTGGTCCCACATTGGGATTGTTCTCACCCCCTTCTCCCATTTCTTCAGTGGAAGAAGCTCTCTAGCCCTCATTTTCTTAGTGCCACTCCAGCAAGACACCACTCTCACATCCAGGCCAAGTGAAAGTACCAGAGATAATCGCCCCTCACCTTTCCCCCTACCTGCTCCCCTATTGACAGGAAAGTCAGTCCATTGTTGGTAATAACTCTTTCCCTGTCTTTCTACAAATACATAGTCATATTCTATAGTAAAATGGGAAGCCAAACAGAATGAAATTTCCATCAGAGATCAATCAATACCATTGACTGAAGCAGCATTTCACTGAACAAGAGGCGCCAGGGAGTCATTGAAATCGTCCTCCCCTTCCCCTAAATGTACACATGCTGCCCCTCTGTCAACCTCTGGAATTTCACTGAATGAGTAGTTGTACATTGTCTATGAGTATCAGCCCCTGTCCAACCATAGCCTATAGTTAGGGAGAGCCTATAGTTCTAAAACATCAACCACTAACTCAGGATTGGAGAGAAATAAGTTCCTATATACCTCATCCGATAGGGGGGTCCTCCCTGACCCAGTAAGCCAAACCCACCCTTATCCATACCCTATCATTTGTAAAGTGTGGTGGCTCCCAATCTCCAAACATGGATCCCCATAATTGCTCCATCACTCCCATCCAAATGATAGTCCTAACCCCTAAAGGGAAGGGAAATAATTTGTTAAGTGGCTCAATGTGTCAACCCTTCTGCCTGATTCTTTAAACATCATTCATTCCGACAACATCTCTGTGGGTAAGGCATTATTATTTCCACTTTACATATGAGTAAACTGAGGCTAATACAGCCCAAAGGTAACACAGTCAATAAATAAGACCTGCATCAAGGCCCATGTATCTCAAAGCCATGACTTTACACCCAGGAGTCAACATTTAGAGTTGCACTCTCTTAGCATGTATTCTAACTATACCTGCCTTTGTTTAGGAGTTCGTGCCTTTGCCACTGGTTTCCTACAGCTCCAGCACAGTGTCATGTGCTTGGAGGTAGTGTTCACAATGGCAACAAACAAAGTTACTTTCCAAATCCTTCCCAGAGTCCTCTTCATCAGAGGCCCACTGAAACCTAACCCAAAACAAAAGGGCATGTGAATGTAGCTGCCACATTCATCAGAAGCAATGTACCTTCTACAATATTTAACACACTATGTTGTCATGATAGGATTCCATGAGTTAAAACCATAATGAAAAGACATGAGAGGGAAAGCCCAACAAGGAGATGTGCACAGAGGGTAGACAAAGAGTCGCCTTTCATTTTAAAAAAATCTTTTAGGGTTGCGGCAAGATGGCGGCTTAGGAGGACGCTGGGCTCACTGCACGTCCTGCTGATCACTTAGATTCCATCTACACCTGCCTAAATAACCCAGAAAACCGCCAGAGGATTCGCAGAACAGAGTCGCCGGAGCCAAACGCAGACGAGAGGCCCACGGAAGAGGGTAGGAAGGGCGGCGAGGCGGTGCGCGCTCCACGGACTGGCGGGAGGGAGCCGGGGCGGAGGGGCGGCTCGCCGGCCAAGCAGAGCCCCCGAGTCGGGCTTGCAAAAGCGGAGGGGCCGGGCGGACTGTGTTCCGACAGCAAGCGCGACTTAGCGTCTGGGAGGTCAGAAATTAACAGCTCTGCTCGGAAAGCGGGAAGGCTGGAGGACAAAGGGAGGGAGAGCTGCTGAGCCCCCTGACAACAGAGCTCAGTTTGGTGGGGAACAAAGGCGCTCGCCAGCGCCATTTCCCCCGCCCATCCCCCAGCTGAAATCCCAAAGGGAACCGGTTCCTGCCAGGGAACTTGCTCGCTCCGCGCAAACACCCAACTCAAACACCCAACTCTGCGCTTCTGCGGAGCCAAACCTCCGGCAGCGGATCTGACTCCCTCCCGCTGACACAGGGCCCCTCCTGAAGTGGATCACCTAAGGAGAAGCGATCTAAGCCTGCCCCTCCTGCCCCCGAGCACCTTGCCTACCCACCCCAGCTAATACGCCAGATCCCCAGCATCACAAGCCTGGCAGGGTGCAAGTAGCCCAGACGAGCCACACCACCCCACAGTGAATCCCGCCCCTAGGAGAGGGGAAGAGAAGGCACACACCAGTCTGACTGTGGCCCCAGCGGTGGGCTGGGGGCAGACATCAGGTCTGACTGCGGCCCCGCCCACCAACTCCAGTTATACACCACAGCACAGGGGAAGTGCCCTGCAGGTCCTCACCATGCCAGGGGCTATCCAAAATGACCAAGCGGAAGAACTCCCCTTAGAAGAATCTCCAGGAAATAACAACAGCTAATGAGCTGATCAAAAAGGATTTAAATAATATAACAGAAAGTGAATTTAGAATAATAGTCATAAAATTAATCGCTGGGCTTGAAAACAGTATACAGGACAGCAGAGAATCTCTTGCTACAGAGATCAAGGGACTAAGGAACAGTCACGAGGAGCTGAAAAACGCTTTAAACGAAATGCATAACAAAATGGAAACCACCACAGCTCGGCTTGAAGAGGCAGAGGAGAGAATAGGTGAACTAGAAGATAAAGTTATGGAAAAAGAGGAAGCTGAGAAAAAGAGAGATAAAAAAATCCAGGAGTATGAGGGGAAAATTAGAGAATTAAGTGATACACTAAAAAGAAATAATATACGCATAATTGGTATCCCAGAGGAGGAAGAGAGAGGGAAAGGTGCTGAAGGGGTACTTGAAGAAATCATAGCTGAGAACTTCCCTGAACTGGGGAAGGAAAAAGGCATTGAAATCCAAGAGGCACAGAGAACTCCCTTCAGACGTAACTTGAATCGATCTTCTGCAAGACATATCATAGTGAAACTGGCAAAATACAAGGATAAAGAGAAAATTCTGAAAGCAGCAAGGGGTAAACGTGCCCTCACATATAAAGGGAGACCTATAAGACTCGTGACTGATCTCTCTTTTGAAACTTGGCAGGCCAGAAAGAATTGGCAAGAGATTTTCAGGGTGCTAGACAGAAAAAATATGCAGCCAAGAATCCTTTATCCAGCAAGTCTGTCATTTAGAATAGAAGGAGAGATAAAGGTCTTCCCAAACAAACAAAAACTGAAGGAATTTGTCACCACTAAACCAGCCCTACAAGAGATCCTAAGGGGGACCCTGTGAGACAAAGTCCCAGAGACATCACTATAAGCATAAAACATACAGACATCACAATGACTCTAAACCCGTATCTTTCTATAATAACACTGAATGTAAATGGATTAAATGCGCCAACCAAAAGACATAGGGTATCAGAATGGATAAAAAAACAAGACCCATCTATTTGCTGTCTACAAGAGACTCATTTTAGACCTGAGGACACCTTTAGATTGAGAGTGAGGGGATGGAGAACTATTTATCATGCGACTGGAAGCCAAAAGAAAGCTGGAGTAGCCATACTTATATCAGACAAACTAGATTTTAAATTAAAGGCTGTAACAAGAGATGAAGAAGGACATTATATAATAGTTACAGGGTCTATCCATCAGGAAGAGCTAACAATTATCAATGTCTATGCACCGAATACCGGAGCCCCCAAATATATAAAACAATTACTCATAAACATAAGCAACCTTATTGATAAGAATGTGGTAATTGCAGGGGACTTTAATACACCACTTACAGAAATGGATAGATCATCTAGACACACGGTCAATAAAGAAACAAGGGCCCTGAATGAGACATTGGATCAGATGGACTTGACAGATATATTTAGAACTCTGCATCCCAAAGCAACAGAATATACTTTCTTCTCGAGTGCACATGGAACATTCTCCAAGATAGATCATATACTGGGTCACAAAACAGCCCTTCATAAGTTTACAAGAATTGAAATTATACCATGCTTACTTTCAGACCACAATGCCATGAAGCTTGAAATCAACCACAGGAAAAAGTCTGGAAAACCTCCAAAAGCATGGAGGTTAAAGAACACCCTACTAACGAATGAGTGGGTCAACCAGGCAATTAGAGAAGAAATTAAAAAATATATGGAAACAAACGAAAATGAAAATACAACAATCCAAACGCTTTGGGACGCAGCAAAGGCAGTCCTGAGAGGAAAATACATTGCAATCCAGGCCTATCTCAAGAAACAAGAAAAATCCTAAATACGAAATCTAACAGCACACCTAAAGGAACTAGAAGCAGAACAGCAAAGGCAGCCTAAGCCCAGCAGAAGAAGAGAAATAATAAAGATCAGAGCAGAAATAAACAATATAGAAACTAAAAAAACTGTAGAGCAGATCAACGAAACCAAGAGTTGGTTTTTTGAAAAAATAAACAAAATTGACAAACCTCTAGCCAGGCTTCTCAAAAAGAAAAGGGAGATGACCCAAATAGATAAAATCATGAATGAAAATGGAATGATTACAACCAATCCCTCAGAGATACAAACAATTATCAGGGAATACTATGAAAACTTATATGCCAACAAATTGGACAACCTGGAAGAAATGGACGAATTCCTGAACACCCACACGCTTCCAAAACTCAATCAGGAGGAAATAGAAAGCTTGAACAGACCCATAACCAGCGAAGAAATTGAATCGGTTATCAAAAATCTCCCAACAAATAAGAGTCCAGGACCAGATGGCTTCCCAGGGGAGTTCTACCAGACGTTTAAAGCAGAGATAATACCTATCCTTCTCAAGCTATTCCAAGAAATAGAAAGGGAAGGAAAACTTCCAGACTCATTCTATGAAGCCAGTATTACTTTGATTCCTAAACCAGACAGAGACCCAGTAAAAAAAGAGAACTACAGGCCAATATCCCTGATGAATATGGATGCAAAAATTCTCAATAAGATACTAGCAAATCGAATTCAACGGCATATAAAAAGAATTATTCACCATGATCAAGTGGGATTCATTCCTGGGATGCAGGGCTGGTTCAACATTCGCAAATCAATCAACGTGATACATCACATTAACAAAAAAAGAGAGAAGAACCATATGATCCTGTCAATCGATGCAGAAAAGGCCTTCGACAAAATCCAGCACCCTTTCTTAATAAAAACCCTTGAGAAAGTCGGGATAGAAGGAACATACTTAAAGATCATAAAAGCCATTTATGAAAAGCCCACAGCTAACATCATCCTCAACGGGGAAAAACTGAGAGCTTTTTCCCTGAGATCAGGAACACGACAAGGATGCCCACTCTCACCGCTGCTGTTTAACATAGTGCTGGAAGTTCTAGCATCAGCAATCAGACAACAAAAGGAAATCAAAGGCATCAAAATTGGCAAAGATGAAGTCAAGCTTTCGCTTTTTGCAGATGACATGATATTATACATGGAAAATCCGATAGACTCCACCAAAAGTCTGCTAGAACTGATACAGGAATTCAGCAAAGTTGCAGGATACAAAATCAATGTACAGAAATCAGTTGCATTCTTATACACTAACAATGAAGCAACAGAAAGACAAATAAAGAAACTGATCCCATTCACAATTGCACCAAGAAGCATAAAATACCTAGGAATAAATCTAACCAAAGATGTAAAGGATCTGTATGCTGAAAACTATAGAAAGCTTCTGAAGGAAATTGAAGAAGATTTAAAGAAATGGAAAGAC
Source organism: Prionailurus bengalensis (assembly GCF_016509475.1). Classification (NCBI taxonomy): domain Eukaryota; kingdom Metazoa; phylum Chordata; class Mammalia; order Carnivora; family Felidae; genus Prionailurus; species Prionailurus bengalensis. Next base: position 70,093,073 of record NC_057350.1, on the reverse strand, counting down.
ATTCCCTGCTCATGGATTGGAAAAATAAATATTGTCAAAATGTCAATACTACCCAAAGCTATCTACACATTCAATGCAATCCCAATCAAAATTGCACCAGCATTCTTCTCGAAACTAGAACAAGCAATCCTAAAATTCATATGGAACCACAAAAGGCCCCGAATAGCCAAAGGAATTTTGAAGAAGAAGACCAAAGCAGGAGGCATCACAATCCCAGACTTTAGCCTCTACTACAAAGCTGTCATCATCAAGACAGCATGGTATTGGCACCAAAACAGACACATAGACCAATGGAATAGAATAGAAACCCCAGAACTAGACCCACAAACGTATGGCCAACTCATCTTTGACAAAGCAGGAAAGAACATCCAATGGAAAAAAGACAGCCTCTTTAACAAATGGTGCTGGGAGAACTGGACAGCAACATGCAGAAGGTTGAAACTAGACCACTTTCTCACACCATTCACAAAAATAAACTCAAAATGGATAAAGGACCTAAATGTGAGACAGGAAACCATCAAAACCTTAGAGGAGAAAGCAGGAAAAGACCTCTCTGACCTCAGCCGTAGCAATCTCTTACTCGACACATCCCCAAAGGCAAGGGAATTAAAAGCAAAAGTGAATTACTGGGACCTTATGAAGATAAAAAGCTTCTGCACAGCAAAGGAAACAACCCACAAAACTAAAAGGCAACCAACGGAATGGGAAAAGATATTCGCAAATGACATATCGGACAAAGGGCTAGTATCCAAAATCTATAAAGAGCTCACCAAACTCCACACCCGAAAAACAAATAACCCAGTGAAGAAATGGGCAGAAAACATGAATAGACACTTCTCTAAAGAAGACATCCGGATGGCCAACAGGCACATGAAAAGATGTTCAGCGTCGCTCCTTATCAGGGAAATACAAATCAAAACCACACTCAGGTATCACCTCACGCCAGTCAGAGTGGCCAAAATGAACAAATCAGGAGACTATAGATGCTGGCGAGGATGTGGAGAAACGGGAACCCTCTTGCACTGTTGGTGGGAATGCAAATTGGTGCAGCCGCTCTGGAAAGCAGTGTGGAGGTTCCTCAGAAAATTAAAAATAGACCTACCCTATGACCCAGTAATAGCACTGCTAGGAATTTATCCAAGGGATACAGGAGCACTGATGCATAGGGCCACTTGTACCCCAATGTTCATAGCAGCACTCTCAACAATAGCCAAATTATGGAAAGAGCCTAAATGTCCATCAACTGATGAATGGATAAAGAAATTGTGGTTTATATACACAATGGAATATTACATGGCAATGAGAAAAAATGAAATATGGCCTTTTGTAGCAACGTGGATGGAACTGGAGAGTGTGATGCTAAGTGAAATAAGCCATACAGAGAAAGACAGATACCATATGGTCTCACTCTTATGTGGATCCTGAGAAACTTAACAGGAACCCATGGGGGAGGGGAAGGGAAAAAAAAAAAAAAAAGAGGTTAGAATGGGAGAGAGCCAAAGCATAAGAGACTGTTAAAAACTGAGAACAAACTGAGGGTTGATGGGGGGTGGGAGGGAGGAGAGGGTGGGTGATGGGTATTGAGGAGGGCACCTTTTGGGATGAGCACTGGGTGTTGTATGGAAACCAATTTGTCAATAAATTTCAGAAAAAAAATAAAAAAAAATAAATTAAAAAAAAATAAATAAATAAATTAAAAAAAAACATCTTTTAGCATTTATTCATTTTTGAGAGACAGAGAGAGACAGAGTACAAGCAAGGGAGGGGCAGAGAGAGAGGGAGACACAGAATCTGAAGCAGACTCCAGGCTCTGAGCTGTCAGCACAGAGTGCAGTGTGGGGCTGAAACCCGTGAACTGTGAGATCATGACCTGAACTGAAGTCAGACGCTTAACTGACTGAGCCATCCAGATGCCCCAAAGAGTCACCTTTTCTATGAGCTCCCTCTTCATCTGGGAAAGAAGATAACACCACTCCCTCTCCCTAGGGAGCTTTTTCTAGATTTTGAACCCAGCTGGGCCCTGATCCAGGCCCACCACATGACCACTCATAAAGGGAGGTCACCACCACCTGGGGGCTCCCTTAAAGCGAAGGCAAACACAACTCTCCCTAGCAGAAGTCACCTCTCCATGCTATTCCCTGAACTCTTCCACATTCTCTAATTGACATTCCCAGAGCTTGGACAAGAGAATCAGTTGCCAATGGCAATCAAGCCCTACTACTACAAATCCAACTTCACCTTGATTGGCTTAGAGGTACAGACATCCAGGAGGAGCCAGGACCAAGCTGCCTTTGTGTCTAATACATTCACTTCACAATCATCATGCCTTATACTCATGTAACTCTTCAACTTTTTAAAGGGCTTTCCAGTATCATCTCATCATCTCTTAATCTCACCACAGTTCTTGGGGTGAATAACAATGTCCTCAGGCAGACAGGAATTCCTTACAGTTGTTTCGTCCCTCTCCACCAGCCTCAGCACCTTCAGAGACCAAAAGACTTTCAACAGAGGAGAAGCAGGAATATGACCTTCTCAATACAAAGCCACAAAATCACTCAACCCTACAGATGGATAGGGCCTCAGCATCTCTCTAACTAGATTTCTCTTATCCTCAGCAGGGGTGCCTTGTAAGACAGCACTGTCCAGGAAACTTTCTATGATGATGGAAATGAATATATTTGCTCTGTCCAATACAGACCCCATTCACTAGTCACATGTAGCTACTGATCATTTGAAATGTGGCTAATGCAACAGAGAAGCTAAATTTTTAATTTTATTTTAATTTTAACTTTAATAGCCACATGTGGGTAGTGGCTACTATATGGGACAATGTGGTTCTGCAGCATCCCAACCAGACCTCATGGGCAATGGTAATTTATGACCTCAGTTTGCTATATGGTATTCCGCAGACCAAAGAACATTATGGAATTTTACACAGAGAATACCTAACATATGTGCTAAAAGAACCACAAGATGAAAAGGCTAACTGGATTACCCTTTGCCTACAGTTTGGATATTGATCACTTCAATAACAAAATGCTTACATTCTTACAGACTGAGAAGGTTAGAAACAGAGGAGATGCTAAAGACTGTCTAGCTCAACCCCCTCATTTTATACATGGGAAAACAGACATGCTATATATTTCTCCTCAGACTGTACCTGACAGATCTCATGTGTTCTAGGAATTCCTGTGTAGTTCCATACTTGCTCGTAAATATTCTGACAACTTGCCCAGTTACTCTGTTTCTCTGTGTTTACCAGGGTAAGAGCTAAGCTGGGGAGGAGATTACAATCACCACCATCACCATCAGCAACCAGGATCTCCTCCTCAATGATTTATAGGGCCCAGAGGTCAGACCCTTGTAAACTTCAGGCAAAGAGCTAAGCCAGCGTGGAGGGTGGGGTAAGGGTGGGGGGGATGGAGAGGGGGGTTGCTGGGGCCAGACTCCTGATGCAGAGCCCAGCAGTTCCTCTCTGGTTCCTGTCCACTGTCCATCTTCACTTGTCCAGTCACCTATTTGGAAAGCCCCTGATTTGATATTCAGAAAAAAATCTGTTTTCCTTTCATATGAGCTCAGAGCAGTGGTCTCAGTTTAAACTGAAGGCTTGTAGGCAAAACTGTCTCCCAGAGCAATTTCTTTCCCTTTGTTATTTGCTGAATGGGTCCCTGAAGAAAGGGGGCCCCCATTGGTGTGGGTCCTAGAAATGAAGATTTTAAGTTATGGAGAGGAAAAAAATCTAATTTTCTTATAAAAAGAAAATATCTTTTTCTCTGATTTTTTTAAATTGGAAATTCAGAAGAACACAGATGCATATAGGCCAATTTTTATTAGTGTTATTTAGAGATCTTTGGTCATACTGTTAAGGAGAAATGACTATGACATAAAAACATTATTCATCAAAAACTTATTGAATACCTTCTTTAGAGTCACTATACTAGGCATAGAGCATCTTATATCTTATAGAAGAGACAAGTAACATTCATCCATTCAGTATTTATTGAGCCCCTACTAGACAAAGTTCCTATCTTCATAGAACTTATATTCCAGTAATGGGAGGCTTTCAATAATCATGTGTACAAAATAAAACTATTATTTCAGATAGCATAAGTCCTAAAAGAAAATAAAAACAGTAGGATAGAGCATGATGGGTGGGGTGGGGGATGTGCTACTTTTGCTACGGTGGTCAGGAAAGGCCACTTTAAGAAAGTGACATTTGAGCTAAAGTCTGAATGTTGGGAAGGAGGCAAATGAGAGGATGAGAGAAAATGCCCCAGGTAGAAGGAACACTAGGTACAAAGGCCCTGAGATGACAACAAGATTAGTAAGGCCAGAGTGAAGTGAACAAGTGGGTAGTGGTTCAGAGAAGAGGTCTGAGGAAGAGGTAGGTGCAGATTACATAGGGCATTATAGGCAAGTAAAAGGTGTGGATGCTATTTGTAGACAATGGGAAGGCACTAGGGAGTTTTAAACGTGAGAGACAGAGATGATCAGATCTATAACACAAATACATACAATTATGGATAAAATATTTATAATAGGAAAATGACTACAAAGCAGGCCATTACAAAGTATTACAGGAACTATGTTAATAAGAAAACCTGCATCACTCACGGTGTGATAGCATTCCAGGCTATAACTGCAGGTGCAAACTTGTGTATATGTGAAACAACACTGTGAACATGATGGCACACTGGAGAGGACCACAGGTGGTCAGTCAGCATGGAGCCCAAGTAGGTATGAGCCATGCCTGGGAGACCTTAGACATCAGAAATTGCAGTTATTTTGCAGGCCACTGATTCTTAACTTGACCTTAAAATACTGGTATAAAGCCCTACTCAAGACCAATTAGATCAGAACTTCTGAGGTGGGAGGGCAGGCACCATTATATTTAAAAGTTCTCTGGGTGATGCTAATATACAGTCAGGGCTGAGAACCACAGTAGGTGATGATTAAGGGGCCCTACATGGTTTGAGACAAGCAGTAACAATTATTTATTTTCCATTACAAATTTGTTTTTCCAAAGATTATATTTTAGAATACAGTATTTTTAAAGTATAATATATTCAAGTGATGATGACAAATTAATTACACTACATTTACATCTAAAAGTGCTGAACATTGTCACAAATGGAGTCACAAGTTTCCATTCCTCCTGAACTCTGGCCCTTATGACAGTTTATGAGAAACCCAGAAACTTTTAAACAGAAGAAACCATCAACAGTACAGAACTGGTAGATTTTAGAACCAGAATAGTACTCCAGAGAGCTCCTTTATTTTATAGATATAAAAAGAGAGGCTCACTAAATGTCCATCAACCGACAAATGGATAAAGATGTGGTTTATATATACAATGGAATACTACTTGGCAATGAGAAAGAATGAAATCTGGCCATTTGTAGCAGTGTGGATGAACTGGAGAGTATTATGTTAAGTGAAATAAGTCAGGCAGAGAAAGACAGAAGCCATATGTTTTCACTCATATGTGGATCCTGAGAAACTTAACAGAAGACCATGGGGGAGGGGAAGGGGGAACAAAAAGTTACCGAGAGGGAAGGAGGCAAACCATTAGAGACTCTTGAATACTGAAAACAAACTGAGGGTTGATGAGGGGTGGGGGAAGGGGGAAAGTGGGTGATGGGCATTGAGGAGGGCTCCTGTTGGGATGAGCACTGGATGTTGTATGGAAACCCATTTGATAATAAGTTATATAAAAAAATAAAAGTAAATAATAAAAATAAAAACACCCTTGGAAATATTTTTAAAGAGAGAGAGAGAGAGAGAGAGACAGACAGACAGACAGACAGGCAGGCAGGCTCAGAGAGGTATCATGACAAGGCCAAGGTTACCCAGGGTTAGCAGCAAGGACAGAAGTGGAGACCAAGCTTTTTCTACCACACCATGCTGCATGTTTATTACTCAAGAAAAGCCATCCTAATTTCTGGACTTGGCATCTTTCACAACATTAAGTAGATCATGAAAGAGCACTTAATTGTAGAAGAGAAATATAAAAGAGGAAAAGGATGGGGGGAAAAAACCAAACTAAATATAGTTTGGTGCACATACAACTTTATTTTTCAGGTTATCCCCTTAGTTTATGACTGCTAAAGTTACTGCTTCTTCTCATGCTTTCTTCTGCTATTTCCATAGGCTTCTGCAAACTGAGAATTTATTCAAAGTAATACAAGTTTTCTACAGGTTAGCAATTCTTGTTCAAGGCACATATTTCAAGATGCAGACCCACATCTTTCTCCAGCCTCTGGAAGATAGAAGTATTTGAAGCAAGAGACATAGAAGACTGGGTCCTTTCCCCACGCAGCAGGATGCATTTCATAACAGAATCCCTGGCTCTACGTTAGAATCAAACACCTGAACATGTTTTGAGTCTATAGTTGAAATACCATCCCAGCACTGAAAGCTGAAATATGCTGTACATTTTAAATGTATGTCAGGCAAACGGAGCAGCAGTGCCATCTGCATTTATACTGACTGCCACCTTTGAGTTCCAGACCCAATATTCACAGAGCAGCAATGACCAACCATGTAGTTCTTCTCCATTTCTTGATTAAGTCGTTCATTTTACTTTCCTCTGGACAAGGTGGAGGAAGTGCACTGAGATTTTAAATGCCAGCTGAGTTTATCTGAAAACAGAGGTAAAGGATGTCTCAGCCAAAGTCGCTGTCCAATCTGGATGCAGCAATACCCATCCATAGAAACTGACTTTGTACATTTAAGTGTGTGAGTTTTTCAGTGAATCCAAGAGATGGTGCTTTTTGCTACCACAATGACCAAAGAAGAGACTGGGTTCAAGCTAGACTGTGTGTCAGCTCTGAAAGCTATGACCATCCCCAGCAGAGGTAGATAATGCTACTGTGTCAACAGAAACAGTGGCTTGGCCAAGGCTTGGTCATGCAAAGATGGAAGCAAATCTGCAGGCATTAAAAATCAGTCAGGTAGCCCAAGAGCAAGACTACATAGAGATAAACTCAGAAGGAGGAGCACAGAGCTTGAAGGTTAGCTCGGAGCAAGCCTAGAGGTGAAATATGTGAAGTCCTCGGTAAAGGGCTTCCCAGCCCGAGTGGTCACTTCTGACTTCAGGACAGTCATCAGTACGCTTTCTTCAGCCAGAAATCCTCTGAAATTGTCTCTGCATCTTCTCAGGATATACTCAGAACTCTACCACTGTCTAGAATAGAGGTTAGGGTTCCCAGAACTGGGTAATCTTTCTGAGCTCTAAAACCATACTTTATAGTCCTTTAAGATCCTTATTTTCATGAATAACTTAGGTATTTTGTTCTAAACTGCCAGAAGGACATCACTACTCTACATTATCTAGTTTTTTCTACAGACTCGCAGAGGCTTTTGTAGACTTATCCAATGTTTTTAAACCCTGGGTAAAGATCCTAAAATAGTTCCATGTCCTGTTGCAATATTTATACATTTATTCTACTTCTATATTGTTTCTTTTTACTTCTTATGCAGCTCCAATTCTAGAGCCTATTATGTGTTTTACAAACTATTTTTCTTTTCTATCCATTTTCTGGAGTGCATTCAGCTTGTAAACACCTATAAGGAACACGAACAAAGAAATCTATTTTAATGTCATGAACAGATTCAGGCTATAGAATGCACACTCTAATGCAGCATCAGATGAGGACATTTTTCTCCATACTGCTTTTATATCACTTGCAAGGTGATTTGTCAAAACAAATACTTTACCACTCTTCTCAATAAGACTTCATATATTCCATGCATGGTGGTTCCCTTCTATTTTTAATGCATCTGGAAACAAAAGATGGTTCAAGTGTCACTATCATGGAATTCACGGTTCCTTCTCCTCTGTGTAAGTGATCAACCACCCATCAGCAGTCCTGCAGGAGCCACTTGTCTTCATGGATGCTTCCATTGCCTGTTCATGTCCTCACTCTGAAGAGGTTTGCCAGGAATGCCTTCTGGAGCCAGAACTGATGTACACATGTAACCTTCCGGCCAATATCCATTTTCAGGGACTCATACCAACATGCCAGGAAAACACAGAGCTCTTTTTTAATTTTCATATATTTATTTATTTATTTATTTTTGTCCCTCTCATCTTTGAACATCATCTTTTTCTGTGCCATGTCTTGAACAGAGCTAAGGGGACTATGGGTGGCTTGCATTTGTTCCCTGTATGGTCCTGGTGAGGATACTATGGTTTCGGACAGAGCAGCAGCAGGAAGTAGAGATGTGGAGTGCGAGAAGGAGGTTACCCCTTCTCACTCATGAAGAACTGCTTAATACAGCAGATTCATCCCACACATGAGATACACTCAGTCATCCCTGTCTCCTTCAGACACCCTTATTTCCAGTGATGGTATTTGGAAGTCAAGCTTCTTCTCCTTTGGAATAACCTGTAGTGAGGAAGGTCTTCAGGTGCAGGAAGGAAGTTCCATTTTGCTAAGGAGAAAAAGGACAAAACTGTAGTTGGTGCTTCTCTAGTTTCCAGGCAATCTTCATCATATATAACTCTAATAATCGCCCCTTCAGAGGGCACTAGGCAGTATTCCGCCTCTGAAGGCTCCACCTCAGGAGTAAGACTGGGTGTTTGACTTTGCCTTAGAGCACGGATTCACAAGAATTCAAATATAATTTACATACATTATGGAAATATTCCACTAGAGCTAAAACAGATTATAATGAGTTCAGATGAATTTAAACTCTTACCTTTCAGAGAGGAGACATCCCTTTTTTCTTTGTGAATCTCAAAGTGAAGGGCCACAAGGGGCTGATTTCCAACTTCCTTCCAACTCCTACACTTCACACTGGCTCTTACTCCTGCCACGCAAGGCAGTGAGCTTCTTGTTTTATAATCTCCACAGGTTCCAGCGAGAGTCCACTCCACCCAGACTTTTAAGGCCTAGTTAGGAGGACAGGAACTTGTCCTCCAACCTGTGGAGCAAAATTCAACAAGAAGAAGCCCACAAGGAAGGCACTGATTTTCCCTATCCCCAGCCCCCTCTCAGGAAAGTGGCTGCCTGCCTTGAAGGCAGAAGCACATGTAGCTGTTGCATCTGAGAGCTGTGCCTGGCTCTGTGCATGACTCAAAATCATCTGGCACCACGGGCATTCTACATTAAACAGTGTTGTGTCATTTTCGGAGATGACTTAGAGGAGGCACCATACAGGTTTCCATATTTGAACATGAAAATGTAAACATTTTATTTTGTGCTAAGATGAAACAACTTCTCAATCCAAAACATGTCCATCTTTCAGCTACTTTCTGAGTTATTCTTTAGGCCTCCCATAGGCTATGGGAGACTCCTCTGAAACTGAGAGGCTATCAGACAATATTTATGCCTGTGGTTCTGATCTTCAGAAGCAGCTCAGAGCTAGGAGAGGAGAAAATTGGAAGGTAATCCTATAAGGCTTTGATGTGGAAGCCCATAGGCCTGCAGAATGAAATGGTCTGGGAGGTGTGCAAATAGCTCTGGCTTCTGGGAGCAAAGTCTGGGCCAAAGGACTGGGGTCTGTGATAGCATGAGACACTTTTGGTCAAGTGCCTGAAGCCACATGGGACTCCCATGTTTCTGTGCTGTAGATGTAAATCCATTTGCACCCTGACATCTTGGGATGAAAAGTAAATAGGGTACCAAAGGGAAGAAGAAAGAGGAAAGAATAGTGCTGAGGATTGGACATAACCTTGGGGCAGAGTCAGAGCCAGAAAGGTGACCTCAGATCACATGTTATTAAGTACAGTTTACAGTTCATCTCAATTCCAATTATTGTGATCTAATTTATCCACTCCCAAGGGAATTTCTAAAGCCATCCAAAAGTAATAACAATAATCCACTGTGTTAATGGAGTCCTGGTAAACAGGGCTAATTCCTCACACTGACCGTAAATATGAGCATTCACCACAAAGTGCAATAATTGTCCTGTACTAACACCCGAATGTCAAATTTGCTTGAACGTCATCTGCATTTCTTGTGGGGGAGGTGCTTGTGGTTTTTTTGTGTGTGTGGTAAAATATACATAACATAAAATTTAGCATTTTAACTATTATTTTTAAGTGTACATACAGTTCAGTGCCATTAAGTACATTTACATTGCTGTATAACCATCACCACCATCCATGTCCAGAACCTCTTCATCACCCCAAACTGAAAACTGTATTATTTTTCACACAGTCTGTGAGCTACCCCAGACCCCAAAGCACAAGGAATCTGCCTGTGCTTCACATTCAGCCCTGGGGAGAATTCTAAGATACAACATGATATGGCATTTTAAGATTTACAAAGTATTCTTCTTTAATGCACACACGACTTATATGCCTCCTGCAAAAGGGAGAAGAGCAAGGCTCAGAGAGGGGGACAGACTTGCTCAAACACAACAGTGACAATAGATGGGAAACGAGCTAGGCTTCCAGTGCACATCCCACTGCACCTCATCACTGCTAACACTGAGGAGGAAGAAGAGAAGGCCCCGCCTAAGTGGTGCTTGACAAGATCCTCCAAGGGCAGAGCTCTGTCTTGCCCCACCCTCTACTTTATGGGTTCTCACTGCTTTGAGGACAGAGAGCCAGAGCTGTCTGGGGACCCAGAAAAAAAAGGGGGGGGGAGTTCTCATTCACATCATTCATTATGAAAGCCAATTGGGGTAGTTTAGTACTTTCTCTCCTCTCCTTCCCTTGCATCAAAGCAAACCCACACCCCATCCACTTTTTTTACAAGATCACCATAATAACACCCTCTTCCAGCCCTCTTTCCAGCACACACCTCCTCTATTCCTGATGATCATTTTAACCAAGTTTCTTCTGCATAAAAATGGAAGCAACCAACAGACTCCACCTGGTGTGATCTCTCCTTCCTGCACCTCATAGGGGTGGCACTGGTCATGACCTGACCCCACTGTGTTGGTTTACTAGGGCTGCCACAACAAATTACCACAAACTAGATGGCTTAAAATGACAGAAATGTATTCTCCCACAGTTCAAGCCAGAAGTCCAAAATCAAGGTGTCAGCAGTGCCATGTCAGCCTTCCCACCTAAGGCTCTAGGGAAGATCCTTCATTGCCTGCTGTTAGTTTCTAGTAGGTCCTGACAATCCCTGGCATTCCTGGGCTTGAAGCTACATCACTCATCTCTGTCTCCACCTTCACATGACCCTCTTCTATATGTGTCCTCTGCTCTTCTTATAAGAACATCATTGGATTTAGAGTCCACCCTAATCCAGTATGACCCCACCCTACCTTAACTAACCACATCTGCAAGGACTCTATTTCCAAATAAGGTCATATTCTGAGGTTTCAGATAGACATGAACTTTCAGAGGACACTTATTCAACCCCCATTAACCTATCTTTCATCTTTAAGATGTGTTAAATCCAATTTCTTGTTTTCTTTGGAGTTTTTTTGGGTTTTACCTTTAGTACCTGTTTCATTTAAATCCTATTCTTGACCACTTTGTTGAAAACCAGTCTGAGGCATCTGCCTCCATTCCCCCTACCCCATTAAAGACCTCACTTTAAAATGGGTGCCTGGACACCAGGTCAAGAAGGAAATAATAGTAAGTTGCCCAGGAGGGTTCATTATTTCATCTCTCCCCATTCACCCAAGAAGCAATGTGTGCTCACCTCACATTCAGTATTGCGCTGGGGGCTAAGGCGTTCCTGTCCTCAAAGGGCTTAGTGCATGTAAGAGAAGTGAGCTACTGCATAGCTAGATGACCCGAGAAAGTGAAAGAATAAAATACTGAAGGATAGAGTAGATGACACAGATGGAGCAGCAAATGACACAGGACAACCTGGGGAAAGGCACGAAGATACAAATAACCCTGGAGTCTTCTGGGGACTGTGAACAGAACACATCTGACTACACAATGGGCTTTGCTGCAGAGAGTAGGCTGGATCAATGACACGGTTGTGAAGATTACTATGGGTGGATATGTACCTGATCCTATAGGGCCTTCAGTCCAGGCCAAGAGGACCCATTAATGGTTTCGAAGCAATTGGGAAGTTTGACTAAGTGGTGTTCAGGGAAGCCAGATCTAGCTGGGTGTGGGAGGAGTAGCTAGATGGACTAGTAGCTAGATGGACTGGGAGGAGTAGAAAGTTGGCAAGAAAGCCCTGGCAGGGAGCCCAGTTAAGAAGACAGGCTCCAGGGCCAGAGCTTTATTCCTCCACTAGCAGTGAATCCCCATCCATTGCAGTAACCTTCCATCAGACTCTGCAATCAATACAGCCATCCTGACATGGCTGGGGGCAGGGCACCTGGCTGGCCTCCAGCCCTCCCTTCCCATTAACATGATGAGTTGCAGAGGGCATGTCAGGCAGAGCTTTCAGTGAATTCCAGGAATGGAGATCCCCTTCAGACAAAATCCCTGAAGAGAAGCTCAGGAGTGCTTTGCAAATCAACACACGAACACCTCTTATGTACAATGGTCTGTCCAGAGAAGACAGAATCACCATCTCAGCTCAGATCCTGTTTCTTCCCACTGTTGCACTTCCCTAGGACTGGTGCTAGCATTTATGAGGTAACAAAGTGACCTGAGCTCAGGTACTGTTTTGCAGCAGAGGACACCATATAGGTGATTGGGATCTTCCCAAGAAGGCGGACTGTCTTCCCCATAAGGCTCCCTCTATCAGGGCCCTTCCTGTCACCAGAAACAAAGCCTAGGGGAGGCTGTGCTCCTCATTCACTCACAAACTCCCCTGCTTAACACCTTAAGGAGCAGAGGGAGAAGTGGAGGTGACATGGAGGGGGCAGGAGCAAACCAGAATATGGTGGGCAGAATAATTTCTTAGGTCCACAAGGTACATCTCTGATCCATCTGCCTTAGGCCTTCCTGGAGAAATACAAGCAGAAGAAGGTAGATCCAAGGATCAGGAGGATGGTTGACTCCTTTGGCTTCCCTTCTTCTTAAGAAAAGCTTTGTATACCATCACGGGAAGCTTCCACTGGCCCCATACCACCACCATCCTTGCAGGCTGTAGACTAGCCCAGAGCAACAGGCTTCAGGACAGAGCTGTGGAGGGTGGTTGCAGGGGAAAGGGGCAGGCATGGGAATTTCCTGAATGCAGCTAAGGCACTAGGGGAGAAAAGGCACACTCTCCACTTCCACCTGCTATTAAACTGGAAATTCGAGCTTTGCTAGAAATAGATGGTACACAGGACAGGAGTCCAAAGGAAAATAACCATCCTCCAGACTGTTTTCCCTTTTTTAGCAATCAATCTAATTTGAAAGACATAACAACTTCCACCCCCTTTATTTCTGAAGAGAGATGCAAACAGGTGATCTATTTGTACTAAAATTAACTCCCTCTATGTGTAACTTCTTGATGATATTCATATATTGAATCTGACTCATACTTTTGATGTGGAAAGGTTTTATTAACATAACTACTTATCCCAGCCCACTCCCATTGGGATTCGTGGCTCTTGCCCAAAGTACATTTTGGCTATTTCTATGTTACCTTAAATTCTGGCACTGATTAATGTCTCATGACAAGCACATTCACAGATTCTATGAGAAATTCCTGGCTGTCCCTAGGTAACAATAATGAAGCAAAAATGAAAGTAAGAAACAGCTTTGTCTACACAAGCAAGGACGCCTAGATTGCGGAGTCTGGAGACCCGGGATATTATCATAGCACTGTGATCCAGTCACTTGTGTCCTCAGAGTCTCAGGCTCCTCATCCGTAGAATGAGCTTGCTGGCCTCACACAGTTCTCAGTTCTCTTCCAGCTCTGACTTCCTGTGATTGTAAAAGACATTTAAAAATATCTCCAGGGAAATAAATCTCACAATATTATTTAGTCGTGAGAAGATTGAACTAATGATATCTAGTATCTCTGGGTTCTAAAAGTCTGTTATTCTATTATATACAATGGTTTTTTAATGTGTAAAGATTAGTAAGAAAAAAAAATTTTATTTAAACAAACAGAAGACTCCTTTTTTAATGCCCAGTTTAAAGGACAGAGTTAAAGAGCCTAAAATAAAATCTCCAGCCATTCTGTGTTCACACACAGAGAAAGTGGGTGGATGACATCAAAGCTATACAACATCTGGAGTGGCAAAGACTACTGGTAACTGGGTTGTCTGCTGATTGAAACAAGACATGACAATTACGGGACATTATACAACAGTCCTAACTCCATGTCACTGCTAGACCTTTTGCCATTAGGCACAGAAGGAAGCCAAGATCCCAACATATGGATGGCATTATGTGAAAAAAGATCCATTGTCTCTTGACAAAGGCACAGCTAAGTGGCAGACCCTGGAGCATCAGAACAGCATCTCAAGATACTTAAGAACTTGGGTGAGGCAACCAGGGCTTCAGCAGGTGGCCAGTTTGGATGTTACTATGCAAAAACTGCTCTCCAGGTTGAAGTCATCCTAGTTAACAGGCCCTAGATTAGTTCAAGTAACAATGGAGATAAAGAGGGGTGTACAATATAGGGACAGACAGGTGAGATTCATCCATATACTCAGCTAAATCTGGCCATGGCAGGGAAAGAGAGATGGATGAGAGGTGAGGTTAAGCAATCAAGCATCAGAAAGGTTTTGTCAGGCCCCAAATTTAACAGAGACTGTCACTTAACACAGTGGGAAATAAACTAAGTCCTCAAGGGCTGGGAAAAGATCTTCAGTGCTAGTATACAGAAGATGCTCAACTGTACATGTTGACCAAATGGAAACTTACAAAAGAAGCTACTGCTTCATTGTTCACTGAAGAATATTTCCCATTCATGGCAGCTCAGACTGCCAGGTCAGCTGCAAGAGAGGGAAATGGGAATGAATGAGGGGTAGCTATCTAAGCTTAAAGGTGCCTGGACTAGGTTCATGTCCCCTGGAAGGAGAAATGAACTTCATCAACCACCCTGGGTACCACTGATGGAAAGGAGCTGTGGGCTGGGGATCTATCACAGAGCCAATGTCTTCCATAGTCTAAGTTGGAAAAGGGGTACTCATCTATCTGAAGAAATACCCCTTACCCAGCTGCCTTAACATCTTAGAAAACCTAAAAGATTTCAGGTTGCTAGAAGTAGTCGGACACAAACCAAAGGCCCTCCACAGAGTCATTAAATTAAGTAAGCAATTAAAGGGTCTGGGGGTCTAATTCCTGAGCACTAAGACCAGGCAGATGTGATGAACCCCAAGAATAGGCACCAGCTAAGCCTGTTTTCAAAGAAAGGATTCCCTTATTATGAGAACTAGCATTAGATAAAATAATGATTGTTTTCAGTTCAATCTTGTGAGAATTTATACATAATTTGAAAGTAGGTATTACATTCCTTTAAACTCCATTTCTTATGGCATATCCATCTTCTAATACTGTCCAATAGAGAGGACAGTATTCTGTTAGAGTTATTTTATTTGGAGCAGCATATCTAAATACAGTCTGAGTCAGTGGGTTTTATATCTGGAAAATTTCTGGAGCCCTGATCTGCCCTGGCCTCTCTTAGTCATCCATGCCTGTGTCAAGGGTTGAGCTAGCCACTTAATGCAATCAAACTCAAGGTAGTACCAATTTCTTGGCAGCACCTCCAAATTTTAATGCTTGAAAATACACTCATACATATATGGTCACTTGGTTTATGACAGGGTGACACTACAGTGCTGTGGGGGTAGGATGGTCTTTTAAACAAATGACTCTAAGCCAACTAGATGGCAAAACAGGAAGAAAAAAGAAAAGAGTCTTTCCCTCACCGTACAGGAAAAAGCACTTTCAAATGGATTATCAATCTAAATGTGAAAAGTAAAACAGCAAAGTTTTTTCAGTACAAAATTTAGAGTAGACAAAGATTTCTTAAACAGGTCACCAAAATAAAGCACTAAGCATAAAAGAAAATATTTTATAGACTGGAATACATTAAAAGTATTAATACACCATTAATACACAACAAAATACACCATGAAGAGCATGAAGAGGCAAGCCATAGACTGGAAGGAGATATTAACAATATACATATTCAAAGGATTCATATCCAGAATATATAAAGAACTCCTACAAGTTAATAAGAAAAATGCAGATAATTTAATAGCAAAGATAAGGCAGAACAACTAAAGGTTCACTTTACAAAAGGACAGACATCCAAATGGTCAATAAACATATGAAAATGTTCTTGACTTCATTCACCATCCAAGAAATACAAAACAAAACCCACCCATAAAGTGGCATCACCACATACCTACCAGAAGAGCTGAAATGGAAAAGACAAATAATACCAACTATTAGCAAAAATGTGGAGCAACTGGAAGTATCCTCCTTGCTAGTGGAGATATAAATTGTTACAACTACTTTGGAAAACTATTTGGCAGTATTTAATGAAAGCTAAACATACTCTTACCCTAGTGTTTGCTAATTACCCTCTTAGATATATACTCTACAATACTGGATGCAAGTAGTCATCAACAGATCTACACAGAGCAGCTTTATTCATAATAGCCCCAAACTGGAAACAACTCAAACACTCAAATACCTTATACAGTAAAATGAATGAATAAATAAATAGCAGCATAAAATCAGTACACTATTACATAGCAATGAAAGTGACATATATTTGTTACAGTCAACATGGATTAATCTCACACAGGTAATGTTGGAAAAAAGAAGACAGTATATACTTGACAAAATAATACATACATGAAGATTCCATTTCTATAGAGTTTCAAAACAGGCAAACTAATCTTAAGATGCTGGAAGTCACCCTAGAGATTGCCCTTGATGGGAGGGCCTGGTAAATGGAAGGGGACACTGGGGGGCCAGTGTTCTGGAATAATGTTCTATTTCTTGATCTGTACACTAGTTATTCAAGTATGTTCACTAGGTAAAAATTCACTGAGCTTAGGATTTATGTACTTTTCTGTATGTATGTTATACTTCAGTAAAAAGTTTACAATATGAAAATATAAATGCAAATTAGATTTAAGACAGAAAGTCTTTGTGGGGGAAAAAATCCATGAAAACTGACTTGCAAATCCAAACCTATTAAATGACAGCAAGATTAAGACTTTCTAATTGTTCAGATTTTTCTGTTCTAAAATGAAAATTTGCTTTTTAATTTAACATCTATGCCCCACTCTCAAAGAATTGGAAGCCACAGCCTTATTTACTGAATAAATATGCACTAGAGGCCTTTTAGTCTTCACTGGAAGCTTCTAGGACATCAAAATTGTTCAATTTTGCTTGGTTTACTTTTACTTTTTTCCCATGTTAATATATGGGTTTTTAAAAATGCAATTTTTCTTGGCTAACACCTTCTAATAAAGATTAACAACCCTAATATTTACATAGCCAGCAAGCAAACTCAACTGAGCCAAACACAGTCTATCCAATCAGTCTTCGGAAGGCTTCAGCCAGTGGCTATCGTTGGGGTCTAACAGGCTCGTGCTCACTGGAAAGGGAAGATTGGGAGCAATTATCTCAGTAATCCAGGCCAAGAAACACAGCCATGCTATTCAGGAGAAACGGGGGAGTGGCGGGGGGCGGGGGGGTGGCATTGTGCACAGAGACCAAACCTGCTCCAGTGAAACAGAGCCTGGCCAGCCAGAAGGAGCTCGTGGTTTCCTACCTAGATGTGTGCACTGGCTTCCACCCCGTATGGAGGAAAGCTTTTCCAGGAGATGGGGTCGTTCTCTTTCACTCACTGAACTTATATTTGTACAATGCCTATGGTTTACAAAGTTTCCTAGATACAAATATGAGTCTCTCGCTCATCCTAAAGAGAGAGGAGTTATTACAATCCCCTTTTTGCTTGTGAAAGAACTGAGACTCAGACAGCTGAGGGATTCCTTACAGCCCCAGCAATGGTAAGTCCACAGCAAGAACAAAGCACATTCAGGCACCGTGCTCTGACACCTGTACCATGAGGTCTCCTGGCTCCCCTCTAAGCCTGCTTATGACAATGAGAACACAATCCTAAGGCCTAAAAAAAAGTTAGTCTAGGATTATTAGACACTGGGCTGCAGGCAAGCTGGAAACTGTACCCCAGCCCATGGATAGTGTTCACACATTCAGGACCATACATTCAGAGGCACTGAGAGAAGAAAGCAGGCATGGGTAGGAGCCAGGACCAGGGGCAATTAGCTATTGAATGTGACAATGGTCAGAATGCCTCAGTCTGACTCTATTATAGAAAAGTCATCAGCAATGGTAGAAACGTGTCATCTGGGCGGGCTTTTCTGCAGATAGAGAACTGACACCTGTGGGTTTGAAACATACAAGATATAGTTCTGAAATCTATCCATGAATATGATAGGTTTCGGTTCTGCTAGAGATGGTATATTGTGAGTACCAAACAGCATAAAGAGCAGTAACTTTAGAGTCCAGTAGATTTGGCTTTGAATTCCATCTCTCTTTTTCATTTGATATGCATCCCAGAACAAGTTACTCTGCTCTGATGAGCTTCAGTTTCCTTGACCATAAAATAGCAATGATAATACCTGTGCATCAGAATCATTGTGAAAATTAATGAAATAATATATGTAAAGTTCCTGTATGTAGTGAGCAATAAATATTACTTCCTTTCCCTACTCCATACATTTAAAAAAAAATAAGTTTTCTTTTTGTTTTTTAAAATATATGCTACAGTTTGCATCTTCCTTGGCAGCTAGAATAAAATAAAAACATAAATCATCTAAATTCATACCTTACAGAATAATCATATATGAATAGATAATAACCTAAGATGGCCCAATTTAAGAACCTTGACCTATTTTTTTTTTTCTTTTTCACCTGGAAGCTATCTGATTAACTCAATGCCTGCTTCATTCCTGCTTCATTTCCTGGAATAGAAATTGCAATAATCTTCTCCTTAATTCCAATCTAAGTGATTAACATGACAAAAACATGTCAGCTGTAGTCAGAATCCAGTCCCATGATTTTCTCTAGGACTGATGTTGCCAAATTCTGCCTGGAAGAAAAGATGAGTGTCTGATTGCCAGGTTAAGTCCAGATGTTGCTCTGGACAAATTCCACAGGTTACACAGAGAAGCTGAGAGAGTCTTACATCTGACTACCTATGACTTTCCTCTTAAAAAGCAAAAACAATCTTTTCAAAATCTGCAGGTGTTCTTCCACAAAAATCTTTTGCTGTGACTTCAAACTCTATGAATACCCTCTACCCATAAACTGATCTTCCCACCCAACTGTCCTATTTCTATCCATGCCTGCATGTTTTCAGAATAAAGAAACTGGAAGGACTTCCATTAAAGCCATTATTCCCAATGTCAAATACACACACACACACACACACACACACATGCACACACACACACACACACACACACACACACACACACATGAATCATTTCTACTGCATCATGATGGTCTTCTAGTATAGAGGAGCCGCTGCCATTCTCGGTCAAGTTCTTCCATAAATCCAGCTGGGATGCTTCCCCTTATGTCTTCATCCCATCCACTAATTCTAGTTCTGTCCTCAAGAGCAATGCAAATAGCAATGGGACATAGATCAATCTTGCTTTTCTTCCACATTGGAGGCCCAGCAATATGGAAGACAGCTATTATGTTTATATGCACATTTTCTGCTCTAAATCAACAGTCAATTCAAAAAACATCTGTTGAAGGTCAACTATGTGCCTCACATAGTTTAGGTGCTAAGACAGGAGAACTAAATAACATATGGCATCTTCATACAAGATTGTCACACTTGTCCCTAAGAACTCTGGATGTGACCTGGCTTCCAGACTACTCACCCTCTCGCTCCTCCAGATACACTATGGCTTGTTGATGCCTCTCTTCAAGCTTGGTACCCAGAATGTGGGAGAAAATATAGATGGGAGCATTGTGCTCCTTGGTGTTTACCCAAAGGAGCTAAAACCTATGTCTACCCAAAAACTTGCACATGAATGTTTATAGCTTTATTCAAAATTACCAAAACTTGTAAGCAACCAATCTTTTAGTTGGTGAGCAGATAAACAAATTTATCCAGACAATGGAATATTATTCAGTGCTAAAAAGAAATGAGCTGTTAAGCCATGAAAATATATGGAGGAATCCTAAAAGCATATTGCTAAGTGAAAGAAGTCAACCTGAAAAGACTACATACTGTATGATTCCAACTATGTGACATTCTGGAAAAGGTTAAACCATGGAGACAATAAAAAGATCACTAGTTACCAGGTGTTAGCAGGAGGGAGGGATAAAAAGGCAGAACACAGGGGATTTTTAGGGCAGTGAAACTACTGTGTATAATACCATAATGGTGGATACATACCACACCTTTGTCCAACCCATGGAATGTAAAACAGTGAACCCTAATGTAAACTATGGACTTTGGGTGATTATGACATGTCAATGCAGGTTCATCAATTATCACAAACGTACCACTCTGGTCGGGGATGCTGACAATGGGGGAGGCTGTGTATTGTATGTGGGGGAGCGGGGCTGGGTATAAAAGGGAAATCTCTGTATCCTTCTCTTCATTTTTTAGTCAATCTAAAACTGCTCTAAAAAAAAGTCTTTTAAAGAAATTAATAGAAAAAAGTGGATGAGTGAGTCTGTAGATTACACCAACGTCAATTTCCTGGGTTTGATACTGTACTAATAGTGGGAGATGCTGGGCAAAGGGTGCACAGGAGTTCCCTGTATGTTTCTTTGCACTCTCCTATGAATCTCTATTTCAAAATTAAAAGTTTAGAAATAAGTGGATGGATGAGCTCCCACGGGCAAAAGTTGCTAATGGGACAGTTCAAAGACTAATAAAAGGCCCAAACCAGGGTGGATCCATCTACTGAAATACCTCTGGAAATGAGCACTAAGGAGAAGAGAGAAGACTGTCAGATAAAGGTCCACACCTTGCCCTCCCTAAGAGGTAGGGCATCCTTCTGAAGGACAACCCTGACCTCTGAGATTGGAATCTGTAGGGCCTTCTCATTCCTATTCTTGGGACATCTGGATGGGCAGAGTCTGTGATCCATGCTCCTTGGCATGTGGAGGGGCTATGTGGAGTGGGGGTAGGGGGTCATGAATCATCAGGCTCCAGAGTCCAACACACCTTTCTTTAAAATGCAGTCCTATCACTCACCAGCAGCGGTGGCCTGAGCATATTATTTTCCTTCTTCAGCCCTCCACAAAACAGAGACAGAGAAGAGCACTATTATCACATAGGATTATGAGAGGAGGCAATAAAATAATTCATACAAAGCACATATAAAGCTCCAGCAGCTACCAAAAACTTAAAACATTCATGGTCTGAGAGTCTTCTGCATGAGTAAGGTCTAGTTTTCAGGACACACTCTTACTCCCTTTGTAACATCAGATAGAACTTCTACCCTTCTCCCACTTGCTGGTACCTCTCTAGTTTGCCATGACATCTCAGATGTCCAGCTACCCCAACCAGTGCTTTTTAAATCTTCTTCAGTAAAGAACTAGTTTGGTTTTTGTTTTTTCTTTCATTTCTTATTCCAATCTGTCACAGACTGGTACTTTCATAAGATACAATAAAAATGAATTACTAGAGAAACATAATTTTATTTTATTATTTTTTATTTTTAAAATTTATTTATTTATTTTGAAAGAGACAGACACAGTGTTAATGGAGAAAGGGCAGAGAGAGAGGGAGAGAGAGAATCCCAAGCATGCTCTGTGCTGTCAGTGTAGAGCCCAATGTGGGGTTTGAACTCACAAAACTGTGAGATCATAACCTGAGCTCAAATGGAGAGCTGGATGCTTTACTGACCAAGCCACCCAGGTGCCCCTCACATACTATATTTTTAGATTTATCAGTCTGATATGTATCATTAATTGCTTTATCTTGCTGAGTAATATTCCATTGTAATTTTAAAAACAAAATATAAGTCCCTTTAAAAATGTTTTAGATTCAGACAAAATTACTCTGGGAAGTTGCTATAAAAGTTTATAAATGCTTCCTTTAAATTTCTTTACTTCTCATTACTGACTGTATAACAAACAGTTGACAGAGCTGGGCCATGGACTGCACCTCAGGTAGCACCTGTCTGGCACCTCCTTTCTCCAAGCTCCTTAATGGCTTTAGTCACAAGTGAGTACTTTAAAATCTCTATTTTTTATATCAATTTAGATTCCCAAGCTATATTGCATGCTCTCTGGGTCGTGTCCACTATGCCAAGGGTAGGACAGGTAGTTCAAAGGGGTTCAAATCCTTGCTGATAATCCAAATATTAAACAGGCATATTAGTTACTTTTACTTTTTCATGATTTAGACAACCTGATTGCACATTTGTGAAAACTTGCCTAATGAACACATTTTGTGCCTTTAGCATCCTTCCCTATTTGCCTGCCTTCCATCTATTTCTGTTTATGTCATTTTCACCACCTGCTTTAACTCCATTTAACTGACATGCACCAGATATAGTCACTGTTTCTCTTCCACCAAGGGACAAGACAGGATAAATCACATAAAATCCCATTCATCAGAAAATCTGGCTCTGGCTCACCAAATAAACATTCAAGGAAATGGAGTGCTTATACTAATTTACTTCCAGGGGATACTGTTAATCTCACCTCTGTGTCTCTCTAATGCCAGGCACGTGATAGCTGCTCAATAAGTATTCGTGTAAACTGGCCATAGAGTGCTGGCTGTATCTCAGTGACCGCAGGTCATATTTTCAGTCACGTCACTCAGAAGGCAAGGGTAGCCATGACCAGAAAAGAGCAATGAGTGGCAGTGTTACACGAAGGAGCCTCGGGCTCATTTAGTCCAGTGACTTTCTATCCTGGATACACAGTGGAATCACCTGGGAACTTAAATACCCAGGCCTGCCTCCCAGACCCAGAAATGTTTTTTTATGTAATTTTTCTGGGGTGAAACCTGAGCATCACCATTTTTCAGATTCTATAGGTAATTCCAATGTGCGGCTAGGATGAAAAAGCACTGGTTTGGGGGGCGCCTGGGTGGCGCAGTCGGTTAAGCGTCCGACTTCAGCCAGGTCACGATCTCGCGGTCCGGGAGTTCGAGCCCCGCGTCAGGCTCTGGGCTGATGGCTCAGAGCCTGGAGCCTGTTTCCAATTCTGTGTCTCCCTCTCTCTCTGCCCCTCCCCCATTCATGCTCTGTCTCTCTCTGTCCCAAAAATAAATAAACGTTAAAAAAAAAAAAAAAAAGCACTGGTTTGGAATGCCCTCACATCCACACTGGTGTTTAGCAGATGTTCCTTACATGTTGACTGAGTGAATGGTTCAACCAATGAATCAGTCCATTGATCAATCTAATTTGATCCAATTGGATCTAAATCCATTGATCTATCCAATTATCAGAATGAGTCTGCAGTAAATGTGGACACTTTTGACTCCTGTCTCCTCAGACCCCTCACCTCTGGTGTACATCTTCTCCCAAGGTCCAGCCTCAAACTCCAGCCAGAAAACACCCCTCTTCCATTCTCTTGCTGGTTGGTGGGGGGGGGGGGGGGGTGGTTCTGGATCACTGGCCTTAAGAGAGCTCATCCTCACCTTTTTTAAGCAGGAAACTCCCAAGCTTTCTCAAATACACACCCAGAAGGCCCCCACGACTACCACTGGTCTCAACTCATACAGGATGGGAACATGTTATCTCATCTATTTTGTGTTTATTTAATGGTTGTTCTTCGATTGTTTTTCTGGCAGTCCATGGGTCCAGGATGCTATCTCAGACAACAGACTTCCAGAGTACAGAGGCCTGAGAACACTTAGTTCAAAGTGACTGGTTTGTAAAAGGTCTAGTAAATGGATGTTGCTGTTGTACTGCTATAGAAAGGCAAGGTAGGGGGGCAGCATGTGAAGTGACCAGGAAGAGGAGGAAGCAATGTGGTGTGCACATGTGGTGTGGTCTGGAAGGGAAGATGAGATGCTGGCTGCTCACTGTGGGCAGGCACAGGTGACACACATGATTAGGCACTGCCCACCATCCCATCTCAAGGGGCAGGGAACAGCTAGCCATACCAAGTTCTTCGCCAGGAATGTGTGCCTGGGGCTGCCACAGCTTCTGACCTCTGGTTGCTCCCTAAGCAGCTGCCACTGCTGACACTATTTTTAGCTGAACAGCAGCCTCTTCCCAGCCTCCTCTTCTCTAGCTTATTTCCATGACCCCAGAGAAGCCCCTGAACTTTCATCCTGCCTCTGGACCCTGAACCTCCCACTCCCCCTTGAGGCTTACACTAGGTCATTTTGCGATGTTGTTTTGTGGGGATGTTTGGAAGGAAATGAATACAGGGCAACTGGGAAGTCAGTTGTGAAATCCGAAACTTATCTTTTAAACCAGGAAAAATAAAAAAGGAAATGCATTAGGTCCAGGGAGAGCATTCCCTCCGGCCCCCGAAAGCAGATACGTCCTGGGTCCCACTTTCTCTACAGGGTCTGCATATTGATGGCATCCCGTCACTAGCACTGACAACAAGCATTTTCTGGTATGTTTCTGTCTTCTCACTAAAAATGGGAAAGAAAATTTGCACTAATATGGGCACTCTATTAGACTCTATTCATGGTTTTTCTCATATAAATCTTACAATCCATGAGCTAAGTGAAAGGACCCACCCAGGGTCACACAACTTGTAGTTAGCAGAGCTGGGATTCAAACCTAGTACTTTGTGACTTAAAAACTTACCCCTGAAAATAAGAGTGATCTATCCCCAGCCCTTTAGACTGTGAGCTTTCCAAGTCAGGAAGCCCCATTACACTGGTACCTCCCACTGGGCTCCTTAAATCCTGTGGATTGACTGAACCACCAGCTTCCAGAAAAGAAAGAGGAAAACATACTTGCCATCCACATGCCAGTAAAATATGAAGAAATACACGCCTTCTTGCCCTCCACCACCTTCTTAGTTGACTGGAGGAAAAAAAAAAAAAAAAAGGAGATAGGTGTCCAGCCAAAAGTGGTCAGACCATTCCAGAGTAAGTGATAACCTTTCCCAGTCCCAGAAGCACCTCTCAACTTTAGGGATTCTGAGAAAACAATTCATTCACTCATCACCCAGCAGATATTTACTGAACACCTACTATATGCCAAGAACCATACTAGCTGTTGGGGATAGCAAACAAAGGAGTCATTTTCTGTCCTCATAAAGCTAGTAGTATAGGAGGAACAATGCTGGGTTTCAGAGGCATTTGTGGGGTAGTGACATCTCCCGACGCACTACCTTAAATTTAGAGCTCAGGCAGTTTTGTGGGAGGAGGAGAAGAAGTAAAGGAAACCAAACTCGTTGCTATGCAACCAGGATGATATATTCTTAGCCAGAGCAGGCAGAGCAGCAGCATGGTGCAGGGAGTGGGTGGGGGGAGGAGAAGTGGGGGAGGAGGAGGCCCAGAAGTACCGAATGGGAGGCTCGTTGTGCACCACCGCTGCACACACAGGCTTCCTCCCTGGAGCAGGTAACAACTGGACACTGCACAGATTCATGCTCACCAGAGGTAACCAGAATATTGTGGGGACAGCCCAGGAACCACAGAGAGAAGGCCTCCTGCCCAGCTGCAAAAATCCTCGTTCTTGGGCCTGAAATTAACCTACCATTATTAAATCCAGGTCTGTACTGAATACCAAAAAGGGACAAAGAACAGCATAAAGCTGGGCGTGCTTCTGGCCTGGGGAAGCATACAGTTCATCAGGGGAGTAAGACATACATGCATAAACACAGCATCAACAAGTATTTATTAAGTACCTCCTCCATGTTCCTTCTGCAAAGTGCAGGACACTGTGGTGCTGAGGAAGGGCTCATGCTGGTGGGTCAGAGCATGCAGACGACAGATAGCATGGTGCTGACAGACAACTAGGGGGACTCAGGCCTGAGAGCTAGACCTGGCTTGGCCACACATGGGCTCAGCACAACCTGTGGCAAGGCTCTCTGGGCCTCAGTCTCTGGATCTCTGAAATGAGCAGTTTTTATACACCTGAGTCCCTGACACTATAAATGCTACAGGACTGCAGAGATAGCAGAATTGAGTATCAAATGGAATACTCAGGAAACGCCATATGGAAGAGGGAGAAATTGAGGATGTAGTGGGGGAAGGAGTCTAATCTTTTTGGAAGGTCTATTGTGTACCTCTACCTGAGGATAAAGAATAGTTTCCCCGGGGCACATGAGTGACTCAGTCCCTTAAGTGTCCCACCCTTAATTTCAACTTAGGCCATGATTTCAAGGTCGTGAGATCAAGCCCTGAGTTGGGCTCAGCACTGCCTGAGGTTGCTTAAGATCCTCTCTCTCTCCCTAGCCCTCTACCCTCCCACAAGAGCTCTCTCTCAAAAAAAAAAAAAAAAAATAGTTCTCCCATTTTCAGAGTTGAAGAAGCCTAGCCTCAAGGAGGTTAAGTAACTTACTCATAACCACACAGCTGGTAAATAGTAGATGCAAGATTCAAACCCAGGCCCACTTGGCTCCATGGTCTGTGCACTTTGCACTGGATCACATTGCTTCTCTAAGACAGTAAGACTTGGATCAGAATTGGGTATAAGAAGGACTGCAGGAAGTAACAGGGGCAAAGACACTGATAGGCTGAAAAATTGCTAGGGTTAATAAGGGAAGGTTCCTGGGGATAAGAACAGAGCTGTGAGTGTGAGGATGGTGCAGTGAATAGAAAGAATGAGAACTTGGCAGTCCCTGGCCAACACCCTGCATTGCGCTAAATGCTATGGAAAAGAAAATGGTATATTAAACAGTCCTTGCCCT
The DNA here is from genome assembly GCF_016509475.1 of Prionailurus bengalensis. NCBI lineage: Eukaryota > Metazoa > Chordata > Mammalia > Carnivora > Felidae > Prionailurus > Prionailurus bengalensis. Next base: position 70,066,465 of record NC_057350.1, on the reverse strand, counting down.
GAATTAATTTGCAACCAGGGTGATAAAATGTGAAAATTAACAATTAGTGAAATGTTACAAAAATTGTCAAAGAAGGCATACAAAAATAAATCATAGCACAGTTTAAATGCGGGAAGTGTTGCTTCTGATTTTGGTGGGCACAGGAGATTCTGTGTAGGAAGGGGACTAGAGGCAGGCCTTAAAGGATTCGGGGGGAGGATTGGGGAGGGGGGGTGGAAAGGAGACAGTGAGGGCATGTGGGGCAGGAAAAATCTCATCCATAGGAGAAAAAGCAGGAAACATGCTTTGTGGAAGAACATTTCACTTAGAAGAGCTGGTGGGAAACACTATAGACCAGTTGGGTTGTGTGAGACAATAGGGGCCAGGCTAAGGGAATGAAGGGTCCAATCCTTGACCGTAAGGCTATGAGAAACCACTGGCTGTGCTTGGGTGGGGGAGTTTAAGAAAAGGAAAGCAGCAGTGCTCAGAGAGCCAGAGAAGGGGACTGAGAGGCATGGGACGAGAAGGGTCCCAAATAGGGGATGGTGCTGAGGATGGCAAGCAAGGACTAGTCTCCCAATTATTTCAAGGATGAACATGAAAGTCCTTGTGACTGGGGAACAGGAGAAGGGGGAATCAAAAGTAATCTAACTTCAAACCAAGAGAATCAGAATCCCATATTCAGAACTAGAGAAGCCTAGCAAAAAATAAAATTGGGGGAAAGGGTGATGATCAGGTTGACCAGTTCCACATTAGACATTCTGCCTAAGGTTCCTCTAAGATATTCAAGTGAAAAAATGATGAATCACAAACTCAGGAAAAGGAAACCTGAAGCTGGAGGGAGGGCATGAGGGGTCACCATTCACCCAGGGTGAGACAGCCCTTGGCTGCTCCCTAAGCCCCCAGGGAAGGCAACTCAGCTGCTCAGTGAGTTAGGAACTGTATGTCCTGATAAGAGAAGAGAATGGAAACAGAATCCCTGAGCCAACATTTAATTATTCCCATCAATAGAGCAAGAGAGGCCCCCAAACAGGGTCAAGCCCAGAAGAATCTAGTACACTTCCCTCCCCAAGAAGGACTTCTTTCTGTGCTCTAGTGAGGGATCACAGCCTTGCCAGGAACAGAAGATCACAGGGAACCTTGTCCAGCATTTTGGTATACAGACACGGGATAAGACTCTGGAGTCAGAACAATGTGGGGACAAATGACAGTTGCTCCACCTAAGTGTACATGGGCTGGCTGTCCACCCTGTCTGAAAAGTAAATAAGACAAGTGTCTTAGTGTCAGGTACCTGGCATAATGTAGGGCATACAGATGGCATGAGTTAAATGTTAGTTCCCTTCAGCTCCACCTGAGAGCAGGCCTTTTCATTCCCATCCAGTTGTCAATGATATAGTTTTTCCATTAATACTACTCAGAAGACCCAATTAGTTATACGCTCTGAGATAGTACAAAAAATGTCAATTTCCTCTTCCACCTGCCAAATGTTGCATGTTTCCCCTGGAGCTGGGTTTGGGGAACCATGAACTAAATTCCATCCTCAAGATAAAATCTGATAGACTTAAAGCGGGGGGGGGGGGGGGGGCGGATATAACTGCTTTTCTGTAAATACAGCTCAGGGTTCCCAAAATATCAACTCCACCTGATTGTCAATGGCAATTGAAATTCTACCATTAGAGATCTACTTCCTCAGTTTAACATTCTTCTTTTAAATATCAAATTCTCCCATGAGGAAAGCCCATTGAGCTAGTACCAGTCCATCATAAGTTGCAAAACATACATGCATTTATTAGCTGCTTGAGAGAGCAAGAATTCTGATGCTTTGGAGAGGAGGAAGGGGTCATTTTGGAGCTGGATCACTGATCCTATTTGGGGAGACTGAAGTGAGCTAGAAACCAGAGGGCAAAGGGACCTAAAAGAGCAAGCTCACAGCTTCACCAGGATCTACCTTGATCACTGAATGAGAGGGGTCATAAAAGAGATAACCTGCTGGCTGGAAGTACCAGGTGACAATGTGGGACCCTGAGGGTATAAAATGAGAGTCAGCAAGACAGTACCTCCCTGCACTTCCCAGTAGCAGAAAGGCAGCAAAGCACCATAGAAAAGCCATCTCCACTGCCCACAGAACCAAAATAAAAGGGATCATGGGACACCAGGAGAGAATGAGGTTGGAGCCAGGAAGCACTCCCAGCTAATGCAAAAATTCTCAGCTATGCTTTCCTTGCCCCCACTACTCTCCTGAAACTGTTCCTTCAAAGATGACCCCTGATGTCCTAACATTCAAACCCCAGGGTTCTACCTACCTACCTCCTCAGCAGATTAAAAGCCAATGCCCACACCCTCCTTGAAACCCCTGTGTGAGGGAATCCCAGGCACCTTGGTGTGACCACTCTCACTTTCCTTCTCACTGAGACCCAGGCTCTGCCTTGCTCCTCTCTGCACTCACTCCCTTGTTCCTAACAAGTCAGAGGAGCCATAGCCCAGCAGTTCTCAGCAAAGCAGGAAAGAGTCACTCCAAAGATTCTCTACCATACAGAGCCTAGCATATGGCTGGTACATAATAAATTACAGATGTAATAGAGACAATTATGCATTTCAAATGCTGGCCAAATTATGGGTCAGAAGGATCCCATCATAGGAAGCCACAGAAGGTACAGATCTTGGTTGTATTTCTGAGGAAGCTCCACTTATTCAACATTGACACCTGGACTTAGACACACAAACACCTATTCAGCATATTTTCTCCAAAGAACAACCTAAAAGGGTGCTATCAACCTCATGGCCCTTTGCCTCCTCAGTATTCTGGTCTCCTATATCTAAGGAGGCGTTCTTATAGAGGACTGATAATCACAAGAAAAGGTCCCGTGGATGGAATCTGAGAGGAGAGAGCTTCTCTGATACACAGGGACTCTCCTCGTCAGAGCCAGCTTCCCCAGACCCTCCTACTGCAGGCCCTCTAGCATCCTCCCTGACCCTGGCCTTGCCCGAGATGCACCAACTATCTCTGCAATGAACTATTTCTGCCATCCCACATCTGATTATATGTACCATGACACAAACATCAGAGAACAACATCAGAGAACACCACACTCCTAAACTTTGGGCCTCATCACCCCACTGTCTTCCCTTTCCTTCCAGCAGAAATGCCATGGCAATGATGCCATGCTCTCCCCCACCAAGTGGGAGCTCTCTAAGGACCAAAGCAATGGTGAAAAGCCACACATTGGACCTTGATTCTTCCTCCCTCTGTACCTACCACTTCCCTTCAGCACCCAGCAGGACACTCTGCCCATGAGAGCACCCCCTGTTCATGCCAGTGACTGAATGATACATAGAACTAAGAGGCCCCAGGGGCATCACCGAAGGGAGAGATGTAACTACAGGGGAAAAGGTGGAAGGAGAGATGGCAGACATGGAGGAACTGGAGGATACCTCTGTGACCTCAGCAGTTTCTGACATTTGCTATCTTAGCCACCCTTTATATCTTTGGCCCTGGCCCTGATCACTGAGATTCACCCTTTCATCTGCTCCTCCATCTCTGCCCATTGAGTGTGAAACACTGAGATTTGTCAGATATTCTGAGCACCAGAACCCATGCAAGAAAGTTGCCAAGGCAACAGAACACTCCTCTCTGGTATAAATACTCACGGGTGATACCCCTGGTGGAGTAGAGCACAAACACCTCCCCCTCCTCCTTTAGTCAGATCTGGCAGACTTCAAAGTTAGGGGAGCCATGACTGGTTTTAGCAGGGGGAGTGGCACAAGGGGGTTCCTCCAGACCAGCTAAGTCACTGTCTAATGGACAATCCAGCAGGGAGAGAGGACGTTGCAGTTCTGATTAAATGTTTAGCTCTCACTGGGCCCAGAGGTGGGCATGGAGGCCCAGGGAAGGCTGGAAGGGGGGAAGCAGCATGAACTTTGGTTGGGGGAGGGCACTCCTGAAACCACAGTACTAGGACAGGCCCTGCGAACCCTGAGATGCCAGCCTGCTGGGGCCACTAAGAGATGTTGGAAACGTATGCTCTGCCTGGGGCTGCTCTGACCTCCCCTCTCTTCTTTTTCCTTCTTTTTTCCCCCTACATCTTAATGTTTATGCCTCTTTCAGATGGCTAGTGGTTCGCCCAAGGTCTGAGGGTACCTGTGTGCACACAAACACATCACAGACACCCAGGAAAAGAGTTTGTTTCCACACATGGGCATTCAGGTCACAACAGGGCAAATTACCTCTGGGCCTGTGTAGGGCAATTCTTACTCCGAAAGCAGACACAGGTGGGCTGGGAGAGAAATAGGCGAGACAGCAGGCATAAGCACTCTGGTTACTTTTCCTGAGCCAGAATCAGTTGAGAGCACACACCAGGGCCAGCAGAAGAGGGTTCGCCATGCAAAAAGATACATGTTTGCTGATGTTTTCATAGCTTCTTTCATATACACAGATGGAGGCTTGGTCACCCTTGTCCCCACTGCTCACAGACCACAGCCCAGGCAATGGGAGAGAGGACCGGGAGCACAAAGCAGGATCCAGAAAGATGATCTACTGTTGCCCAAACTTTCACGACCGACTCTGACTTCAGACATAAACTCTACTAAGTTCACGGTTCCCAGGGTCACTAACAGCCATAGCCAACACCCTTTAGAGTCCAGAGGAAAAGAAAGAAAAGGCAAATGCCCCTGCCCAGGCTTGGCAGTGCCATTCTCCTCAGGCAGAGGTCACTGAAGGGCTGGTCATGGGCAGAGCTTGGTTCAATGTTTTCTGCTGGGGTCAAAGGCCAGGCTGATCAGGCCCTGGGAGCTACCAGAGCATGTTTGGGAATCAGCAGGGTAATGCTGCATTTAGAAAGACAGAGGCTGAGCCACTGAGACTGAGAAAGCCCAAGGGCTTATCTTCTTTGGGAAGACAAGACTCCTCCATTCCTGGAGAAGTGTCTATGGCTCTCACACCATGAACACCACCTCTCCCAGCAATAAGTGAAGCACATCTGGGCGGAGAAAGGAAGGATGGCCTTGGTGCAGCCAGCAGTAGAGGGTCCTCACCCAATGAGCTCCAGAGTAGGCAGGAAATATGCAAAGTGGCTATCTGGCCCAAAGCCATGCTACCAGCGCTCAATGATCACCTCAATGCCCATGATGAGGTTCTCAGGGTTGAAGGAGATCTCAGTGTCCTTGGCTGCCTGGTAGTCATATAGGGTCTGAGCACAGAGCCTTTTTCCATTCAGCACCATGGTCCACATGCTCAGAGCCACCATCTTAGTGCTGCAGCATTGGGGCGTCTTCCGTCTGTACCAGACACAGCAGAGTGCTAGGTACTGACTCCTAATGGAGATCTATCCTGGGCCTTGATGAGGCTTGGGTCAGCCCTTTGCCAAGGTGGGTCTCTGGTTGGGTGAGCTGCTTCTGCAGGAAGGGACTCCTCAGTTCACCTGGCTGGGGGCTAGAGACAGACGTGGTGGACACGGCCTTTCCTTCTGCTTGAAAACCCTCCATGCATGTGCTGGCTGCTTACACACAGGCTCCTGTTCCTCTCTATTCCTTGAAACTACTTCCTGCTGCTCACATTTCCCCTAGGGTCCAGCCTCACCGCCTTGTTCCTCCCGATAGCACTGCTCCTGGAGGGAGGCCTCACACAGCTCCTGCTCCTGGTGCTCCTGCTCCAGTGGCTGCCACTTCTCCTCTTCCCGCCACTTCTCCAGCCTGTGAGTTGTCTCCTCCTCTTCCTCCTCCTCCTCCTCCTCCTCCTCCTCCTCCTCCTCTTCCTCCTCCTCTTCCTCTTCCTCCTCCTCTTCCTCTTCCTCCTTCTCCTCCTCTCCCTCCTCCTCTTCCTCCTCTGCTTTGGCCCAGAAGCTATCTTTGCTGGCTCAGATATAAGACATGGCATTGATCTTCTGGTACACAGAGCCCACAGGGGCCTGGGGGCCCATGTCCTGGAAATGGCAACTCTCCCCATGGAAGGCGCAGTTGGCACCTGAGGCCCTGGCTATCTTGTGTATTATGCACTCAGGCTCCATGTCCTCCTTGGCCCTCACATTGACTGTCACATGGGCCCCCTTCAGAAAGCTGGCCACAGTGCTGACATGGTTGGCGCATGCTCCTGCACATCATTCACACCCTCGCCTGTTCAGTTGATGAGGACAAATTTGGGCAAGTCAGAGTTGGGGTCCTTCACCCTGCAGAAGGCATATATCACCTTCCCGCTGTTGAGCTCCTCCACCATCTCCTCCAGGCCCCCCTCGCCAGTGCCAGCCACATGGATGTCATTGCTGTTACCCTCATAGGTAAAGACAGCCCAGTCAGTCGGGAACTTCTTGGTGACCACTCACATGTAGGCCTCCTGCATCACCAGCACGCTCTGGCTCAGGTTTGTAGCCATGGCCGGCCCCATGGTCCCCACATCACCGCCATTCTGACCTCTCTTATTTTCCATAGTTCTTCCCAGACCCACTAAAATACAAATTGCGTAAGAAACAATGCTATAATCAAGTGTCCACATCCCAGTGCTATTCCAGGAAGACTGTGCCCTTCACCCCTGCCCTAAGCTAACAGCATTCCATTCACATGTCCATCTCATCCATCCCCTGCATCCAACCCACACCCAGAGCATCATATTTTTGCCCATTCCCTTCCCTAAATCCCAGTCCTGCCAACTGTAAAAAGTAGTAGAGGGGAGCTTTCCTGTCCTCCCTCCAACTCCAAAATTTCTGGAAAACCAAAAAGATGAAATTTTGTGTGTGAGGACTCCTTGGAGAAACTCTTCTAAGAAGTAGTCAGTACCAGCAGCCCTACTGTCAAAGTTAGGGGGCCCCAGGAGGGTCCCCAAGCATCCCAGTTCTCATGATTTGAGGGCGGGATAGAACAACAATCCAGAACAAGGATCTTACATTCATTTCCCCTTGCCATCCACATCCTCACCATCACTCCCCACAAATCTCCATTATACCTAGCCTAAGCTACTCATACATTAGGAGCCACACCCCAACGTCACTCTGTCTATTATCACTGCCCATCTCACACTCACTCAGCCTGCAGGACCAGTGGACTCAGCCTTCCCAAAGCCTTCCACAGGCCCACAGCCCAAAGGACTCCTCCCCCAATTCTTGAAGACCCATCTGCACCAATTATGTGACATATCATACTCCGCATTTTATTATTTATTTTTTGGAGGCCCCACACAGCATTTAGAACAATGTTGTGCACCTAGCAAGCACTAAATGAAGATTTTTTTTAGGGTGGATTTTTAAAAATCATTCATTGTTCAACAAAACCTGGTAACGTAAGTCTCCAGGTGTCCAAGACATCCCTCCAGAAGGAGAAGGGAACTCCCCACATCTTCTGCTGCATTTGCCGACATACCTCTCCTCCCCCTCTTCTAAACACCATATTCCTACTCTGGCCTGAAACATCCTTTCCAGTTCCAGTTACCCAGACTGTCACAGCTGCTCTACCCCAACAAACCTTTCCCCTACTCAGGATGGCTCAGGACCCCACTCCTCAACCTCTGACATCACTAAACCATCTTCTGAATTTCCTGTGGAGCACAAACAAGGTGGAATTTGTTAAAGCAGATCCCACAAGCCCTGTATAACAAACACTCTGGGATGTGCACATCCGTGACCATCTTTTGTCAGGTCACACCTTGCATCAGCAATCTGTGTCCTGGCTTAGGACTTTAGGACCTCTTAGTTGCCTCGAACCTCCACTCAGAATTTCTGAACATGCAACAGCCACTAGGCTTTCTGGCAAGAAACTGGTATTGTCTCTCCCTGTGAGGAGACTCTAAAGACTGCTGCATTCTACCCTCCTCTCAGAGGTAAAGCAGACACCAGGGCCACCTCATTTGTCCTTCTAGGTTCCCTGACGGTAGGCCTAGAATCATAGTAAGAGGGCAGGCTTTGCTACCAATCAAGCCAGGGTTCAAATCCTTGGACAACTTGGTGTGTACCCAATTCAATCAGCATCCACTGAGTGTATACACTTGTTCCAAGGGATCAGGGGCTCTTACAGAATTAGTCCTTAGACCACCACTATCAGTAGCAGCAGCAGCAGCAATGCCTGGAAACTTGTTAGAAACGCACATTCTTGGGTCAACCTCAGACCTGCTGAATCAGAAACTCTGAGAATGGGGCCAGCAACTTGTGTTTTAACAAACTCTCCAACTCATTCTGAAACACACTCAAATTTGATCTAGATCCTGGAGATACATAAAAATGAAAAATCTATGATCTAGACCAGCAGTTCTCATCCCTGGCTGCACATGAAAATCACCTGGAGAGCTTTTAAAATAATACCAAAGCCTGGCCCCACCCTAAACCAATTCCATTAGAATCGCTGTGAGTGGAAAAATAATCATAATGCAACATGCAGAACACTTAGATTGAACAAGAGTGCAATGAGAAGGGAGAAGGCAGTGAGGAGATCATAGGAAGTGGCTTCACTATATGTAGCTCTGTTTCCTCATCTGTAATTGGGGATCATAATGTCCAGCTTACCTGAGATGATGTATATAAATGCCTGGTACACAGTAGATGATCCATCTGCATCAGCTCTACCCCCTACCCCAGAATAGACCCCTTGCTGACTCTGAGCTCAGCAACTGGATAGATGTATTTAGAATGTCCCCGACATCAGTTTACCATCGAGGACCCCACCCACGAAGGAAAAACCTGGTTGTTCACAGCTTTGGGCGAGAGTTCTCTCCAGCAGCCATCTCAACTTCCCCCATGTCTTCGGTCACTGTTTTGAAAAACAGCCTGAGTCATTGGGAACCAGACTGTCTGGTCATAGCCCAGACCCCAGCTCTAACAGTCCCAACTCTTTCAAAGAACAGCTCTTTAAGACAGCTTGACAAAGGCCACTTGAATTACATAAGGAACACACTGACCTATTCCCACTTCTCTCAAGCTTTTTTTGCCTGTGGTTCTATGCAGGTCCACTGGCTTGGGGTGAGCTTTGTCCACATCAGGCGGTCCTCTCTGACACAGATCCTCTCATTCAGTCTCCCTCCCCAGCAACATCTGAATTCGGATTTATAGGGGACTTGGCAGTAGCCAAATTAGTCCACTCCTCCCTCCCCACAAGGCACAGGAGTGTGTCTGCAGTCACAGAGAGTGCCCTGGCCTTGTATGATGCTGCAGACCCATAAGCAACCCCCGACCCAAACTGAACAGAAAAATGGGGACTTCCTTGTAGTTGCCCCCCTCCCTGGGCTCTATGCTTATCCCAGTAGATGCTGAAAACATTTTTTGGTCTCTTCTTGAGAGTAACCTTCACTGTCATTTTTAAATAAACAATAAGTAAATTGCATCATTACTTCACAGGCAAACCTTGCTTTTTTTTTTTTTTTTTTTTTTAAATACTAAAACCACTATCACTCAGCTTGCCCAGACTTGGTTTCCTATTCTTCCAGATTTCCCCAAATGAAGCTGGGCTTTTTCCAAAAATCAAATTAACGTTCAAAAACAAGGTTTTGTCACTGTTATGGGTAATTTAGAAAAAAATAAATCTGCACCACCACATTGCAAAACAGTTCAAGAATGCAGAACCCAAAGGATTTGGTCATAGGTGGAATCAGTGGCCTTAGTCCCCACTGGGGGCCTGCTTTGAAGTGAGTACCACTTCAGCTGGGAGTGGGCAGGGAAGTGTCAGTATGCCATCATCTAGGAGGGGCTCCAGAAAGCAAACTCTCACACCAAATAAGGGAGTGGTGGAGGTAACACAGAGAAAAGAAGGCACAAAACTTCAGAGAAAAGGGCTTAGACACCCCAAGAGCAGGAATCAGGACTATTCTCCAAAGAGTGGGGTGCTTCCAGGGAATAAACAGTGTCTTCAGAGGCCAAGGCCTGGCCTAGTTTCCTGCCCCTGACCCACAGAACCCCCACAGAAGAATCTGGAACATGAGAGACAGGAAGAAAAATCCCTGCAGAAACGGTCATGAAGGAACAGGAAAAATAAAGGTGCCACGCAGCTTTTCTCCAGTTCCCTGAGCAATAATACTAGGGCCTGATTCCTTCCCAGACACTGCCAAGTCACCCTCTCCTGGCCCCATCACCCCTCCTCTTCCTTCCCCAGGTCCTGCCACATACAGAATAAGACCTCTGCCCAGCCTGGCCTGGGGAGAATGAGAGATTTTCTCCTTGGCTCTGCATTTTCATTCAGCCTTAAAAAGCTCAGGCTGGGCAAGAAGCCCATAAGCATGTCGTGCTACACCTCAGTGCTCACCTCCCCAGCACTGGCAGGTCTCTCCTCCCTGGCTTCATCTTCCTCACACCAGTACTGTCACTGGCTCAGGTGCCAGACCTCAGGCCCTGGAAGCACTGACGGAGCTGCCCTCACGATCCTTAGGAAAACGTGGCCAAACCCAGAACATTACCAATGCTCAGCTTTCCTCATCAAGGCATGCCAGGCTAGGAATCCAATGGAGCAGAGGGAAGCAGGAGGGACAGCGACAGAGTTGTGTCATTCAGCAGCACTTAGTCACCTGCACTAATGGTAGAAAGATACTGGGTGATCAAAATGATGGATAATCAATAATCCAGAATAATTGGTAGGAGACAACATGATTGTTCACAGCTGAGTTATGAAAGATCTATTTGTTCAAACATGAATCTGCCTTTCCTGAACACAAAGACTAGGATAGACAGAAAACAGCCACATGAAAAGAGAAAGTCAGTTCAGGATTTAAAGTTGACCACATAATACATGTACAGAAATAACTGAGAGTTAGCTGTATGAGGAAGACACACAGGAAGTTAAAGCTCTAGAACCTAAGACATCTAGTGCCCCATTTTATATATAAGAAAACTAAGGCCCAGGGAAGTGAAGGGACTGCCTCTGTCACACAGCCATTTGGTAGAATAGCCAGAACTAGACTGGATTGTCTGAGTAGAGCACTGTTCACCTAGCTACATTGGTCCAAAGCCTTCACTTTGAAAAGAACATCATCCTGAACCCCTGATGCTGACCAGTGTGTCGCCTGGAGGACCCCCAGGCCTTGTGGCAATAGCTGATTCTGTAATCACCGCATTTCCCTACACACAAGTCACCCTCATGTGCAACTGACTGCCTTGGGCTGAGTACCAAAATGACTCATAAATCACTGCCCAATTGTCTGAAGTCACAACATGGCCTTTAATGGCAGCATTTCATATGATTAAAATCAGTAGCTGCTATCAACTTCATCAAGTTCAAGTATAATAATCATCTTGGTATTTGGGTGACGCTTTTGATTTTTGATTTTTCCTAAAACTCTTTAACATGTTGTACCTAACATGATTTCACCAAACTCTGTGGGTTATAGGTGAAGGAGGCATTGAGATGCCTCTTTCATAGACTTCCCTGGTGATCCTACCCATAAGTAAACAGCTGGCAGGAGGGGTAGAGAGACTATAGCAGAAGCCTCCTGACTCCCAGACCTGAACTCTTTCCAGAGCAAGTTGAGAACAGGAGTAAGAAGCTAAACTTCACCAGAAGCTTCAGAGGCAAGAGCCATAAGGACACTGATAACCTGCCAATAAATAAAGATACAGAGGTCTGGGGCAAACTACTCAGTGTCATACTTTAGTAACAGCTCCTTTTTCTTTCTCCCTTTTCTTTTTCTTTTATTAAAGTATAACTTGAACACAGCAAAGTGTACAAATCTTAAGAGCTGGGTAAATCTTTGCATATGTATGCACTGATGTCACCACCATCCAGACAATAATTTACAACATTTACAACTACCCAAATGTTCCCTCACTCCCCCTTCCAATCAAGACTAATCTTTATCTGACCTCTACCCCACACAACAGGTTTGCTTGTTCTTAAACTTAATATAAATGAGTAGGGTATGTATACTTTTATATCTGGCTTGTTTGCTCAACATTCTGTTGGTAAGATTCCTTCATGCTGTTAGTATGCCAATAGAGTGCTCTTTCTGGTTGCTGTATAACATTCTGTTGCATCAATACACAACAATGTATTTAGCCATTCTACTGCATATAGAAACATTATGGTTGTTTACAGTTTGGGGCTGTTATGAATAAAGCTGATAATGAATATTCTTGTACATATTATAATGAAGAGAAACCCTCATACCTGTTGTGCATATCCAGGCACAGAATTGTAGGGTCATGGGGAGATACATAATAGATACCACCTAAATTTTTTCCCAGTTATTGCACCAATATACACTCTACCAGCAAAGAGAGTTCCAGGAGCTCCACATCTTCACCAACACTTGGTATTATCGGTAAAGACTTTTCTTTAAAGTCTCACTGGGAAACCAGGTATCCCAGGTAGATTTCCTGACTTTATTCTTCAAGCAGTTTTTTTGAATATTCAAACAATTTTACTTCTTGAACAGAGTAAACCACCTAACCCTTGCCAGACCATACTGAGATGTACAGAGAGATGTCTGCCCCCATATTAAATATCTAGGAATTTCACTGTCTCCTCCTTCCTGGGTAGACATCACTAACATACCAGCAAGTCATAGCACCTCCCTTTAGTTTCTGTTCTAAGAAATACTGAAGATGGCTCAATCAGGAACTTTAATTTACACAGTCATAAGTCAATAAGTTCTGGTCTCAATGTGCATGGGCTTCTTTGCTGCTATAAGGCTATTTCTATCTTCTGAATGGTGAAAGTTGCCCCATAAATAAATGAGTTATTATTCATTTCATTCGTTTTATGTAGCTTGGCAAATGTTACTCAAACAATCAACACATACTTACAAAGCACATATTTTATGTCACTGAGCTAGACATTCTGGAAGTCACAAAGAAAACCAACAAGGCTTCCTTTGATGGGGCAGGGCTCTAGAGTAAATCACATGGAATGGTGTCACCTGCCTTCTTCCTCTCACTTTATGCAACCAATCTCTTTCACAGATAAATGAGGTTAAAACAAACATCAGTTGGGGCGCCTGGGTGGCGCAGTCGGTTAAGCGTCCGACTTCAGCCAGGTCACGATCTCGCGGTCCGTGAGTTCGAGCCCCGCGTCGGGCTCTGGGCGGATGGCTCGGAGCCTGGAGCCTGTTTCTGATTCTGTGTCTCCCTCTCTCTCTGCCCCTCCCCCGTTCATGCTCTGTCTCTCTCTGTCCCAAAAATAAATAAACGTTGAAAAAAAAAAAAAAATTTAAAAAAAAAAAAAAAAAAACAAACATCAGTAATGGCCTTGGCCCTGCAGGGGAAAGCAAGTCTTAAGGGAACGAAAATGAAGAGGGAAATAGTTCTGCCCATAGGGCCATGGTGATAGAGTAAATGGGTGATTGAAGGTGATGACTGCAATGTCTACTTTTCTCTTGGGACTAGGTCAAGTTATACCTTATCCCTTCCTCCCCTGACCTCAGCCCACCACCACTTTCTGAGAAGGAAAGCTACTCCAGCTTTCCTTCTGCTGCTTCTCCAGCTACTTTCTCTTGGTGCCATTGCCCAAATGATTGAAGCAGAGCATGCTACCCATGCCACACTTTACCACCAGGTATAGTGGCCAAGACAAGACATATTCCCAAACAGTACAGAATATGCCAAACTTAAAGAATGTATCTGGGGTGATCACTAAATCTAAGAAGGAGTAGCTATGGACTGGCATGTGCAGGCAGAGTGGATGAGTTTTCAGCTGGTCCTTAGAGCAGGTAAGACTTCAGGAAGAACAGTGGAACAGTGATGGAGAGTGTTTTGACCTCTAACAGAACAAAGGACATGAGCAGGAAGAAACACGGGACCTTTAGAGTCTATAAACAGGGCCAGCCTATCTAAGTGGCTTTCCACACCACTATGATGCTGGGACATGATTCAGCTATTGCTCCTGAGTATGGCTTGACTCTCTCACTCAAACAAAAGCTGTCTGAGTGACAGAGACTTTAGGGACTTTCTTAGAAACACTCTCACATAAGCAGACAGATAAGGCTGTGCACAATTTTGCTCATCAGCATTCTACAGTCCTCAATTTCTCAATTCATAGTTTCTGGCTTGGCTCTCTAGATGTCAAGTGCAAGTGACCAAGAACACCTTCATGGCTTTTCTGGATTGGAAAGCTGATTCTGTTGCTGTGTAGAGGTGTAACCATGTTGACAGGACAGCTAGCATTGGGGAGTAGGGTAAGGGACAAGGAACAGGCACAGGAGGGTCAGGCCCATGAGGTGACTCTAGACCCCAGAACCCTTCAGGGCCAGTTGAAGAGGGCAGAGACAGCATCTGAGTAGGGGCACAATACCAGGGTTCTTGGATCATAATGTTCCCCTCTGTCAAGCTGTTTATCCAGGTATCTTTTGGGGATCCAAATCAATATTTGTCAGGAATCTATAGACTTATTCAATCCTGAGGGACCAATGACATCTTATCACTTGGTTTAAATTTTCATTTATTTTTCCTTATATTGTCAACTCATAAGGAATACCTTTCTTCTGGATGGAGCAAAAGTAAAACTACCACTTTTAAATGGCCAATCAGAAAAACAGGATTGGGCTGAGACTTCCATTCTCAGCCCAAAAGTTCATTTCACCACAGGCTTCTGTCCTCAATAGTGTCTGATAACTAAATAACCTTTGTAAGAAACATATCTTTTTCAGACACAAATATCTTTTTTAAAAAATCTATTTTCTTAAATGTTTATGTCTTTATTTTAACAGGGAGAGGGAGAGGGAGAGAGAGAAGGAGAGGGGGAGAGAGAGAGAGAGAGAGAGAGAGCGAGCAAGCGAGCAGGGGAGGGGCAGAGAGAAAGGGAGACAGAGAATCCCAAGCAGGCTCCACACTGTCAGCACAGAGCCTGATGCAGGGCTCAAACTCACCATCTATGAGATCATGACTTGAGCTGAAATCAAGAGTCAGACGCTTAACAGACTGAGCCACCCAGGCACCCTCAAGACAAACATCTTTTAACATACAAAAAGTAGGGGCACCTGGGTGGCTCTAGTCAGTTAAGCTCCGACTTTGGCTCAGGTCATGATCTCACAGTTTGTGAGTTTGAGCCCCGCATCAGGCTCTGTGCTGAAAGCTCAGAGCCTGGAGCCTGCTTTGGATTCTGTGCCTCCCTCTCTCTCTGCTCTTCTCCCACTCATGCTCTGTTTCTGTCTCCTTCAAAAATAAATAAACATTTTTTTTAATTTAAAAAAAAACATAAAGTAACTAGTGGAAAGAGGGGCAAAGAGTAGTCATCAGTTAAACAAATGTAACATTAGTTGAAAGCATGTATGTGTCAACATTCCAGTCTTGTGGTTTTCTCTTTTCGTTAATTGATTTTATTCCACTGATCATTTTGACTATAGGTATAATGAAAACCTTGACAAAAGTCAGAATGAGACACATCAATAAGCACTTCTTGATGGCATGGAGTTGGCCTTAGTCATTGCTGTCTTCCTAGCACTTACCATAGACCTGCACATACAGAAAAATACTTAAATATTAATGGACGGAATACATGAATGATGAAAAGAATTGAGTAATTTAAAACACTGTATACATCAAAGGCATAAATTCTTTTTTTAAGTTTTTATTTAAATTCCAGTTAGTTAACATACAGTGTAATATTAGTTTCAGGGGTACAATATAGTGACTCAACACTTCCATACAACACCCAGCACTCATCACAACAAGTGCACTCGTTAATCCCCATCACCTATTTAACCCATCCTCCTACCCACCTCCTCTCTGGTAACCATCAGTTTATTCTCTATAGTTAGCAGTCTGTTTCTTGGGTTGCCTCTCTCTCTTTTTCTTCCCCTTTGCTTGTTTATTTTGTTTCTTAAATTCCACATATTAGTGAAATCATATGGTATTTGTCTTTCTCTGACTTATTTCACTTAGCATAATACTCTCTAGCTCCATCCATGTCATTGCAAATGGCAAGATTTCATCCTTTTGATGAGTGAGTAATATTCCATTGTGTATATATACCACATCTTCTTTATCTATTTATCAGTCAGTAGATACTTGGACTGTTTCCATAGTTTGGCTATTGTAGATAATGCTGCTATAAATATCAGGGTGCATGTGTCCCTTTGAACTAGTATTTTTGTATCCTTTGGGTAAATACCTAGTAATGCAATTGCTGGACCATAAGGTAGTTCTATTTTTAACTTTTTGAGGAACCACCATACTGTTTCCAGAGTAGCTGCACCAGTTTGCATTCCCACCAATAGTGCATGAGCGTTCCCCTTTCTCCACATCCTCACCCAAAGGCATAAATTCTTTAGGGACACAAAATAATGTAGAATAAGAATAATAAGTGAAGAATAAGAGAAAGAAAACAAAATTAAGGACACAAGGATGAATCAAAAACTATAAAGCATCGTCAAATAGACTGTGTGGTAATAATAACTGCTGTCCTCAATTACCTGAATGACTTCAAGTAAAAATGAAATTACATAGCTCTGTATTACTCTAGAGGGCTGAACTAGGATCAACATGCCTAAATTAGACAAAGTCAGATTTCGATTACATAAAATAATTTACTAACAATTAGATCTGTCCAATAATAAAATGAGTCATCTTGTGGAGTCATGAGCACCTTGTCACAGAAGATATGGATCATCATCAGTCAGAGATTGTCCAAAGGTAATTTCTGCTTCAAGTGGAAGTTAGACTCAATGGACTCTAAGACCTCATCAATAACTAAGATTCCATTAGTCTAGAACTTATGATCACAAGTAAATAGAGTCAAGCAAAGTAGACTTCCTGGAAGATGAAATTAGGAAGGAGGTGACACAGAATGGCAAGTTAGTCTAATTACTACAATGAATATTGGAGTGTAAGACCCAAAAACCTCACTAAGGGGAAGAGGATATGAAAAATCACCCAGAATAATTGTGTCAGGAATGCTTTAGGATCCATGCATATTATTCTCAGAACCATCTGTTTAGAGTAAATTGAGACCTTCCTATATTGGCAAATAATCCTAAACTAGATCAAACTGCAATGTGAAAATCTTACCAGATATTTAACAAGTTGATACAATGTGGAGAGGCCATAGAGTTTGAAATTAAAGGAAGCCAACAACAAGGCAAGTCTATCCCACAAATCTGTAACCAATTTGAAACTTGTGAATGATGGTCTCTGAGCTGCTGCCATAAAAGCACCCATCCTGGCAGCCTTGGACTTTGTCATTATCGAACCAGGGGTCATTATTTTATGGATCCTATATTGTAGCTGAGCCAGATAGACAACAGCACCTTCTTTCATTCTGCTTGGATAATGGCCAAATACAAGTCACTTTACTATGACTTAAAGAGTATTGTGCCCATCTGTTCACAATCGATGGGAATAATTGAGGGGTGAAATGTGCCAGGCGCTCTTGGACAATCCTGTGGAAGTGGGTCAGGGGCGTTCTTGGCCATTTGCCATGTGACAACACTTCCTTCATCTGTGAACATATGGACTTGATGAAACTGACACTTGGAGAGCATGGTACAGCAGGCCCTGGGCCATTCCATTTCCATGAGAAACTTTCCCAAAGTTATAGCGAGGGAATATCCTTTACATTCTGTGTTACATCATGAGAAATTCTTGCAAGCATTTAACTTTGTGTTATGTCTCTTAGGAGAATCTGGCTTTGGTGCCCTCAAATTAGAAAGGGGAAGTTGTGGGGTGCCTGGGTGGCGCAGTCGGTTAAGCGTCCGACTTCAGCCAGGTCACGATCTCGCGGTCCGTGAGTTCGAGCCCCGCGTCGGGCTCTGGGCTGATGGCTCGGAGCCTGGAGCCTGTTTCCGATTCTGTGTCTCCCTCTCTCTCTGCCCCTCCCCCGTTCATGCTCTGTCTCTCTCTGTCCCAAAAATAAATAAACATTGAAAAAAAAAATTAAAAAAAAAAAAAAAAAGAAAAGAAAGGGGAAGTTGTGACTGGATGTCATTCCTGTCCACTATCTTCAGTTTAAACCAGGGAGGTAAATCACCACAAAGGAGAAGAGTGGCCAGTTGTTGTCATGAGACCACAGACAAACCTCCATTGTCTACTTCTCCTAAGATGGAACAGTGGTGGGAAGTGGAAAGGACTCTCAAGCATTTGCTCAGATATTTGAAACAGTCCAATGGTTGAGTGAGAAAAGACTCATAAACAGGGGCTGAAAAAAGTTTGAGTAATACTGGATTATTTTTAAACATAATTTTGAATAAAAAATAAGGGCACCTTGCTGAAAAATCCTTCTGATGTCTGTCTTTTCAAGTGGAGAAATTTTCACTTATGATTTATTTAAAAGGAGAGAACATAATCATTTGAGGCCCAGCAAAAGTAAGGCAGTTTCTCTTAACTCTCAGCCACAAACTCCCTCTTTTATTCAATGTTTCTATGGTGAACATGAAAGCAAGCCATGAAGGCAGAAGAGATGTTGCTAAAGGGTGTGCCAGAGTCAACAGGGAGCACTGGCAGATGAGATGTGATGTTTCTTGGTACAAGCTGGTGGGTTATCTCCTTTTTCTCCATACCTATGCTACATAGTCAGGGCCCAAACCAAGATGGGGCCACTAACTCACAGAGCCACCATTGCTTCAAGTATAAATACTTGATTAGCACAGCCTGGTCCTAATCAAACAGAGGGGCTGATGGCCTAACTGCAGGTCATCCAGATTCTTGACATCTCTTTTCCCCTCCTAAGTATTTCTCTGCTCACAGGGGAATCAAGGACAAGGTGTGGAAGAAATCCATCCCAAGGCATTTTTCTATTTGTGAGCAGTATGTTGAAAGCATTTCTAGGAAAAGAGGATTATGTTGTAAGTTAAAAAGAGATGTTTGTGTTTCCTCTGATTTCAATTATTCAGACCCTCAGTGCCCTCGACTCCCCCCAGCCTCCCTTGCGTGCCCAGGAATAATGAAGAGTGGGCCTGAACGCTGATGCCTATCAGCATTGCCAGGAAGACAGAATACAACCCTCTGCCATCATAATCATGGCTTCTTCTCCTTCGCATCACAGCTCAAGGTCACCTGCTCCTGGAATCCATGCTTACTCACCACACTGGCTCTAACCTTGTGCCTCCCTCTTCACAATATTAGCATCTTTGAGTCATGCCATGCATATTTGTCTATTCTCATGACTAGGAACTGACAACATGAAATAACAGAACAAAGCAAGAGGCACTGAATTCAAGGCGTGGCTTCTTCTTGCTAGCTGGGCAACCTTAGGCAAAATTTCTTCACTTGCTTGAGTTTCAGTTACCTCATCCGGACAAGGATAATAATCATTGTCCCACCTATCTCAGAAGGCTGTTGTGGATTTCAAATCAGATAACACATGTGAAAACTTTTTATAAATTGTAAAGTAGCTGTTTCTGTTGTTGGTGGTGCAAAGACTTTGTTTCTTATACTCCAGCATCTGAAATAGGGTTATGCCCCCTCTGCAGGCTCAGCACAGATTCGGCTTAACTGCCACTGAATGCCTTCCATGTCCCTAGAGTGCTAACTAGAGATCCTCTCCCCAGCTTTACCGTGTATGCCCACTGAGAAGGATCCTACAGCCTGGCCTCATGTATTCCCAGACATGAGACAGGATAGTGGATCCACCCCTCAGAGCCTGCTCAAGGACACAATAGCAGTAACAAAGTGGTGGCAAGCCTCCTCCAGCAGCATAGGCCACACTGAGACATCCAGTCCCACTTCCCAGGAGGTAAGTCGTCCCCATGACACCAGGAATTTTCCCTCCTTCTCCTTAGCACCACCACCTGCAGAACGTCCACTACAACCACTGCAACCAAACTCCCTGGCACCACTCACCTCACCATTTGGCAAGCTTAACGGCCCATAATCTCTCATGGGCACTTGTTTTTAGAGTCATAACTAAAATCTCTGATCGCCCAACAGAAAACAGCTGGGAGACCAAAGAGAGAAGGCTGCTATGTGACATCTAAAGCCACTAATGGCCCATCTTCCCCGCAGCAGTGAGCTGACAGTGTCCGGTCTTTTTCCCTGCACGTCTGCTACCAGGTCTGCCTGTGACTGGGAGCACTTACGGTGATACCAACTCACTCTGCACCTTCAACAGCTGACACCTATAAACATCTCCTTTGTTTTACAACAAACACAACTCAATAACTAATGGCCTTCTGGAGAATTCCAATCCATAGCCTCATTCAACAGGGCTTGGAAGGCATCTCCAAACTGTAAAAATGTTTCAAGTAAAAATAAATCACTATTCTTTACACTTTATCATACAATCAGGTTCATGGGCCCCAGAGTCAACCCTTCTCTAACAGTCTGATAAAGAAGGTAAGAAATGGCTGAGTGCTCATAAGTGATTTGTACAATACTTTATAAACATGAAAGAGAAATCAGTATCAGAGTGCAGTGGTGGTGGCAATGATTTCCCCTGAAAAATCTAAAATGCCCTCCCCAGTACTACCCAAATTCTATCACGTTTTAAATGGCTCACTCAAGCTGGACTTCTTCCACATGACTTTCTCCGATCACTCCAGCCTAGCAAAATTCATTCATTCGTTCAATATTTATTTATTTAAGCATTCTATGTACCAGATACTAGCTCCTGGGGGTAGAACAATCTAAAAAATTTTTTTAATTTTTTTAATGTTTATTTATTTTTGAGATAGAAAGAGACAGAGAGTGAGTGGGAGAGGGCCAGAGAGAGAGGGAGACACAGAATTTGAAGCAGGCTCCAGGCTCAGAGCTCTGAGCTGTCAGCACAGATCCCGATGCAGGGCTTAAACTCACAAACCACGACATCACAACCTGAGCCGAAGTCAGATGCTCAACCAACTGAACCACCCAGGTGCCCCTGGGGGTAGAACAATCTAAACAGTCAAAATCTCTGTCTGGTGGCTCCATCCTCTCATCTACTAATAAACGCTTATACCTCTGCATTAAATGAATGAACATTTTCCTTCACAATGAACATTTTCCTGAAACTCGTATTACTCTTTACTTTATAATTATGAACCTGTCTTCTTAAGTACCTTGAGCTTAAGCATTTCTGATTTCTTCATGGTCTGCTAAAAGAAGCTGCTGAGTAAATAAACACTGAATGAATACTTACCTAACTATGTGATATATATAAACATCTATATACTTATATATATTTATATATAAATACATAAAAGTTATATGTATAATTAATATAAAAATTACATATAAATGAATGTATATATTTATATATAAATATACGTATATATAATTAAACAGATGTGTATGTATGTGTGTGTGTATAATTTTCTCATCTAGCTGCTAAGTTTCTTCAAAGACAAGAATCTCTCTGTTAACATTTCTATCTTCGAGCGCATTCAACCCAGTGCTGGGACATGGCTCATTCTCAGTACATACTTACTTGAATTCAGTAGTTCTGCTAGCAGTGGGGGTTCCCCTTCCATGCCAATCCTGTTAATCATATCCTAGATTTAGAAAATGGGAAGCCTAAGGCCAAGTAAAACAATATAGTCAGTCCTAAGTCACCTACAATCCTCTAACATTCTGGCTGAGCCTTCTCCAAGACTAGAGCACTGTTTGTGAGGAAGGAATAAAGTCATCTTTCATCCAGGAGGGCTGACATAAGCCACTTTTGCGTTCCAAGAAGAAAACCAGAATGAAACTGGAGCAGCAAGCCTTGATTTTGGACAGCACCACCACCCATGGAAACATCCATCATGCGACCCACACAAGATCTGCCTGGCAAAAGATCATGAATCCAGGAGTTAGGGCCACCCACCCTGTCAGGGGGACAGTTGCAGCCAAAACCAGTCCCGTGAGACCAGAGCCCTTGGGTATCCTCGTTGCCCCAGGTACCCATAATTGCTATCTTTTGGCTCCGTCTCTTGAAATCCACCTCCTAGAATAGCCAGCTCTGCTGTGAGCACCCTTAGGGATGCGACAGCTAAGCAAGGTCAGGGGCTGGAGTTGATCTCTGTGGGGAGATGAACCAACATCCTTTACTAGCCTAGGTGAGATCAGGTGAGGTGATGATGCCCTCTCAATCCCCACAGGCGGCCATTGGTCCTACCACCTATACTGCCAATGACTACATGATTTAGTATTGGCAGAGCACGCCACGCCAGCCAGCCACAGATTAGGACATCTGTGTATCACCCACAAGGGCATTAATCCAAATCAGAGAGGTTTTTTTCCCACCAAATCAAAGAGTTCTAAGTTCCAGACATAGTCATAGGATGTCTCAGGATTTAACATCTCAAACTTCAAAGCATTTACCCTAAAGCCAATCCTTCCCATTTGCCAAATTACAAAGTATCCCGGGACCTTCAAAACCAACATTAAATAACCAAATGACCAATCAAAATTGAATTCCCTTTTCTATCCCAGACACAATGTTAGACTTTGCTTCAGTCTTTCCAGATCTGAGCAGTCTGACCCCTGCTCATGTTAGGTCAGCCTTTACATATTCCTGCCTCCTTCCCCATCCTCATGATTCCAATGGATCCTGAGTAAGCTGCTCTTGAAAGTCAGCAATGACATTTAGTCATGCAAAGCAGTGAGCTCACTTCATTTTCCTCAATAAATATTTCATTGAGATTCAGAGAAATAAGAGAAACCTTATTCATGAGATTTATGTTTGTCTTAATGATTCACAGCATAATTTGTTCCAATTAAATATTTATTTTAATATCTTCTTGGGTCTGAAAACTTCTGCCCATTCATCAGTGAGTCTTTGTATCATCAGTCCCCCCACAGATAAGGAGACTTTGAGAATAGCCTCGTTCTTCCCCAAAGTGGAAGGTTTTCGTGTCCAGCTCCCTCTGAAAGGGGTACCTGAGCCATGCTTGCACTGACACATCCCCCCCGACACATCCCCCAGGGCCCTGCCAGTCAGTCTCTATTCCGTCCTCCCCCTTACCTTGCTCTCAACCTCAAACCACAACCTGGAAGCTCACCCTGCTCAGATACCTCTCTCAGACACAGAATCCCAAGAAACTCTTTGTAGAACAAGGTAGGGGGCAAAGAAAAGCCCCTGGCACTGCAGTATGGTAAAAAGGAGGCTGGAATTGCAGTAAAGAGCTCTGAGTTCCAATTCCAATGGCACCACTTCTGCCCCTTTCCTACCCATATAATGGGCAAATACATACTGTTGGGAGAATCAAATGAGATGATGGAGGTGTTTTATAAACTATAAAGAATTTTAGCCA
The DNA here is from genome assembly GCF_016509475.1 of Prionailurus bengalensis. Classification (NCBI taxonomy): domain Eukaryota; kingdom Metazoa; phylum Chordata; class Mammalia; order Carnivora; family Felidae; genus Prionailurus; species Prionailurus bengalensis. The sequence continues at coordinate 70,043,451 of NC_057350.1, read as the reverse complement.
CCTCCCAGTGCTGTCATGACATGTGAAAAGATACATTTCTAGTATTTAGGACAAACCTGGTATATAGTAAATGCTCAAATAAGACATAGTTATAAAAAATATGAGAAATGAAATTTGTTTACTTTTATTAGAGCTCAGTGACTATTTAGGCCTCACTGCCTAACGTGTCTACATGTGGCCTAAGTGAATGTTTCTATTACTCCCATGTACAGATGTACAGAACTCTTAGGAATATCCAGAACCCATGTCAGAGGCAGAGACTTTCTGTGTATGTATGTGTGTGCTACAGCTTTAAACTGTTCATATTTATACATGTCTTCACAGTCTCAAGTAAGTCTCCCACAGAGACAGCATAATCCCCACTCTGTTGCTAAAACTTCCCTAGATCTGAAGAAAAGCTTCCCCTGTGTCCTTCACAGGGAGCAGTCAATGCCACTCATACCCCCTTAGCCCCAAGAACAGCCCCCGTCAGGTGGCAGCCAGAGCCGTCTGCCATCTGTGGTCCCTCTGTCCTGACCCCAGCTGAGAGCTCACCACTCGGCCTCCCTGAAATCTGGCTCCTGGCACAGATGGAAGTGTCTCCCACAACCCCATGGAATGTTTCTTTAGTCCAGGAAGTACAGCAGTCGCTCTCAGGGAAGGTGCTCTTCTCTGCCTCCCTCCATGCCACCCTCAGGGAGGCTTCCTGGATGACACCTGAGAGGAGGCAGTAAGGCCCTGGTGGGGGCAGAATGAGTAAAATCCCAAGGCAGCTTGAAATCCAAAGAGATTGTACCTTTTATATTAATTAAATGTCATTTCTAAAAATTTTAAATCCCTGGCACTGTGAAAAAGATTTACTATGCCAAAGCAGAAAGGGCTTCCAAAAAGCAATTATAAAAGCTTAGAAGTTAATAACAGCTTTGTACCTTGTACTATTAGAGCTAATTCCATTATCTGAGAAACTAAAAACTGATGTTCGGTAACTTCCATGGCTCCTGAAAGAACAGTCCTCTACCACCACACCATGTTAAGTATTTCTCTCCTCCAGGAAGCCATCCCAGAACACTCCCACCACATCCGACTCATTCCATTCACTCTAGACACCACCCACCCTACTCCACACACCCCCACACACACAGCCTAATGTTCCTCTACTTCTTCCGGAGCCAAGGAATCTTAAATTAACAGCAGGGTGCATTATTTTTGCACTCATTAAAGGATTAGCTGAGGTTTATTAGCCCAAAAGAATGAATGAACTGTTCTGAGTGCCAAGCATTGCCAGGGTAAGAGAGGCTGTGGGCAGACAGCACTTTTCTAGCACCTTTCCAATCACACCAATTCTGCCTTTCCAAGACCTAATGTTTAATAAATATTTTATTTATAAAGATAATCAAATAATTTGCTGTTTCTTTCCCCACCACATGCCTAAGGAAAAAACACCACTGTTTTTTTCTTTTTCATAAAAGAAATTCCCAGTGTGGACCCCCAACTCAGGGTAGCAGCTCAACTTGTCCACACACTGGCCAGTACCCCTCCTTTCCCTCTGAGCTGGTTGCAGGTCAGAACGAAGCCTCAATGTCTGAAATATGATCTTCTTCCATCTGTCACTTCCCCAATTCGTCATGGAGCTGAGGACTAGAAGATAAAGGTCTCCAGAGGTCCACATGGCAATGAGCAGATGTTAACTTGGACATCAAACGGGACAGAGGTGACTCTGCTTCAAAGCAAGAAGAGGCCCAAGGTCATAGCCAAATGTACTTTCATAGCCAGAGGAGACCCCAAGATGTCACTGAATGGTCCAACATCTGATTCTTCCTTCAGGCACCTAGGGTATTCTCATCACAGTTCCCAGATGAAGGAGTGGAAAGAACACGAGGTTTAGAATAAGAAAACCTAGGTTAGAATCCATTATATATGTTGAATGATTTGGGCAAGTCACCTAACTTCTCAGAGCCTCAGTTTTCTCATCTGTAAAACAGGGATAGTACTATTGTGAAGTTCGAGATAAGCACCTAGGACAGTTCCTGGCACATAGGAAATACACAATTAATGTCCAAAAACTAAATTACAACACAACCATAATCAACAGGCCATTTTCCCTGAATTCCTTTTCCAGTAGGAAGACTAGATTTTTGTTGTCTGTCTATGCTATTTTTGCTGGTCCTTGCATGACTAATCAAAAGCTACTGAGAGACTACCAGCTGGAATGAAAGAAAGATGCAGTCTTTAACCATGGCCAGAGAGAAGTTATCTGTCCAACAAAGGGATGAGAGCTGAGCCACAGCTTTCCCCTCATGAATAAAGTGTCCAGGCCATATCCATAAGGATATTTTTAAACATCACAGTCACTGAAAGTTAAATCTGCTCCATACCCTTTATTTGGATACAGCAGGGTTTTAAGCCACCAAATTTGTTTCTCTGTAGACCATGTCCTGGCAAATAGATTCTTATCTTTAAAAATGCATCCCCATCTTTGTTGACAATCCTGTCTTCTACACTGAGAAATATTCCTGGAACCAGGGTCTGTTTCTGGAAACCAATTTAAATTTATGAAGCTGCTTGTATTTATGATAAAATGGAAGTAAATCTGGCTGAAGCAAAGACCTACATTCCAGAGATAACTGGCCATTCATTTATTAGTTGCTGCCCCTAGCTAACACCCAAACCATAAGCTGCCCCTTGCTCAATCTCCCTGCAGGAACCCTGGGTCATTCAGAAGCACAGGGAAGGAGCTGAAAAAGTAGGGGAAGCAAACAACATTAAATCAAGGAACACACCCTCTACAGTCAAGGTCAACACCCAGGAGGGGCAGTAGGCCTTGGACAGAGGCGGAAGGACTCCACCCACACAGCACTTTGAACAGAAGCTCTCTTCCAACTGGAGGCATAGAGCTGCTAATCTGACGCACACCCAAAACATAGATGTGGGTAAAAATAAAATTACGACTGCTCCCGTGAGAAAGCCAGGAAGAGAACATATTGAAACAATCATGGCCTGAAGCCCTGCCCAGCACCAGTGCTACTAAGTGACCTCAACCAGGGACAGGAAAAGATTGATCAAGTTACTTTCCTTGCTCTAAATCTCCCAATAGCTGCCCATAAACTACTAAATAAAATCCTAAATCTCTAGTGTGGAACATAAAGCCCACTTACCCAACCTTTCCCCGTTTGTCTCTTATTATCCCAAATCCTCTACACGTGCACTTGCAATGAACATACACACACAACCCCCACATAAAGACTATTTTCCAAACTCACCAAACCCTCCCACTCTGTACCTTTCCTCTGTAGCTCTTCTCCATCTCCACAAGTGCAGCTTCTACCCATCCTTCAAGGCCTTTCAAGGCCAAATCCACAGCTGGAATTCTCTTCTCTGCTCCATGGCACTTTCCAACTAAATAATCCTTTCCCTTCACTGTAATTTCCATGAAGACAAAGACTGCCTGTCTTGTTCACTATCATAATAGTAGAGTAGGTATCATAATTTGAAGAGTAGGTATCCAATAAATATTTGCCAATTTAATAACTACCTCAATGCCAAGATAATTCTTCTGTAACTTGAGTTTTCTAGTCCTCATCAGACAAGAAGTTCCCCTTAGCAGAGACAATTCTGCTATTGGCCTGATTTCATTTCTCATGTGGTATCTCAGTCCCTGGAAAGTCTGATCCCATGATGTCCAGGAGCCTGTGCTCACCTGTGCTCATTGAGCATTCCACTGGCCACATCTGCCATGTCTTTTCTCTTCTGCTCTGGCCGCCCACCGCTGCTAAAAGATGCATAAGGTGCTATTCTCTGAGGGTACCAGCTTCTGACCCAAAGTGCTGTTCCAGAGCTCTCAAATCCTCAGCACTCCAAGTGCCAAACCACCTGAGCGCCCCCAGAGTTGCCACTACCCCAGGATTAAGCCCTGATGGAAGCTAAGCCCTTCTTCCCCACTCTGTGTTCACAAGGTGGCATCCTCTGTACCTGTATGCCACACAGAGTCCTCATGAGAAGAGTTCCTTCAACTTCTGCACAGCACTCCTTTCCTGAGGGTTCAGATGCCATCCCACAGGCTTGGGGTTGGCTGGAGATGAACATCTGGGAAAGAGAACACCTGGTCTCTCCAAAACCCATTTTCCCCTTCCTCCCATTCAAAGTCATCATACAAACAGGACCAACAGGCTGCTTGACTCTGATGAAATGGCCAGGACATGTCCAGCGCCAACAGTGGCCACAGTATGTTCACTAAACTGAAGTTTAGTAAACTGAAGCTATGTTCCTTTGCCTCTGACATAACCTCACTCCCAATCTGCTGCTTCAGGCCTCATCCCTCACAGCCTCTGTTTGAGGTCCTCAAAAAGTGCTAACTACTACTACCTTTCCTAGTTAAAAAGCAAAGCCCTTCCTCTGCCTTTCTCTTTCTTTCAATACCTCTCCCCACGGCCTACTCTACCCATCCGGCACCTCTGAGGACCAGTTGCTTCAGCCCCTTCCTCTTAGCATCTAGACAGGCATTTATTTGCCCTGGCTCTTGAATCCTTCTCTCCTGAAGTGGTCGATAAAAATGGATTTCAGCAGATACTGCCCAGGGCCTGAAGATTTATCAATGCTGAGTACCTCTAATGACTGCCAATTAGTGTGTCCGTTATTCTGGGCTGGGTCATTCCAGCCCTTAATCTACTTTATGGAGAAGGAACTCCAGCAAAGCACAAAGCACCTTGAGCTGGTGGACTGAGCCAGCAGGAGGCAGCATGGTGAAGGCCCCCATGGAGGTAGCCCAGCTCAGAGGCCTGGCACGTAGCCTCCAGGTAAGGGAGAAGGCCTTAAAAGGAGCTACTGATGGATGACTCTGCTCCTTCTGGAAACACATCCCAGTCAAAGGTGCAGAGGGCAGCCTGAGGCTGAAGTTTCTTCCCAAGGCCTGGGGCCAAACTTCAAGGCAAGTGGAGGTTGGTCTTTGGTTCCCTCCTTCACATCCAACTTTCGGTCGCCTCCTCTCAAAGCCCCAGTACCCAGCACTTATGGCACATTCTGTCTTTCTCAGCTTATTGAAACCTGCCCCCCTAAGCTTCCAGGCCTTAGACCGCCCCCCCAACCCTGACCATTCCACCATGGTCTCCTCATCCAAAAGTTAGATTTCAGTCAATAATTAACAGCTAACATTTATTGGGCTTTTTACATGCTTGACACCACTTCACCCATACAATAACCCTATGAGGTAAATATTGATATTGTCAGCATCTTACAAATGAGGAAATGGAGGCTTATAGAAGTGCCTAACATTACACAGCGATGAGTGGTGTGAGGTAACCCTGGCCATTTTGATTTCAAAGCCTCATCACGCTGCCTAAAAAGTCAGTCAGTCAGTAAAATAAGCCTACCATTGTGCTTGAAACTTCCAAGCTTTATTAAGTTTTAGGTTTGCTTTGGTTTTTAAAGGAGCCTCGTCAGGCAAATCAATAGCTTTAACTGATAGAGTTTAAGGATAAATAGTGTGGAGGTGATAAAAGGGGACAGAAGCTACATGTAGGTGTACTTTCAACTTAATTTCACCCCACATGAAACCACCTCCCCAAACTAGCTGTATTCATCTCCCCATGACCAAAAATATCACTCCATGCACACTTTCAACCTACTTGGCACATCTTCTTTGAGTATCTTCTTTGAGGGATTTCCAAGAGCTAGCAACCTTCAGCAAGTGATGGACTGATAAGGGGAACATCTAACATGAGGTCAAAGCTATAGACATGGCATATGGAAAAGAGAGAAAGGAGAGATGGATCCTGAACCTGTAGAAGGTATTGATTCAGAAACTGGACCTCCTCTTCTCAGGTGGAAACTATGGAGGGTCCAGTTGGGAGCAGGGGGATAAATGTCCCTCCCTATGGAGCCTCTTATAACTAAAGAGAGGATGTAGAGACATCTGGTTTTTCAAATACAGAGAGCAAGCCAGCCCTCAGGAAAGGCTATCTTTGGTACCCTCATACCTCACACCTGTGCCCTCCAACCCTGTTCCTAGGTAACAAGGGCATGTATTATAGCAAGGACAGCCTTCCAGCCCTGCTGGGGAAGTGATGCTCGTGTTCCCAAGGTCTGTGAGGATTCTTAAACCTTAATATGATCCTTCTCCTTCCAGGAACATTTGCAAGGACCCAGCTCACCCAGTGGAGCCATATGACTCCATCAGATATATTAGTTTTTATGCAATAAGGCCATTCTTTCTACTATAGAATTTTATTTTTTAATATTTTTCATTAAATAAATTTATTACATTTTGATCATAGGCTATCTCAATTTTTTTTCTTAAGTCACAAAATGTGTTTTTATGGGACATGCCCCCAGTACTTCTGAATCCTTTTCATTAGAATTTGGCTCTGCATTTTTCTGCATCATTCAGAGCATGTAGGCCCCCAATTAGGGCAAGAAACATGTCTAAATGTCTTAATCCTTAACTCTAGCTGAGCACAGAGTGTGATTGATACAGTTGGTTGCCTACTGAGTAGGAATTTACCCTTTTCTTCCTTGCTTACAGAACCTAGATTTTGTTCAAGAATCAGCATCCAAGAGCCTTAGGAGAAAAAGAGATGCTCCCAGCCCCACAGGGTAAATGTTAATTAAGTTATACCAATCATGAAAATTATATCCCCTTTCCAGTGACTTGTTTAGGAATTGGTGGGGAAATTATGTCCTTTGAGCCATGAGAAAAGGTCTCCCAAGGGATATCTGGGATAGGTTTTCTTGCTCTTAAAAAAGACCTATGTGCATACATGCATGAAAACTAGGCTTTTTCAGTTGTCACTTCTCCATGTGACACATGGCATTTTGGCAGCCATCTTGGGACTATAAGGAATGGAACGATGAAAAAAATTGGGGTCCTGGGGATCTCCATTCTTTTAATGGCAGGCAAGGCAATTAGGATCAACCCTCCCACTAATGGCAATTGTGGACTTTTTCAATCTTCTTAAAGGCATTAAAGAACTAAGAAAAATAACAAAGAAGTACTAGACCAAAACCTAGGAGAAGGGGAGAATCCAGAGATTGGTCCAAAACACAAAGGAGCTTTTGCTCTCAGAATATTTGCCAATCTGCAAGAAACTGTGGCAAAACTAAACTGTTCCTTTGACAGCCAGGATGGGCAGAGGGAGCAAAAATCAAAATTCTAGGCCTTCTCAAGGAAGGGACTCTGATAAATAACATTCCACTCTAAGCTGGGCTTTTACCCAGAGAAAAGGCTTCACCGTTAAGGGAAAGGTAACCTAGAAACACACCAGCTTTCGTGGAAACTTGAAACACAGCTACCTATAATCTGGGTCCAAGGATCCCCAAGCATTCAAAGATTGGATTAAGGTAGAATTGCACTGATAGTATCTATAGATGTCTGGCAAAAGAAAAATTATCATTATAGGACGAAATTACAATTCTAGGCTTCAAATTATTATCATAAAATATTTTTCAAAAATAATGACCAGGACACAATCAAAGATAATACAAGGAAAAAAGACACCAGGAGCAAGAACCATCACAAACAGCAAGACTACAGAAACAGACCACAAAGACTCCAGATATTGGAATTATCCAACTAGAGACTATAAAGCAAATATGTTTGCTATGTTCGGGGAAACAAAAGACAAGATTTTAAAGGTTTTAATTGAACTGAAAACTTCAAAAAAAGTTATTTGAAAAATAATTAAATAGGGATTCTCACACTGAAAAATACAATACTTGAAATTAAGAAGTCAAAAAACAAATTTAATTACAGATTAGACTTAGTTGGCTAGAGAATTAATAAACTGGAAAAGAAACCAGAGGAAACTATCTAGGATGCACCAAGGTGAGATAAAAAATGAAAAATATAGAAATAACAATAATAAATATAGAAGATATAGTGAGAAATTTCAACTTCAATCAATTTCAAAATTGATTCAAATTCAAGAAAATTCTATTTTAATCAATTGGTATCCCAAAAAGAGAGAAGAGAAAGAACAGAGATAATCACTGAGAATTTTCCCAAAAGTGATGAAATGCAACAATCTACAGATTTCCTGTAAGAAATCTAATGAACCCAAGCTGACTAAATAAGAGAGAATCTGGTGATGATACTGAGCCTTTTTTTTTTTTTAACATTTATTTATTTTTGAGACACAGAGAGACAGAGCATGAACGGGGGAGGGTCAGAGAGGGGGAGACACAGAATCTGAAACAGGCTCCAGGCTCTGAGCTGTCAGCACAGAGCCTGACGCAGGGCTCGAACTCATGGATCGCGAGATCATGACCTGAGCCGAAGTCGGCAGCCCAACCGACTGAGCCACCCAGGTGCCCCACTGAGCCTTTTATTTAACAGCCCACCTTCTGAACTTCTTGTTAAGCTGGAGAAGAAGCAAGAAGAGAAGGGCAGATGTATTTATTGTTTAGGCTATTTTGAGTTTGGGTTCAATTCCCTGCAGCCAAAAGCATCCTAAATGATATTCATAGTGAGAATAATGTATCCACCATTTACTGAATACTGACCATGTGGCAAGCATTGCATATAGATTTCTATTTTCTGTAATTCCTCACAAAGCCTTACAAGGCAGTATGTATCAGTCAATACAGGCATGGTAGACTATGGATACAAACCACTGTGAAATCTCAGTAGCTTAGCAGAAAAGATGATTATTTCTTGTTTGTACTACAAGTTCAACATGGTTCAACAGAGGGCTATGCTCATAGTCATTCACAGTCCCAGGATGTTAGAGACTTTATCCTAGCTAGCTTCTACAATCAGTGAAGTAGAATGAAGTAAATAGTAAGGGGCTTTTAAAACTTCCATTTGGAAATGAAACACCTGATTGCTCACGTTTCATTGGCTAAAAAAAAAATCACGTGGCCGAAGCTATAGGGAAGTGCAATCTTACTGTGTGCTCATAAGGTGGAAAACTGTAAATATTAGTGAATACTTGTGACTACCACAGATAGGTATTACCCTAATTCTTCAAATGAGGAAGGTAAGGTTCAGAGAAGTATTTAATACTTGTTAAATAGATGAGTTGACAATGCCCTCATTTAATGCATCTTCCTGAAGGTGATATTATGGACATAACTACTTGCCTTTTTGTGATGAGGTTAGTGAGAAGAGAAATGAAGCAGTGATATGACCTCTAAGGAACCAAGCAGAGTATCTAGCTGGGTCTCATCATGATCTATCCTAGAGTCACTACCTTCAAGGGCAGAGTATGGGACCAAGGCAGCCAGTGGTGGGGAGATGCGGGAGGCAAATATTCTAGTCCTTTCCTTATTCCTTATGTTAACTAGATCCTTCCCTGTGTGGATAAGACTGGACTGAAATTGGCCAGAGAAAGAATTTATACACATGCACTAAGGGTTCCCACTATCTTATATATTCCAGGTGTTCAAGATATGGTTAAGAGAGGGGGAAAATAAGCCCACATAATCGAGTTAGCCATGCCAAGTTTCTTAACTTTGATCTCTGCAAATTCAGAAAGTTGGTCAAGGCAAAGGATATGCAAACAAAGACAGCTCTTAACCCATCATGTCTGAACATAGAAGGGATGACCTTGTTCTCTCAGTTCCTCAAGACCTTCCTATGAGGTATATTTTCCAGCCTGTACTGTGCAGAACATTCTCTACCTCCTCCCATACCTACTCATGACACATGCACCTCCCTCTTTCCGGTACCCCACATCTACTGGCAGGGTCCCCCAGCTGCCCTTCCTGCTACACATGGACTGCCTCTGCCAGTCCTGTCCAGCCTTCTACAAACACAGCAGCAGCTGTCTGAGATTCTCTCCCTGTGGCAGGGAAAGAGTCAATACCAGTGTTCTTATTTATTTATGTGTTGGTTTATTCCTTCCCAGGGATGAGGCAGCGGTTAAGGGGGAAAGGAGGGGGGAGGAACAGAGAGGGAAGGCCCAGAAAAGAAGCTGTGGTGGGCTAGAGATTGGCAGAAGAAATGTCTCTATAATTTCCACTGCTTTCAAACCACACTGTCTCTAACTGAGCCCCCTGGGGTGAAAGGTCTGTGTTTTACCGGGGATGAGAGTTTATAACCTTAATTATGCCTTGAAGCATTTGGCTGTGTTCATCCTGAAACTTCCAGCAGAAAAAAAGAATGTGGTTTCCATTACAGTGTCACTGAGGGACTTGTACTGGGGTTGGGATCATTAAAATGAAAACACTGATGAGTAAGCCATGGCATTTTGTCTCCAAGACTTACGTCCTTCCTCCACCCCTAGTCCTGTACTTTATTTTGAGACAGGCTTAAAATAGTCCATAAAATATGGAGCTCATTATCCCATCTAACAGATTTCATTTGGCATGAATGTAGATTAAAAGCCCCATGCCAATTCTTCCTCCTAGCCTGAGTTTATAAGAAAGACACTCCTCTGCCTTTGCTCTGGGCTGGGTTCTTTAGAACTCAATACTGCAATAGACCAGGAGAGCCAGGAGGTGCCACTTCCAACTCCACTTGGTTTATTTTTCATGATAATAACAAGGGAGGATGGAGAAAGAAATACAACCTGTTTGGGGGCTCTTAGAAATTTTGCCTGGAGTCTTAAGATGCTGGATCCAATCTAGACACCCCTCAAATCCATGAATTCTCCATCCTGCCCATTCTTCCACATACAATGACTACATCAGGGATGCTGAGCTTATTAAAGGGGGCAGGATTGGAGGTTGAAACTACAGGGAATATAATGAAAAGAGGCCTCTCTAGGAGTTTTTGTGTCCTGCTTTCATATGCAGGCTCAGCCAATAACTAACTGCATGGCTTCAGGAACTGAAATCCTCTCTTCAGGCTCAGTTTCCTCATCTCTTAAATGAGAGGTCTCTTCCAACTCTGTCTGTTCTTTTGCTGAGGGTACAATTATGGAGGTAAAGAAGAGTGAGAAACCAAAACCTCTTCTCACCACTGATCTTGTTTGGCCCAATACCACCTCTTGAACCAGTAAATTCACTTTTTATCTGATAAAGCTCCAGCCTTCTCTAATTACACCTTTCCTCTGAATCACTAGAGCGTTTGCACTGCATTTTCTCTTACCCGGAATGCCCTTTTCCCTTGCTGTACCCAAATCTTCAAAAATCCAAATATTCATAAATACATGCTGATGGCTTGATTTATGTCTTTAATGCATTCCATGCACAGGTGTCATCTCCTCTCCAAGAGTTTCCCACAGGGCCCAGCATAGGGTTTTGTATCAGAGGAGGGAGGAGGGACTGATCTCTCAATTTCACTGGCAGGCTTATGATTCTCCACTCATTTATCGTTTCCCCTAAACCATTCAATGGCAGAATTTACAGGTGATAGACCTCCCCACCACCTCACCCCTGTACTTTCTAATTATAGATCCTCTCTGAGTCCCCTCAGCTATCTCATCGATACAATGAGAATAACACCGCCTACATCACAGGGTTGTTGGAGGACTGAATGAAGCAGGTGAGAGCCTATCCAAGGTCTTGACCTAGCCCACCTCTCCAGTCTCAGCCCATAACATTTCTTACTCTTCTGCTAAGAATATCAAGGCCACCTGAACTGCATTTCCTCTTTTTTTTTCTTCTTTCTACTTAAAAATAGCTTTCTAAGCACCTCCTTCTACCCTCTTTCCAACAGAGGAAGCATTCCCCTCCTCCGGTCTACCACTTCCATCTGTACTCTTGCTTCAGCCCATTCCTACCTCCTCCAGGTCACTGCTGCACTTTACAGCACTTATCACAAGCTCTTATTATAAATTCAACTGTTGCTGGACTTGTGTATTATCCGTCTCACTCACTAGAATGTAAACTTCATGAAGACTTCATGCCTTATTCATGCTGTATCCCCAGAAAATAGCACAGGCCCAGAACATAGGCAGTACTCAATGAATATTTATTGAATGGATTAATAAATCCATTTCTGTATATCATTTTCAAACCTCTCTCTGTCATTGGCCCCACCCCATCCTCAAATACAGTCAGGCCTCCCTTCCTTAACAAAACCATCATTTGACCTTAATGTCTCACCAACCTATTTTTTACCTTGCATTTTCTGACATGGTTCTCAAATAAACAATATGTGCCGGCTGCTGCCTCATCTTTACCATCTCCTCCCACTGCAATCTGGTTTCTCCTCACCAAGGCTGCTGAAACAAAGCTGTGAGTAGTCACCAAAGCCTTCTGTCACCAAACCCCTCAAAGTTGCCCAACTTCCCTGCAAATGGGGATCCCTAACTGTCCCTTCTCCTCTACTCCCATGAATTTATTGTGTCCTGGCTCTCCTCCTACCCTTGGGAATATTCTCCTCACTTGGATCCTGTCTCCCCATGTCCACACTTTCCAAGATCAGTCGACACTAATCACATTTCCCCCTATACTGTCTTCCCTGAGCTAATATCAATTTCATGATCACTTTTAGGCCAATAAATCAAAATCATGCATCTGCTACCCTAACTGTTCTCTAGAAACATAAACCTGAAGACGCTGGGCATTATGTTATATCATGTTATACTTCTTCATATTTCCAGCACCTGGCACTGGTACCATATTCCCAGTACCTACATTCCCTACTGCCTGGCATGCAGAAATTGTTCAGTGCATTTTTAAATTAAATGCTACTACCCTGCCATCATCTGCCTTTAACCTGACATGCAAGCAAGAATCTTCACAAGGCAGCCCCAACCTATCTCTCTAAACTTAACTCTTACCACACACACAATCCAGGAAGTCTGTACTCTCTGACTTCCATCCTCTTAGTTAAGTACCACTGAAGCTTAACTCAGTGTTGTCCTATTAATCCTACCTGTCACTGTAGTATTTGTTACTGTCTATTTCCCCCACTAGACTATAAAGTCTTATGAATACAAGAATACTGTCTTCTTCAGCACTGTATTCCCAGAGCCTTAATTGGGCACAGCATATAGTAGGCCCTCAGAAGACATTCAGTGAATGAGCAAACATTTCTTCTTTCATTCAAACTATTTCTCCCTCTTATGAAATAATACCTGACAGCACCATGTAGATATATTTAGGTACTGCAGGTATATTATTTTGCAGGTATTGCAAGTACTGTCCACATAGAAGCATGGAACCTTACGACTAGAAGGTATCTACCTTCTAGTAATCCATCATCTGATAGAGGGGTCAACAGAGACTCGCAGAAATTACTGATAGATTGTGGTCTTTCAGGAGTTTGAATTGTAAGCTCTCTGAGGGCAGGAAGCCTACTTATTATCCCCAAATGCTCCCTGCTATGCGTAGACCCTTAGTAGATATGATTACTATTGCCAGCAATAACACCAACAGTATTTATTGCTTTGGCCATTTCTTTGATAACAAACTGCCTCCATCTGCAAGGTGAAGGGTAAACTCTTCACTTAGGTTGAGAATCCAGCTGGCGTTCTGACCATCCAGGGACACAGCAACCTCACAATCCCTTGGCTATCAGCAATCACTGAATATGTCACAAGAGAAGAACAGGCCTTGGGAGGCCATGCCACACCCAGAAAAGTGCTGCTTTGCTGTTCTCACATCACGGTAACCTCCACCTCGCTGGATGGAAACACCACACCTGCACCTCACAGGACAGCTATCGGTGTCCTTCCCCCAGGACTTGGCCTAGATATATCTTGTCTAGTGATCTCACACCACAGACAAGACATCCCAGTGATATACTCTATATGTGCTGACAAGGGAGGTGGACAGGATCTCCAGTTTAACATGTGTGCTGGAGGAAAAGTGAGTGTCTTCCCACCCACCTGTACCATAGCACATATAGAGAGAACTCAGCCCAGATGGGAGTCAGGGGTCCTGGATAGCAGCTCTGTGGCTTTAGCAAAGTACCTAACCTCTGTAAGCCTATTTTCTATCTGGGAAATGGGGACTAAAGTAATCTATCTCAAAGATACATAATGAGGACCCACAGATATAAGACATTAGAATTGTCAAATCATTGGGCGCCTGGGTGGCGCAGTCGGTTAAGCGTCCGACTTCAGCCAGGTCACGATCTTGCGGTCCGTGAGTTCGAGCCCCGCGTCGGGCTCTGGGCTGATGGCTCAGAGCCTGGAGCCTGTTTCCGATGCTGTGTCTCCCTCTCTCTCTGCCCTTCCCCCGTTCGTGCTCTGTCTCTCTCTGTCCCAAAAATAAATAAACGTTGAAAAAAAAATTAAAAAAATAAAAAATAAAAAAAAAAAAAAAGAATTGTCAAATCATTTAAGTTCTCTTTTTTTCTCCTTAACAATGCCATGATAATCAGTATCTTTTCTTTGTTCCCTGGAGAGTTCAGATACTCTGTTAGCCAAAGTGATTTACTGGAAACAACCCTGAACTAGGTGTCTGGGTGAGAATACAAAGGGATAGTGGGACAAGGACCTAAACTCAGAGAACATCCACTCTCAGGGAGGGGAAAGGACCCCCCACAAACGCACTCACCCAGAAGTAACTAAGCTCATAACAGCAGCACAAATCTGGGAGGACAGCATGCACCTACCAAGCACTTCTTCAGCTCAGGCACTGCCACACATATTAACTCCTTCAGCGCTCACAACAACCCCGTGAGACATGTCCTGTTACTACCCACAGGAGCCCATTGTGTATCATGGAACGCCTAATTATGGACACCTAAGTGCCCACCTGCCTCCAAACAGAACCAGGTATGACTAATTAGGGGAGCCTTTTCGGAAGACATGTGAGTTTCAAGGTTTAGAAGGGGAAGGGTGTGAATTAACTATAAGAAGGAGACGCTTGGGGCATTTCTAGTGGAAGCACAGGAAAATACAGAGCTTTCTGGGCAGATTCTGGAGCAGAGCAACAAAGAATTGTCTGGGATGGTGTTTCCAGTGGTGCTGTGCTCAAACTATTTATTGGACAAGACACTTACTTGGTCCCTTTAGAAAAGTGATCTTATGCCAAAAGCCAATTAAATAACTATAAGAGAGGGGCGCCTGGATGGCTCAGTCAGTTGAGTGTCCAACTTCGGCTCAGGTCATATCTCACGGTTCGTGAGTTCGAGCCCCGCGTCAGGCTCTGTGCTGACAGCTCAGAGCCTGGAGCCTGCTTCGGATTCTGTGTCTTGCTCTCTCTCTGCCCCTCCCCTGCTCATGCTCTGTCTCTCTGTGTCTCAAAAATAAATAAAACATTAAAAAATAAATAAATAACTATAAGAGATACATATTTGTAACTTAAAAAGCTAAGTTAAAGTAACTTCTTTATGTATATATAGGAATATTCAGCTCAAACGGGAAGGTGATTACAACCTAAATTCCTCTAATTGGAAAATCCCTAGTGCAGGAAGCCATCCAACACTTTTCATACACATGCTGTGTGCTTTTCTCCTTTTTCCCACAGACCATAGGAGGGAAGGAACAAGTCATAAAGGTTGGCACAAAGAAGACATACGTCAAGCTGGGCACACATATGCAACAGTTAACAAAAGCAGGACAAGCCAAAAAAAAATGGGTATCCATTTGTCCAGGATCACCTGGGTATCCTACTATCCATGGCCATAGGGACTGGCCACAAGCAGATGGACTAAGCAGAGACACCAAGCCTGACCCAGTCAGGGACCAGAGCTGGGCAGATTACTGAGCAGCAAGCAGACCACAGACAGGCCATCTTCAGTGATGGGAAACCAAGGGCCAGGAAGAGGGCTGTAGGCATGGGAAGGATGAGATCTACAATCAGGATGCCTGAGAGACACAGCCATTAGAGCTAGCTGCCTCTTGACCCTGTACTGACTGCACCTGGGCAGAGTCAATCCTTGGATTAGGACATTTAGGAGATGTGAAGGTTGAGGCAAGAGAGAACAGCTGCACAGGAAGAGGTGAACTTTGGTGAGAAACACAGATTCCTGGCTGAACTACAGCCCAACACTGTGAAGGCTTAAGGAAAGTTACTCTCCTCACTGCCCATCTATCAGAAAGGAGAAAGGGATTTTTGTTTCTCGAATTCTGGGCAGGGCCAGCTGTTGGGGGCTATACTAAGAAGGAATAAAAGGGGCTTGACATCTGCAGTGATAAACTGCCATCCCAATCTCCAAAGCCTTAGGCAGCCAGAACAGTTTTTGCTGTCTAGCAAAAACCCCAAAGCAAGCTGGGGTCAGACAACATCCTGCACACAAGAAAAATTTTGTTCCTAGAAATAAGGAAAGTCAAGGTTTAGCTAGGTAGTGATAGAAAATGGTTGCAGTTGCAGTTTTTGAAGAAAATTGCATGAATTACACCCAAAAGATTATGTTCTTTTAAATTTTACTCCTTAGTGCATTCCTATGCTTACTCCTGTGTTTACTATTCTCATATAGTGGCTGATTTTCTCATTTATTTTGTCATTTTGCTAAAGAGGCATTTTTGCCTTTCCTCTCTGGCATCCATGTTACAGGATGGCAATGAGCAGTCCTCAAGCCTGGCTACCATCAGAATCACCTGCAGAGCCCTTAAAAATGCCAATGTCCAGCTCCAGCAAGTCTCACTTAATTGGCTGCGGGTGGTGGTGGGAAGAAAGGAACTGGACACTGCACTCTCTAACAGCTCCTGGGTGATTCTCATGTATATCCAGGGGCAAGAATCAGTTGGTTTCTGGTCCAGAAGCCAAAGTACTGTGTGGTACCTACAAGAATATGGACAAAACACCAAGAAGAAATTAGCAGTCTAAAAACTATGTTGTAAATTCAATATATCACTTAAGTTTTCCACACATCAGTCATTTATGTACTTCTGGCATCATTTAACCATATCCATTACCTCCTACAGTTATTTCCTCAATAGTGTTTTAAATCAATTCCATTTTACTTAAATTTATTTTAAAAAGAAACTACTGTACTGAGGATAATGGCAAGGTGACATAAAAAGGCAGGGGCAAAAGAAGAAAAGACAGTTGCTCCTGAGAGGGAAAAGCACTCAAGTTAGGAGGCAGGGAAAGACAGAAGACCCAGGATGCGGGGCAAAGCTGGCACAGGCATGGGGTGAGGAAAATAGGAAGCTTAGAGATAGGTTGGAGACTAACAGAAGAATGCCAGAGAATGGGGTTACAGGTAGCAAGTGCCTATAGGAGGCCGTGCCCTTAAAGAAGCCCTAGGGAGAGGGGTGCCTGGGTGGCTCAGTTGGTTAAGTGTCCAACTTCAGCTCAGGTCATGATCTCATGGCTCGTGGGTTTGAGCCCTGTGTCAGGCTCTGTGCTGACAGCTCAGAGCCTGGAGCCTGCTTCAGATTCTGTGTCCCCCTCTCTCTCTGCCCCTCCCCGGCTTGTACTCTGTCTCTCTCTCTGTCTCAAAAATAAATAAACATTAAAAAAAGAAAAAAGAAAAAAAGAAGAAGCCCTAAGGAGAGAGAGAGGATGTGGAAGCAGAGAAGCTGAGGTCAGAGATGAAGGCAGGGCAGAGTATGAGACCCAAGCGGGGCTGCTGGAAGTGAGGGGCGATCTGAGAGATGAGTGGGGCTGAAGAGGGCCTGCTTGGATGAAGTGGGGGTGGGGACAGGGGACAGCACAACAGAAACAGACACCAGGCAGAACAGAATGTCTCTTGGACAGCACCAGGCAGTGACCAGCAAAAGACCCTCCAGCAACATCTGTAAATCACCTAAAATCATCTCACGACAACCAGTGGTAGACATTCCATACGGTGGAAACACTGCCCAATGTCCTATGAAGAAGGAGCCACCAGTCTTCCCTCTCTTCCTCTTTCACTCCAACATGATTACGCGTAAACAAAGAAATGTAAACCCCCACTTCGCATGTCAGGTCCCCAAGGACATGCCAAAACTCAACAACCACAAAAAGTGATGTTATTTCTCTTCTCTTATACACTACTCGTGTTTCTTATCTGCATGAGCTCCTTTCTTTCCATGAGCAGCCCTACCTACCACAGGACCCATCTCCTCAGTCACTGTCTGTAAGCACAGAACAGTCAGCAGAATTGACCAACACCCAGTAACAAACACCATAAAAACTGTGTCTGCTATTAACAAAATAAATCATCAAAATAACCATGTCTGAGCAAGTTGGTAGTTCACTATCATATAGGTCCTTACATATAGACTAAAAATATCCTTACACATAGTTAACTACAAGCCCTAAAAAACAATCCCTTTTATTATTTAAAATCCCCACCCTTAACTTTTTTTAAATGATGGGGGAGACAAAAGGTTCATCTGCAATCACCAAGCAATCACTGTCATTTCTCAGTAAAGTTTATTTCCGCTCCACAATGTGTTCTGTTTCCTCCCCTTTCCTAGATGTGTCAAATCACAGATTCCTGTATCCCCCAGTCACAGCCAAGAGAATGACTCAGGCGGCACACAGCTTGTCGATTATTTCAATTTCCTGGGCTAAGCTCATCATTTCCCCCCTTCTTCTCATTTCTTATCCTCTCCTCACTTTCTTGAGGCCTGTTACTTTCAAGATGACATGAGGCATGACAATAATGAGGGTGAAATGACATGAAATCCTAAAACAGATGAAGGGAGCTAAATTCTGATACACTAAGAAGAGATCTAAGAGAACTTCGTTCACCGCCCGGGAGGACGGGGTTCATCATTCATCCATCCATCCATTCAACAAATATTTACTGAGCATTTCCCATGAGTTATCTCAATCTAGCACGCCACTTGAAATCAAGCCATTGTCTAGACAATGTTAGGTAACATTAGCTGCTAGGGAGGTGCTCTCTATCCAAAACTTCTGCTTGAATACAGATGTGAGGGTGCACACATGTACACGTATAGTACTAGGACACCCACTAACCAGAACTGGGCAACTTAACATTCAACCCCAGAAGCCTAGAAATAAAATACCCTTCACAGGAAGGGCTAATTTAAAGCCTCATAGTAAAGAAAACCCTAGAGACACTGTTTATGAAAGACCATAAACTTTCATCTACAGCCATACATGATGACAAAACATTCATGGAAGAACACACAATTCTGGCAACCAACTTTTGCTATCCAGGGGCACAGGTTAATCCACAAATCCATAAATGTATTAACCTGGCATTTCAAGAATGTTTGACACTTTTTTCTTTTTTTTAATGTTTACTTATTTATTTATTTTGAGAGAGAGTGAGCATGCACGAGAGAAGGGGAGAGGCGCAGAGACAGAAAGAGAGAGAATCTCAAGCAGGCTCCATGCTCAGCATAGATCCCAATGTGGGGCTTGATCCCACAGCTATGAGATCATGACCTGACCCCAAATCAAGAGCCACCCAGACACCCCGAATGACTGACACTTTTACATGCACTAACAATAAATTTCCCCCAAATTCTATAAGTATTGGTATAATATTCCCAGTTTTCAAATTAACAAACTGAGGTTCCATTTGAGAGTAAACCATTTATTCAAGGGCACTTGGAAAGTAATGAAGCCAGAACTTGAATCTAAGTTTGCAATTCATGGATTCAAGCATTTTCAAAAAATAAAATAAATAAATTATTATTATACCTTATACACTAACATCTAATCTCTTCTTCTAATTAGTATCATATGTTAGTTTAAATTTGTTTTAATTCACATAAGTATAAATTGTCTCTAAGCTTCTAATAATTCTTAATTAGACTTTTCTCAGCTCCTGGTTATTCCATACCACCTGCTCCTGTTTTTCCCAGGATGTTTGTAGGAGAGTGAGAATTAACTGTCCTGGTAATAAAAACTAACATTTACGTGTCACTTTCTTCATGCCAAACACTGGGGTAAAGTATTTCACTTGTAGTTTCTCACTCAACCCTTACAGCAACCCTCTAGGTCAGTGCTATTATTACCATCATCACCCTGTTTATAAGGAAGGAAAGGAGGCACAGAGAGTTTAAGTAACTTGCCTGAGATCACACAGGTAAGGGGGATTCACACTTATGATCTTCTTCCCTGTCCCCCAGTCTATGACCTCCACCTGTAAGAAGTTCTGGCTCTCCTAACACTCTCATCTCCTCTCCAGTCTGGGCTCCCACTGGCCTGTTTCTCAGTGCCAGTGAGAGACTGCTT
This sequence comes from Prionailurus bengalensis, assembly GCF_016509475.1. Lineage (NCBI taxonomy): Eukaryota > Metazoa > Chordata > Mammalia > Carnivora > Felidae > Prionailurus > Prionailurus bengalensis. Next base: position 70,023,552 of record NC_057350.1, on the reverse strand, counting down.
TTCACATGTGTCCTCCATCTTTGATTTCTCCCTGATAAGAGCCCTGGTTCACCTGCTCTGTGCAGCTTTCTGCTTCTGCCTTATAACTGACCTCCTGGCATACCTAAGAATGTTCCCAATGGAGATGAATACACCTTGGGTATACAGCAGGGCTTCCCCAGGACCATCTTTTCCATCAGGGGTTTGATCTCATTCTTGCCAAAACCTCTTAAAGGAGCCAAAGCTTTTAAAAATAGCACTCAATATTTTTAAAATTACTCAACCAAGTTAGTAGTGGCTTTCCCTTACAGCAGAGTATCTGAATTTGCATCACATTATCAAGAGATTTAAAACACATTAATATGTGAGGGTGAAATATATTAAGGTCAGATTAACCTGAGGAATAAAACTGACTTTCCCTTCTCGTTCCACTGACTGCAAATTCTGAACCGGCTCTATCTACAGATAATCCACAAAAGGAGCTGTCCTCAGCACAGGTGCTATATAGCTCCATGATGCTGAAAGGCACGTAAAGAGGAAATGAACACTTACAAAGTACCTATTGTGCACCAGACATTATGTTATGTGTTTTATAGGTATAAATTAAATAATAATTCCCCAACAACCCTAGCAAATAGGTCTTTACCAAGCCCATTTTACAGATGGGGAAACAAGCTGAGAAAAGTCACATGAATCAGCCTAAGGTCACAGAGCTGGTAAGTGGCAGAGCTGAGATCTGAGCCTACATCTGTTTGTTTCCAGCTTCTTGATGCAGGGACCATTCTCCTTGTTACATGGCTTCTCAAAGTGATCTATCAAAAGCCCTGCAACACTTGTCTTTGACTATAGTATGGAGCTTGATTAAAAAAAAAAAAAAAAAAAAGCAAGAAATGAGATGCTGATATACAGATGCTCCCCAAATGGCACTGTGATCCCAATTCCCAGCTGGGTCACAAATGTCCCAAGAAAAACAGCCTGTCTTTACTTTCCATGGGTTGGCTACTCTCCTGTTTCATTCCCTGTTCTCTCTTTTTGCTCCCTGCTCCCCGCACTCTGTGTCTTTCCATGTGCATGTTTCTGCCTCTCTCTCTCTTTTGCGCACGCACACACACACACACACACACACACACACACACACACACACACTCAGGAATACCTCGATCCAGCAGCCGGAGCAGGCGGAGATACCAGAGATACCACTGGTCCCAGAAGCGGTCCGTCATCCCACCCTGAACTCATCCTTCACAGCCAGTCCCTCAGCAGAGCCTCATCCCACCACCTCCGACTCGAGGAGGCCGGAATTACTTGATGCTGGGCTCACACGCAGCCTGCTCTGAGCAAATGCCTGCCTGTGAAGACAGCCACCAGTCCTCCCACACAGAGGCTGACTGTGCCGGAGCCGTTTCACAGCAACAAAGGAACAAGTGCAGAACACCGCCGCCTTGTGCAGACCTAGTCTGCAGGGGCCCAAGAGGAGGTCAGAGATGTGGGGGGCGGGGCGGGGGGGAGGCAGGGAGAGCTGTCACAAAGAGGCGAGGTTAGAGGTGGTCTTGGGAATGAAAATCCACATTCTAGGTCATGTCTTAAATTTCATTCCAGAATACCTCAACATTCTGGCTTTCCCTGCCTCTCACGACAGAGGCCAGTGGCTCCCTTAATAGCACTGGGGTGGGAAGCCAGGAGCTCAGCCATCCAGGATTCCAAGGCCTGCCCAGAAGACCCAGAGTCTCACCGCCTCACTCCACAGGGACCAGAGACACTCCTGTCCAAGAATGCTAGACCCACATGAGCAGAAAAAGGCCACAGCCCCTTACTCCCTATGTCCATTTGTAGATCCTGTTATCATGGAGATAGCACAGGCTCTGGAGTCACACAGTCATGGGTTCAAATCCTGCTACCACTTAATAGTTGCCTGGCTTCAACCAAGTTTCTTCAACTCCCTTAGCCCCAGCTCCCTCCTTGTAAACTGGAGAGAAAAGCATCTACCCCACAGAAACATTGTGAGGTTCCCAGGAAAGGAAGAATGTGCCATTTCTGGTATAGCACTCAATGGAGAGCAGTGCTCAAGCATTCATCCTCCTGACCTCTCAACCCCTCTCCTTCGCACCCACATGTCCATACATTCCACGGTTTCCTACCTCCCTGCCTTTGCTCCTGCTCTTCCTGCCAACAGCATGGCTTCCTCTGATTTTCCCAATGTCTAACTCAACTACCGCATACTGGGCAGCCATCTCTGGTCTTCCCCTTTATATTCCATTTCACGTTCTCCTTGTCTAGGACTCTGCTGCCTTACTTGATCATAAACTCCACGAACATAGGAACTGCTTCGTAATCATCGTTGTGTCCCCCAATGTACTTCACATAGTGCCTTGAACTTTACAAGTGCTCGAGTATTTACTTACTGAATAAATGAACAGGCAAGTGAGTCTGGGAATCCCACACAATTTCATTCTCATGGCAAGGAGAGGAATGCACTATGGCACCTCAGTTCATGGGCACTGCCTAAAGCCCGTAGGAAGAGATGGGGCTCCCCATGCCTGCCCTGCTGGGAGCCCATTTTATAGTGGACTGGCCACCCATGCAGTGAGGCTGCACCCCTAGTGACTGGGAGTCCTGTTCACAGAAGTGAAACCCAAGGGGACTCTAGCTTCTGGGACCACTCTGTCCTCTAAGCCTAAAAGGTACCTGGCAGCCCTGTGCACACCCATCACAGCTTTTGTGTCAGCTTCGGCCAAACCAGCAATGCCTTCTCACTGTCCTAACAGAAATGTTAGCTTCCCAGGCCTCCTGTTCTTCATTGGGCAGCTGGTGGGAGCAATCCTCCCTCAGTCCTCCCTTCCTGGGAGCTTTAGGCCCCTGAGCTGAGACAGGCCAAAGATCCTGACAGAACTCAGACTGAGGCGGAGGCTGGGGGAGGGTGGGGATAAGAGCTAGGAGGGAGACGAGAAAGTGAGCGCAGACACAACCTCCCCACCCCCTGGCCCCTGCACCAGCACCACCCTGCATCGTGGTTCCTTCTGAAAGGGCAGTAGTGGGACTGAGCAGACAGACTGCCTGGAAGCCACCTCTCTGGCTCCAATAGTATTATTTTGTTATTACCTTAAATGGACAAGACTCCAGCCTGTAGTTAACACAAGAATGCAAGCCCCTCCTCTCTCCAGACAGCAGTGCACTGACCCGGGAGGCTCCCCCTTCCTTCCCAAACAATAAAATCCATCATTCAGGTGTAGCCAGTACTTTTTTGGCTCACAAAGTACTTTCATATCCATCATCTACTTTGGGTCTCTGAACAGCCCCACAAGGTCTGTAGGACAGGGATCATTTTCCCCGGTCTACTGAAGAGAAAACCCACATTCCAAGAGGTTAAATAACTTGCTTAGAGTCAAATGCCTAGTAGGTAGCTGGGCTGAGAAAGAGATATGTACCATCTGCGTCCTCCCAAAGAGAGTTTCTGGGGCTCTGGAATGTTCCCCGAGGAACTGTGACATCTTTCCCAGAGCCATGGAAGCCCTCACAGTAGGGCAGGGACTGGGGAAACATGGCTACTTCCCAACAGGATGTCCCTCAGGGATACAGCTGACATACCATGGGCACAGGCTGAGGTAAGCAGGCCTCATTAATGGCCTTTCACCTTTCTCTTTAGCTCCTGGCTGTGGCTGCCAAGGGAGAGCGTCTCCTAAGAAGAATGCCAAAGGGGGCTTTCCAGAACACAACTTGGGAGAAATCCGAAATGGAGGGTGGGAGGTGGGAGAGGAGCACACATGGCTCTCCCACCATGCAGGAGACCTAGACAGAGATGGGCTGTGGCAAGACAGTTCCATTGACTGTGTGGAACGGTGTGAACAAGAGTACTCTATTCCATGTCCCACTTGGGCTAGAAGAAAGCAGCTGGCCCTGTTCCCCTCCCTCTAGTAATCAAGGGCAATTCCACACAGCCTCAAAAAAGAGAAAAGAATTAAAAAAGAGAAAGGGAATAAAGCCTCAAAAAGAGAAAAGGAATAAATCTGTTAAAGAACAATATGGGTGTAAACACCTCCCCACACAACTATGAACCTAGAAACATAAGCATCACCTGTTGGGTTAGGCCCAGGATGAACCCATTCAGCCAGGAATTTTACTAAAATCAGCTCTAACCTATCAAGCTGGGCTCCTTAGAGCTCGCTGGCCCACCACTGCTCATTCCTCCAACCCCCACAGAGCCTCATAAGCCTTAGTGTAAATGCAGCACCTCCAGAAGTTGAATAAAATGTTCCAAGAAACTCTGAGAGTTTCCATTTAGCTGCAGTGCAATTAGAAAGGACAGGGTATTGGCCAGGACGGAGCTTTATTAACTTTTGTTGCTGTTGTTTTGTCTTAAACAATGCTTCCTCAGTGGCTCCTTCTTTCCTCATGATCAAAACAAGCATGGCCATTCCCATTGGCATGGGCCCTCCAGCCCACCCACCTGGCTACAGGGACATATTCTCCAGGGACAAGTAGCATCTTCAGTCCAGCAAACAGCCTGTCCATTCCAGAGGACTGATGCCCATCTGGAGGATCACTGGTTACTCAATGTCACATCATAGATATGATGCCTTCTCTTCACTGATCCTTCTTCTTAACTTGGCACTGTTCTTTCTCCCTCTCTCCACCCGCCCCAACATGAAAACACTGTGTTCCCGATCAGATGAAGCCAGCACAGTGTATGGAGCAGAAGGCAAACAGCACAGAGGGAGGAGAGAACCAATCATGTCCCAAATCTTTCCCACTCATCTCCTGGGACAATGACCACCAATCCCACAGCAGCACTGGCCAGCTCCTTGGACACACGGGGCTTTCAGACAAGTGGAGGCCACACAAGAGGTCATATGGTAGCATACCAGAGTGGAGACAATCCGTCGACATGCTGTTCTTCCCCCCACCATGCCCCAGGAAGTGAGCTCCATCAGGCTGCCATTTTGCCCTGCAAGCTGTGCTTCAGTTGCAACATGAATCAAACACTCCAGCAGACACCATCCCCAGCCACCTCCCACACCACTTCTGTCCCCTTGGCGATTAGCACCCAAGTGTTGAAGTGAGCCTGTGGCAGCACATTCTCAGCAACACCATCTATGGGATGGGAAGGACCCCCGCCGCCACCCCAGTCTCTCCTGTGAGAGCCTGGTGTCCCCAGGTGAACAGGCTCCTTAGGTCCACACCTGAAGACAGCACCTATGACAAGTATCACCTATCACACTGAAATTCAAGTCCACCTCTCCCAAGAGGCCTTTTCTAGCTAACCCCATTCATTCTCTACCTCAGAGGTTCTCAAAGTTTAATGGGCAGCAGAATCACCTTAGAGGGTTTGTTATCCATGCAGATAACTAGGCCTCACTCCCAGAGGCCTGCATATTTAACAAGCTCCCCAGATGATTCTGTCCCCAGCTCTCCTCTCTTACAGAAGGCACTGACTTCATTTAACTCTTCTGGTTGAATTCTAGAGTGTACCCACCTCCCCATATACCGTAAGAGTCCAGTAGGCAGGGAGTTTCTGAGTCTCAAAGCAGACTAGAGTGTCCTGGGTGGTAAAGGGATGTCCTACCTCCCAAGGTCCATTAGAGGGACCCAAACGGAGGTGTTGAGACACTGCTAGCCAGAAGGCTGGGAAATCATCAGTCTCATCTCTCTCCGCAGGCTCCAGAAAGCATTCGTTTTGCCTTGGCTCCACCGCACATCTGTACAATAACTTTAAATGTCACCTCAAATATCAGGCCAGGCAGCAGGAGGGAAAAGCAGAAGCTAATTAGCCTGCTTGCCCTGGCTTTTGTGTCGCTTTCATCCTTGCTCACCTCCAACCTCTGCTGAGATCTTTAAGTATCCGTTGGCTGGGGAGCCCCCAGCTCATGAAGACTGCACACAACATTTCACCACACGAGGTTCTAAACCAAACTGTTTAATGGAGGAACTCCCTTACCTTGCTCTGAGTATTTATACTTCCCCTACCCCCACCAGTCAACAGAACCCCATGTTGCCCTGAATATCCAACCACAGCACACCATCCCCAAACCCCTCCCCCCCCATGCCCCAAGAGCCAGACTCATCCCATCTTTCTCTACCTCTTCAAAGCTTTCCCATCCTGGGTATGTGAAGAGTATCGTGATAATCTCATCCCCTGTAAGGTCTTTATGATGAGATCTTTACATTTAGGCCCTTGGGAAGTATTTACATTTTGGCAAAAGATATTGCTTCAAAGGAAGGGGTGGGGGGGGATGCAAGCTCATAGATACAGAGAACAGACTGGTGTTTGTCAGAAAGTAGGGGAGAGGGCAAATGGGTGAAGGCGGTCAAAAGGTACAAATTTCTAGTAATAAAATAAATAAGTCACAGGGATGTAATGTACAGCACAGTGACTATAGTTAATAATACTGTATTGCATGTTATGAAAGTTGTTGAATGGATCTTAAAAGTTCTCATCACAAGAAAAAAAATGTAACTATATATGGTGAATGATGTTAACTAGATTTATCATGGTGATCATTTTGCAATATATACAAATATTGAATCCCTATGTTTTATACCTAAAACTAATATAATGTTATATGCCAATCATATCTTAATTTTTAAAAAGGAAATGGAAAAAAATAACATGGTGTATTTCTACCATCATGGGAGATGCTAAATTAACATTTTATTTTGGGGATTTTTGTATATGTACATGTTCTGATGACAAAGAGCTTAATTTGTACCAATTATGATCTGGAATGACAAGTAAATTTATTCCATTGTTAAAGTTTTTTTAATGTTTATTTATTTGAAAGAGAGAAAGTGGGGGAGGGGCAGGGAGAGAGGAAGACAGAGAATCTGAAGTGGGCTCTGTACTGACAGCAGAGAGCCCAATGCAGGGCTCAAACTCACGAACCATGAGATCATGTCCTGAGCTGAAGACAGCCTCTCAACTGACTGAGCCACCCAGGTGCCCCAAATTTATTCCATTGTTAAAGAAAAAACAAGGAAGGGCATGGAAGTCCAGGCCTTAGATAAGCAGAGGTGGGGATGCACACTGGAGGCAAGGAGGAGGATCCAAGACTATCTTCCCTAAGTCTCATAGATATTAGCCTGTTAGGCCATCTTGATGAAGACAACTCACAGGAGCTGGTGCCTCCACTGTTCTCCTTAACTCACTCCCATGACCTCCCATTTCCTACTCAGAACATGACTACCTGGTAGGTTGCCTTCTCTACAGCACCTACATTATAAAGTAGTTTTCCTTGAAGACAAAAAAGAAAAGCTAATCAATAGTTGGAGAGAACACCTCAGAACCCAACCCAAGAGGCCTAGGTAATCAATCCAGAGGGTTCTTTATTATCTCCTGTTTCCCACAGCCAATATGGTGGTGCCTCCATCTTACCTCCACTAATAACAGTTTCTTCACCCATCAAGAGAGGTGGTATGACTCAAAAAACTAAAGGCCACCTCAAGCTTGGGGTCCATTCCACCCTGGTGAGGTTTTTCTTAACCATTTCTCTCATCTCTTAATTCTCACAGTTCATCAACACAGAATCAGGAAAACCTAAGTTGTCAGTCACCACAGCAGAAACCTCACACCTCACCCAGCCCACAGGGAGCCCCACTGAGGAGAATTCTCTCCCTTCTCTCTCCTGTTTTCATCCCATGCCTTCACCATCTCCTACACGAATTTTTCGAAATAGTCCCCCTCCCCTCAACCCCCCAATAAAATCAGGCTAAATAGGCACCAGGCTATAATGACTGGGGTTGATAATAATGAATGTGAAGTTAAACAGGATCAAAAAGAGCCCATTGTCCCATTAAGGAAATATTAAATTTTGGTTAGCATGTATCTAGAACTAAACATTTTTTTCTATTTTCTAATGGGTTTTTTTCTGTGAGTGTTTCATAGGGTAATCCACTATCACATCAGAATATTTGACTCACATGAATACCCTTACCCCTCCCCCCCACACACACACCCCAAGGATGGATAACCATAGGAGCTACACACTTCCTTGGCTTTTATTTTCAAAAAGAAAAGAATCAGTTGCCATCATCACTTTACTTTTTAGCAAATGAATTCTGCTTATGGTTCTCAAAAATAACTAATTCCTGTAAATCTATAAATAATCTCTTTCTAATCTGCTTATACTGCTAATTTGAAACCTTCTAGTGTTGGGAAAGGACCTGAGCTTTGCATTCAAATCCCAAATTTCAAATCCCTTTTTCTAGCTGAGTAATTTGAGACAAATCACTTCTGTATATCTATGTTTCTTCATCTTTTGGATGAAGATAAGGATGATGTTATAAAATTGGAATGACCTTCATGAGGAAAAAACAAAATAACATTCAAAATATGAAGCACTATACCTAATATATGGTAGGTGCTTACTAAAGTTAGTGCATTCTCTACAATAGAAAAAAACTCATATCCGTGTGTGAAATTCTCACTACATACAGCCTAAGTGGACAGATAAACCAGTAAAAAACAGTGTCAGTTTTGCCATTGAGGACAACTCTAAGCCAAATGTCCCTTATGAAGTCCTGAGTTAGGGAAAAGTCACAACACCAAATCCCCCAGCTTCTCTACCTGCCAGGCAGAGGCAGATTCCTAGAGCTTACTTGCCCAACTGCCCAATTCATCTGGCTTTTTCCCCCTGCTCTAAGACAGGTTAGAAAGTTCCAAGAAAGCAGCACCTGGGTGGCTCAGTCAGTTGGGTATCTGAGTTCCGCTTAGGTCATGATCTTGTGGTTCACGAGTTTGAGCCCCGCATTGGGCTCTGCACTGACAGCTCAGAGCCTGGAGCCTGCTTCAGATTCTATGTCTCCCTCTCTCTCTCCCCCTGCCCCCACCTCATGCTCTGTCTCTTTCTCTCTCAAAAATAAACATTTAAAAACAATTTTAAAAAAAGAAAGTTCCAAGAAAGATTCAATTATCAAAAATCCTTTGACTATGCCCACATGAATCGTGTGGGTGACCCTCAGCACTGAGGAGGTGAGAAACTTTATGGAGCTCCCTGCTGGAGTTTCCAGGTCCTTCAACCATGTGGCTTCCCTAAAAGCCCATCAGTCTGGTCTTATAGCATGTACACAGGAAAGCCTACTTAAAAATGCCCATGAAGAAGAACAAACTATACAACTTCAAGAAGAAAAGGTTTTAGGGTTACCTGAGTGGCTCAGTCGGTTGAGTGTCCGACTTTAGCCTGTGTCATGATCTCATAGTTTATGAGTTTGAGCCTCTTATCGGGCTCAGTGCCGTCAGCGTGGAGCCAACTTCGGATACTCTGTCCCCCTCTCTCCCTGTCTCCCCATACTCGCAAGCTCTCTCTCAAAAATAAATAAACCTTTAAAAAAGAAGAAGAAAAGTTTTTATAGCCTTAGGGTGGGAAGGTTTTCCTAAGCAAGACACAAAACTCAATATGTTGGCTTATATAGGCATTTTTTTAAATCTCTGTATGTGTATACAAATCAATTAAGAAAAATAAGGGCTGGAAAATACCAGTGAAAGGAATACTTTTCACTGTATATCTTTTCCCAACTTTTGAATTTTGACCTTTGGACTATATCACCTAACTTTTTAAAAGACCTCTTAAGATGATGGAGTCAAAAATAAATAAAACTGTTCTTGGAGTCCAGCTGCCACATGGTGAGAAGCACAAGCCACATGGAAAGGCCACATGAAAGAGAAGCAAAGACCTGGGACGAGAACTGCAGCTGGTCCCAGCCGAACCCACACCGACTGCCGCTGTGTGAGTGTGGCCAGCCGGGGAGCTTCCAGCCCTCCGAGCACCCAGGCAGACACTACGTAAAACAGAAGAACTGCATCATCAACCCTCATAATCATGAGAAACAACAAATTGTTGTCCTAAGCCACTAAGACTGGGGGTGGCCTGTCAGAGTGTAATAGATAAAATGAAAATGAAGTCATTGGTGAATGGAGAACAATTAAAGCCACAAGATTGGATGAAATCACCAAGGAAGCACTGAAATGGATTGTACCTTATTTCATCTACAAGACAAGAGTATGGCTAGTCTCAGGACTGTATCTTTTTTATCTACCTATCTACCTATCTTGGAATTAGAATCCTGAAGACAGGGTTGTCACAGAGGGTGTCTAATTAACATGCTTGCTTCCATTTTTAAAAAGAAGTCAGATTTCTTCACTCATATGAGGACTTAAAGAGACAAAACAGATGAACATAAGGGAAGGGAAGCAAAAATAATATAAAAACAGGGAGGGGGACAAAACATAATACACTCTTAAATATGGAGAACAGAGAGTTACTGGAGGGGTTGAGGGAGGGGGATGGGCTAAATGGGTAAGGGGCATTAAGAAATCTACTCCTGAAATCATTATTGTACTATATGCTAACTTGGATGTAAATTTTAAAAAACAAATTAGGGGCGCCTGGGTGGCGCAGTCGGTTAAGCGTCCGACTTCAGCCAGGTCACGATCTCGCTGTCCGTGAGTTCGAGCCCCGCGTCAGGCTCTGGGCTGACGGCTCGGAGCCTGGAGCCTGTTTCCGATTCTGTGTCTCCCTCTCTCTCTGCCCCTCCCCCGTTCGTGCTCTGTCTCTCTCTGTCCCAAAAATAAATAAACGTTGAAAAAAAAATTAAAAAAAAAAAAACAAATTAAATAAAATGGTGAAAAAAATAAAAATTAAAAATTTTTAAGTAAAAAAAATAAAATAAAATAAAAAGAAGTCAGATTTTCTCTGACAGGAAGTAAATATGTCTGATTTAGTTGCACGCTTTGACAAAAAGAGCTGCCTTTTCTAATCCTTAAATTTGCAGCTCCAAAAGTTTGAATAAAATATATTAAAAGCCCATTGAGGAGGGCACCTGTTGGGATGAGCACTGGGTGTTGTATGGAAGCCAATTTGACAATAAATTTCATATTAAATATATACATATGTATGTGTGTGTATATATATATATATATATATATATAAAGCCTATATACAATATGCTAGAAAATACATGATTTGCAACCATTTAAATGTATGGTTAAAAAATGTTTAATGTCATCTTAAATGTGTGTGGGGTGGTATATAGTTTTCAATATTCTTTTAGGCAGGCAGAAGCAAAAAAATCTTAAAAGCTCAATGAACTATGTGTGGTATACCCACACAATGGAATACTACACAGCCATTGGTAAACAATGACAAGGCTTTCTGTAAATTGATATGAAAAGATCTTCCAGAAGTATTTTTTAGGTTCAAAATGCAAAGCATAGAACAATATAGTTAGTATTTCCTTGCTTTTGATTTTAAAAAAGGGGGTAAAATAAGTATGGATTCCGATTTGCTTATATTTACCAAAAGAAACACTGGGAAGTTTAGCAAGAAACTAACACTGACAGTTACCTATGGGGGGAGGGGACTGGGTAGACAAGCATACGATCATATAAAGACCTTTTTATATTGTATTAATTTTTGAACAATGTGAATTGTGAGGGTTTTTTTAAGTCTTCACAGGAAAAAAAAGGAATAGATAAAATTGCAAAAACATGGATAATGTTAACAGATAATCTAGGAGACAAATATCCACTACATTGCAACAATACATCACACAAAGGATTAGAATCTCTTAACGCACAAAGAGCTCAAAAAACTTAAGAAAAAGTTAAGCAACTCAGTATAAAAATGGGTCAAGAATACGAACAGGCAATTCACAGAGAAGGAAAAACAAATGACTGCTAAAAAGCAAACAAAAGGTGCTAATGTTATTAATGATCAGAGAAATGCAAATTAAAGCAATAACATCATGCCACATTTGATCTATCACACCGGATGGAAATATGTATATATAAATATAAAATCTGGTAAGAGAACAAATTGATATAATGTTTCAGAACTCAGTATGACAGTACCTATCAACACTTCTAAAGTGGATAGCCTCCAAGCCAGCAATCCTATTTCTAAGACTCTCACCTACTGCACTTAGACACACAATGCAGTGTGTTCTGTAACAGCCAAAAACAGGAGGTAATCCCAATGCCCAACAATAAGGGACCAGTTAAAATAAATTACAATACAGTTACAATACAATATTTTATACTTTGAAACCATTAAAAAGGACAAGCATGAATTTCATTTGTAGTGACATGAAAGAATGCCCATAATACATCGTTGGGTAGGAGAACACAATTTGCAAAATCATTTGAAATAATTCTTATTATCCTATTCTTGTGTGAACATAGATATGGGTATATAAATACACATACACAGCAGGAAAATGGATTTCAACACACAGAGTTCTGGTAGGATATAACCAAATCATTAACAGTGGCTATCCCTGGAGAATGGGGAAGGATGGCTAGAGAATTGTATTTTATAAAATTTTATGTTGTTATAATTTTTTGCCACAGCATTCTTACCTTTGGTAATTTTCAAGGCATTCAATTAATCAGGCTGACTAAAAGAGCAGCTCAGGCCTTTTCTGGAAAATGAGTGCTCCTCAGGACCAGGACTGCCAGTTCCTTCTTCACTCCCCACTCACAGGATCTGGAATGTGAGTCTCCAGAGAACCCACTGCTCATAACGACCAGCTCCCTGGACTTAACGTACCTGTCCACCGGCTGGCAGATGCTGTTCGTCCCCCATTTGCTCCATACCCCAGCTTACCACAAGTCTGGATGGTGGCTCCATGAACTTCCCCAGCATTCAGTAAAACCCCAACTCTTATCAGCCCATTCACTTAGTGGCCACTTAGAGAGCTTGTGGGATTTTGGTCAGAGATGGCAACTATGTTTCGTGCCAAGTCCCAGTTCTAACCAAGGGGCAATGATTGTCCAGAGCTTCTGTGTTAAATAAAATCACTATCTTTCCCTTTGCATTAACAAATATCTTCGAGACAAAGAAGAAAAGGAAATTTCTGAGGCCATACCCAGGACAGATGAGGAAAGAGTGGTGCCATCAATTAGTGACATCTGCCAGGACAAGGCAGGAAGAGCCGTAAGTATGCAAGCTATCCAGCCTGTCACCCTGCCCTTGTACTCTGACTCACAGTCTCTGACACTTGCAAATCTACTCTCTCTACATAGAATATTAGACTTCGGTTGTGGGGAGCTGATGGTGGTAGGAGGTGGCTGGGGGGGGGGGGGGACAGCTGAGTGTGACTGTGTCATTAAGTGCCATGTCTGTCAGAAGACAGGGTCAAGGTGTGGAGAGTCTGAGGAAGGGGAAGGAGCCCCCAACAACAGGTGGAGATGTGGCCCCAAACAGATGCAGCTGGAAGGCTCTGAACATCTGGGTACAATGCAGGCCTGAAGAAAGCCCTGAGTCTGGGTTCCATCTGTCAGGTCTTATTCAGAGTTCCTTATTCCGAGGACTCAGCAATTATGCCCACATAAGAACCGGCCTCTCACCATTTTGCAACATCCAAGTGCCCTATTAACTGGGAATTCACTCATCTTTCCTATCCCTGCAAGCAAAAATAGGAAGAGGAAAAAAAACTCAAACCAAAAAAATCTCAAAACTTCACATGTTGTAACTAAAAACACTCAATAAACAAAGCCAGTCTTTGGGCTCTCTTAGGGAGTAATTGTCTAAGAATGCTTCTTTCTTTCAGCTGCTGAGAGAGAAAGAGAGAGAAGGAGAGAGAGAGAGACGTGCTAAGACTGTGTGAAGCTCATCTTGAAAGCATTAATTTTTCCAAACACCAATGTGCATTTCGAGGGCTGTTCCTGTGCAAGTGGCAGCAGGCAGTGAGGGAGCTGCTGAGGACGCCTCTCCATGCAGGGTCTGCCTGTGGGGCTCCAGAGGAAGTGGTTGTGGTGAAGTCTTCGGGAAAGGATGCAAGTTTTAGAAGCAGGGGCCCAGGCAACATGACTTGCCTCCAGGAGGGGCTGCACGAGGCCCCATGGTGCTGACGACTTGGGGTGGATTACCCATCTCTACACTTGGAAGAAAAAAGCAGAGCCAATACCTCCACCCCTCTTCAGAACCATTCTCTAGAGGCTGAGCTGGCCATTAACCAAATATCCTTCTTCCTCACCCATCCCTCACAATCTAGAACTCTGACAATCACACACTGGCCTAGCCCCAGGACACAGGTCATCCACTTTCCAGGTAGAGGTCTTTAAACCACTCTGCCTTCTTCTCCCCATTTATAGATAAAAATGGAGAATGCAATTTGCTCATCCATGGTTAAACTGTTCTTTGTTGCCCACGTCTATCCTCTCCAGGTAGTTGAGGGCATTCTCCTCTGCAGTCTCTCTGCAGAGGACAAGACACAACAAAACCATCCACTGAGGCAAAGGAAAGTCTCATCATCTGCTGATGAAAGCAGATTCAACAATTAGGATTCCCCAGAAGCCCAGTCAACCTTAACTAGACATTCTCCAAGCAGATTACCACCCGGGACCTATGCACATGCAACAGCATTCCAGGATTCCCACCAGAACTCAATGCTGCCCACACACAGACTTCAATGCTTTATCACCACCAAGATATCATACGCCAATTCTGCCACTTACGAGTTGTATAAAATTGATTGAGTTACTTAACCTAAATGAGGATGAAAATAATAGCTTTTAAATAAGAAATGTAAAGGGCTTAGAAAAGTACCCGGCACACAACAAATATTATATATGTGTTTACGACTATGATTATGATTATGTGCCTGGCCTTCACTCTCCACGCTCTCTCTTCCCTTTGGAACGTTGCATAGATTCCTCCCATGCTTTGGGACATTGTTTCCCACTCTGTCTTCACCTGGCTTTCTGAACTAATTCTCCCAGTCTGTAGGAAGGCTTTCTTGATATGGGCTACGTGTCCTGCATATGCACCCATTATCTGTACACCCTCAGTATCATATTCTATTCCAATCGCCTATATGTACCTCCTCAGCGAGGTCCTGCATCCCTAGTGCCTGGCATAGAGAAGACGCTCAATAAATATGTGTTTGGTGAATGGATAAATGAATAAGACACAGGTGAAGAGCAGCTTTCATTCATTCAACAAGTATTTACTAAGTGCCTACTCTGTGCATTACCCTGGACTATGCTTGGAAATACAGAAGGACAGAACACCCAGGCTGCTCTCCAAAAACTCACAGTCTGAGAGGCAGTTTCTGCCTTCTAGCAATAATTCAATAAAAAAGATGGGGTGGGTGTAGCCCAGTCCAAGAAGGAAAGGATGGTTCTTGGAGGGAAACACAGGATGGCCTAGAATGGGTCTGTTTAACTTGAACCAAGCAACAAAAGCCTTGAACCTAAGATTCTGTTTATCATCCCTACATGTGAAGAATAAATGTGGCTTTGCATGACCTAAGAAAAACAAAAGGTAGACCCTTCTTTATAAAAATGCTTTATTTATCTGAGTATCAATCTAACTCTTTCAAGAGAAACACTGGTCAATCATCACATCCAAGCTGTCTGCGAACTATCCTCACTAGACTATAAACTCCTACAGACAGAGGTCTTAGTTTATTTTATTATCATGTATTTTTATAGCCCATCCCACTCCTCCTGTCTGCCATGGGCACCAAGGGCCTAGCATGGTGCCTTGCCCAGGGTAAAGGAATATTGCAGGATACAAACAGGGAAAAGTTTACTCATTCTGTATCATTTCTATCATTCTGCATTTCTCACTATGTTTTTTTTTATGTTTTGTTTATCAGCTTAAGGGAAAAGAAAAAAGAAACATCAGGAGTTAAAGGAATATTTTTTGTTCCTTCCACTTTTCTCTAGTGAAGCAGAACAAGAACCACCACCACCGCACCCACAAAATAAAGCCCGCTCTAGGATCAGAGCAAGAGATCTACTTGGCTATAACTTTTCCAGAAGCCTTTGATGGTTCAAGCCCACTAAAGCAAAAAAAAAAAAAAAAAAAAAAAAAAGGAAACAGAATTTCTACTTATAGTAAGAAAAAGCCTAGGCAACTTTTCCCTTTGAGATTACATCATAGATACTTGAGGTTATGTCTTCCATGCTGAGTGCCCTAAAAATGAGGCAACAAGAGATCTTTTCCTCAATGAAAAATCCAAAGCCACCTGCCTCCAGAAGGACAATGGTGTTCTCAATCCCCAGCCCTGGGAGCAGGAACTCCAGAGCACTGTCACCCAATGCAGCTGTAGCAGTGTGACTGGGCACCTATCCTGGAGGGTTTTTGGAGACTTAGGCTACCTCTGTCTTCTTTCATCCATGCCAGGACTCTGGTCCCACCACCACTACCATTTTGAGGGTTATCTGTGGCATGTCATATAATGAATTTCAAAGCCAGATGAAAGTGAATTGGAAATTGGTCTACCCCATCATTTCCATCCTTCTCATGGATAATGCAGAGTAAGCTAGTAAGGACTGTGACTCAGAGAATGACCTTTTACCATGAGCACTAGAGAGAGAAAACATGCACGGACGGCTGTGTATCAGTTGGTGCACATACATATGCACGTCAGCCTGTGGTGTGCCCATGTGAATACACCTCCATATACTGTGTCAGGGCAGACAAAGGAGCCTGAATAATATTGGGAATATAACCCTAGGCACTGACTTTGTCACCAAGGCACTTGTGTCTCTGCCACCAGATACAGTCTCCCTAAGAGACCAACTGGTTTGGAAACATGTAGGTAAGAAGGGCAATCTGGAGACCGATAGTTTATTTTGTCCCGATATCTTTGAGACTGAATGCACTCCTGCATGGAAGTACATAAAAACACTGCTCATTAAAGTGTTACTGAGACTTCTAAATGACACCTGCCTTGGAGCAATGAGTGCCATCCTTACTCTCCTCCATGACAAGTCCACTGGAATGAGGAGTCAGGAGAACATCACGCAGCGTCTGTCTGGATATCTGCTAACCCTTTGACAAATGTCCTCCACAATATCCTTGTAGATAAGATAATGAAAAATGAACAGGATAAGAGTATCATTGGTGGATTGCTGCAGATAAACTACAGGGCCCAAAGAGTGTTTATTAGGGGAATACAGTGAGCATTAGGTGGGATGCTGGTCTCTGGTGATGGCCACAAAGCTCTTCCTTTGACTGTCGTGTTTAACTTTGTATTTAAAAAAAACAGTTTTAATATTTATTTATTTTTGAGACAGTGAGAGACAGATCGTGAGCAGGGGAGGAGCAGAGAGAGAGAAAGAGAGAGAGAGAGAGAGAGAGAATATCTGACACAGGCTCCAAGCTCCAAGCCATCAGTGCAGAGCCAGACGTGGGGCTCAAACTCACAAACCATGAGATCGTGAACTGAGCTGAAGCTGGACACTTAACCAACTGAGCCACCGAGGCACCCCTGTGTTTAACTTTTTTAAAAAATTATTTCCCAAGATAACAAGATGAAAAATATGTTTATAGTATGGGCAGATGATACAAAACTGGTATAGTGGACTTAATACTTTAAGAGATGACCAAAATCAATATGTAAGTTTATCTCAGCAGATTTGAATACTAGGTCAAAATTAACAAGAGCACATTTTATATCTGAGAACATTTTAAAATAGAAAGGTACATATCCCTCACCTAGCAATTCCAGTTCTTTATATCTACCCTAGAGAAACGTGTGTGTGTGCATGCATGTTCAGTAACATTCACTGCTGCATTGTTGATAATGATAAAAAATAAACAAAAGTAAAAAACAGGAATAGAAGAATTGCTAAGACAACTACGGAATATCCACAATGAGAAATACTATGCAGAAGATGTTCAAGACATGTCACTGCATGAAGAAAAGTTGATGAAATAAAAGAAAAACAATGATATAAAAAGCATGATATGTTACCCACAGACATACAGACAGAAATTTTAAAATTTCTACGCATCTATCTAGATCGATAGATAGACATGTAAATGCATAGAAAGATCTAGAAGGGTCCCTAAAAACTGATACCAGGATCTACCTCTAGGGAACAATTAAGTTGTTACAGAGTCAAAAAGGGTACCTACAGCATCTGAAATTCAGAATGTATCATATGAAACTGTGTAATTTAGCTTTCTTTTTATTTTTTTAAAGTCTATTTATTTTGGGTGGCAGGCGGGGAGGGGGGGTAGAGAGAGAAGGAGAGAGAGAATCCCAAGCAGGCTCTGCGCTGTCAGCACAGAGCCTGATGTGAAGCTAGATTTCACTAATGGTGAGATCATGACCTGAGCCAAAATCAAGAGTTGTATGCTTAACCAACTGAGAGCCACCCGGGTGCCCCTAGCTTCCTTTCTAAAGTAAAGTCTTGCTTTTAGCTCTTAAAAAAAAGTACAAAAATATGGGAAAGGCCACAAATTCTTGGGTTTTCCTTACAACCTAATAGGGGTCAGCACTGTGGAAAGACTGCAAAAATCTATTTCATACTACACAGAGTGCATTCAAATCTTGGTGCCCAGACAGCCTGCAAGTACAGGGATCACTAAGCTGGTCATGTCTGCAGCACTGGGTTGGATCCAATCCTGACAACACAATTAGGCAGGGACACTGGCAAAGTCAAATGTGACCAGAAAAAAGAAATGCCTATGCAGAGTTTGAAAAAGCATGACTTAAGAATAATGACTGAAGAAATCACAACTGTTTAACCTCAAGATTATGGGGAGATAGACAGGTTCCTTCTAATATGTGGAGGATTATTACATAGATGACGCAGTAAACATTTATTTGGGTTTTTTTCAGAGGTAAATACTAGAACAAATAAATACAAGTTATTATTCCTATTAAAAATAAATTTGAAAAAGAAACATTCTAACTAATAAGAATGAATGACAATAGAATAGTCTGTCAGGCATGATCATGAGCTCCCTGTCATTAGAAGCATTCAAGTAAGAGATTCTATAGGGAGATATACTGGATTACATTAGAAGCAAAACTATATAAACTTTAACATCTCTAACAACTCCAATAGTCTGTGATTCCATATTTTGACTATAGAATCAATTTTCAATCAGTATGTACCCTCATCAACTCCAAATCCCACAGGTGGTGTACTTTGCCACCAGGTGGCAGTAGATGCCTTGGACTCTGGGTCCTACGTACTAGATGTGAAAAATTCAAGTTTGCAGTTTTCCAACACTTTTTAAATTAAACAAATAACAATAAAGGAACAGATGCAAGCACTAAGCCCATAAGCAGCCCTTTTCAAGGATACATGTAAGTATAATTCATAATTTGTCTGATGATTCCATCACAATGATTCTTAATCACTTGCTTTCCTCTTACGCATCTCTTTTGTACACGGTCTACAAAGAGACCCTTAACTTCTGTGGCCTCCTCTCTCTGGTGTCAAGTTTCCTGACTTGTACACAGTTCCAGATCCCTGTGTGTCCTCTTAATGCAAAAATTCCCTCTGCCTCCTCCACAGCTGCAGACCATGTCTGCTACTACAGTCTTTCTTCCCAGCCCAAGGAGAGGGACCAATGGGAGAATCAGAGAAACACCCCAGCCATTTCCTGCTTCTATCTTTTCTGCCCCTATATCCACACAGCTGAAGCCACAAAACAAGCAAGCAATAAACACAGAATAAGCCAAGTAGCTGAATCGCCACCCTGACAGCATGAAGGTATATGATTATCTTTTCTCAATTAGAAGAGAATAATCTCCCACCCAGCTCTTAGAGAAAAGAGAAACTCTCCTTCTGTAGCCACAGCTGTAGACTTGAGCGTTGTCTAAAATTTGAATACAATCAACAACCTTTGTCCTAGTCCCTAGCAACCCAGAACTCTGTTAACACTGCCTTGGTTACAGATCACTTTAGAAACCCTAGTTTTCAGGGAGTATTCTGGTAAGAGCTTGTGAATTAATGCAAATGATACAAGATTTTTTTTTAACTTAGATTTAAAGCAGGTTCATCACGATAAACCATATGCTTGAGTCAAGGTCCTACGCTTCTTTCAGGTCTCAGGTGAAATTCCTCTTCTTCCAGGAAGACTTCAGAAGCCTAAGACTACGTTGTTCCTCCTGATATGTGCCCTGCCCTGTCACAGCCCTGCACTTCCACTACAGTCCTGCACCTGCCCCACCATAGCCCTACACCTTCTCTACCACAGCCCTGTACCTTCCCTACCATAGCTTGTTATCTACCCTTACCATAGCCCTGCACCTACCCTACCAGAGCCCTGCACCTGCCCCACCACAGCCCTGTACCTGCCCCACCACAGCCCTATACCTACCCCACCATAGTCCTGCACCTGCCCTACCATAGCTCCATACCTGCCTTGTCACAGCCCAGAACCTATGCTACTACAATCCTGAACCTGCCCTGTCACAGCCATGCACCTGCCTGGTCACAGCCCTCCACTTGCCCCCCACAGCTCTGCACCTGGTCCATCACAGCCCCACACCTGCACTACCACAGCCTGAAATCTGCCCCATCACAGCCTTGCACCTGCTCTATCACAGCCCCACACCTGCCCCATTACAGCCCTGCACCTGCCCCATCATAGCCCTGCACCTGCCCTTACCCTACCCTGTACCTGCCCCATAACAGCCCTGTACCGGCCCTACCACAGCTTGACACCTGCCCCATCACAGCCCTGCACCTGCCCTACCAAAGCCTGATACCTGCCCTCATCACAGCCCTGCACCTGCCCCAACATAGCCCTGCACCTGCCCTTACCCTACCCTGTAACTGCCCCAGAACAGCCCTGTACCTGCCCTACCATAGCCCAGCACCTGCCCTGTCACAGCCCTGCACTTGCCCTACCACCATCCTAACTACATGCACTTCAACGGCCTCTGTACCAGCCCATTTCCCTGTTATACTGTAGGATCCATGAAGACCTAGACTGTATCTGTTTCTTTTACAACTGAATCCCCTAAACAGTAGGACTCAATAAATATTCATGAAACTATCATAAACATACACATTATCAATTAACTAATTAATGTGAAGCCCAAGTCCAGGCAGCTGTTCCATTGAGGATAATATTTATCCCTTCTACAAACATTTCCTGAGTGTCCCTTGTGCTGGTATGATACAGGATGAGTCAAACCCAGGCCCAGTCCTCAACATGCAGTGGAGGAAGGAAGCCAAAACAAATACATAAATACCTACTGTGCAAAGTGGGTACAGCAACACCAAAAAGGATAGATATTAGGAAGTGGAGAACCAGTGGCCAAGGCACAGGGATCACCAAGAAATTCAAAGCAGCTTGAACTAAGGCTATAGGACAGGTAATACTGGGGCCAGAGCCTGAAGGTTCTTCAACAATACCTTTAATTCAATAGTATGTTCCAGGCTAAGTGCTTTACATTTCTTGAAATAATTCTATGTAAGGCATTTCTACTACAGAGAAGTAAATAAGCTCAGAGAAGTCAAGAAAACTGCCCAAGTTAGAACAGCCAGTAGCAGCAGAGCTGGAATCCACACCTAAGCCAGCCTGATCACTATAGCAGCAAATGTCATCCACAGCACTTTGAAACCTGAGATGCCAAGTTACAGAGTTATTACTTTATCCAGTGGACAATGGGGAACCACTCTGAGTAGGAACATGCCAAGGTCAAAGCTTGTGCTTGGTGGGGTGCCTGGGTGGCTCAGTCGGTTAAGCATCCAGCTCCTGGCTTCAACTCAAATCATGATCTCTCAGTTTCATGAGTTCAAGCCCTGCATTGGGCCCTGTAGACTCTGCACTGGTGGCATAGAGCCTGCTTGGGATTCTCTCTCTCCCTCTCTCTGCCCTTCCCCCACTCAAGCTGTCTCTGCCTCTCTTAAAAGAACTAAAAAACTTAAAGACAAAACAAAAAAAGCTTGTGCTTAGGAAGATTTATCAGAAAATAATGGAGAGAATGAACTGGGCAGTTAGATTTGAAGCAAACTGCAATGGGCCGATGTTGTATCATGAAATTCCTGCTCTAGGAGAACAGCAGCAAGACTGGAAAGGTGATTCAGAGCTGAGGCATTTCCAGAGGAAGAGTGGACACAGTCAAGGATGATCCCAAGGTATACACCTGAGTAACGGAGAGGATGGGGACTTGGAAGTGTCATGTGCATGCTTCTCCAGTACCTCTGCATGTGTGCATGTGTGTGTGGTGTCTGTGGAAGGAGTGGGAGTGACTACAGGCTTATGGGTGGGAATATGGCAGCTGTAAGTCCTCAGAAACTCCTAAACTGGAGGTAGCCTAAAACCTCCCCACACCCCACCTCTCCCTAGGCATTGCTGCTACTTGCAAAAACTTCCAGAATTCCCTTGGGCACCCCACCACTCAGGGCATCCAAGCCCCCAAGAGGAGTCATAACAAGGCATAAGGCCTCACACAACCATGTCCACCCAGGTATACTCTCCTCTGGACAGCCTGCCCTGGCACAGAGAATGCCTGGCCTCAAACCAGCACCAAGAAACAGAAGGGTGCCAGATAGGAGCTACAGGCCCCAGGAAGGAATTCTGATTCCCTGTAACTGTGAGCCAGAAGCTTCATGTCTCTGGATCTGTTTCTTCATCTGTAAGACAAGCAGTTTGGACCAGAATCAGAAGTTGCAAACTGGAGTCCAGCAGGCCAAACTCATCCTGCAAATGGATTTTGACCAATGCAATGTCTTTTCATTGAAAACTTAATTTAAAAACCAAGCTATCTCACAAAGAAAAGCATGTTTGAATCCTCTGAAATAAGAAAATCTGGCAACAAGGAGCTTACATTGCCACATGGCATCAATCAGCTGGAGCTGAGGAGCTGCTGTCACCCTCGATGAGGCACCACTCTCCAGTCTGCCACAGTCCCCTGCCACCCCTACTGCTCCCTGCTAGTCTCCACTCATCATCTATGCTTGGCCCACTTCGATCCTTCCTACTAATAGTCTGGCTCCTCTAGGAACCTAAGAAGTGATCTAAAATGTCATCAGTGTAAGGCTCAGGAACTGGGGACAGTAAACAGGGGTACTGAGAAACTGGCAATCAGCACCTCACAATGGCAGGTGCAGACTTCTCAGAGCATCAGAGCCTTGCAGCAGCTGAAGAAGGTTCATTAACACGTGTGTCAGGCCCGCCCACCATCCTCCCAGCCCCACCCCACCAAGGAGGAACAAGGCGGATGACATCAGCTTTGGACACAGTCGGAGAAACCCCATCATGAAGCAATTTGCTTCCCCAGCCACTCTAATTTAACAATTAGCTTAACAACCCTGGTCAGGCACTTGCTGCTGGAGCAGAGAAGTGATCTGGATCAGCAGCAGCTTCAGCCTAGAAGCTTCGGGAAGCCCGCTCCCCAACTGCCCTCCCTTCAGATGGGTCTGCATCTGCCACTCACACGGATAGATCTTCTAAATATCTCCAAAGAGGCTCCACATTCTCTTTGAACCTCCCAGCTGGACTTCTTGGAAACTCCCCTTGTGTCCAAAATCAGCTTCTCCTGCCACAACTTTAGCCCATCCTCTCAGTCCGTCCTGCAGAGATTCTGGTCCCATCACAGGAAGCAAAGCAAACCAGGCCAGTGTGCTCTAGTCAATCACTTCTCTGGCCCTTGGGGAGTTGGGGTGTGGAAAGGAAGCCTGCACAGAGGCCACACTTCAGGGAGGCAAGTAAATCCACAAGGCTGGCATGCTTGGGACATTCTGGGCACAGATCCTGACTCAGAGAACAAGTCTCAGGGCTGGTCTGCCCTGACTCAGCAAGCTCAGCTCCCCATCATCAGAGGGCCTCTCAGTAGAATGCACAATACTTCCCTCGCCCAGCTTGTCCTGCTCCTGCTCCAAGTCCTTGCTCAAGCTTCACCCTCAACCCTAAATGCCAAATCTTAGAGAGAGACACATGCACTGGTATGGGAAGATTGAAACAAAGAGTCTAAAAAGCCACAAGTCCACAGAAACTTGGAGTCTATTTTAAAATACAGTACTAGAATTCCAGGATAGATGGGGGGAGGCTAGAGCCCAAATTACCAGACCCTCAGATAAGAAAGCGTCCTTGCATGACTAGGTAGAAATTTCAAAGGGGCCATGGGAAAAGAAATGGCACATAAACACATAACAACATCCCAGGAACTTAAGCCAAAAATAAAACTGACGCATGCCAGTGCCAAGGTCAATCACAGGGGTTTTGTTCCACCAAAGGGAGATGAGATGGAGAATTAGGGGGACCAGTTGGTGATATCCCTGGTACAAAAGGTATCCTCAAAAATAGAAGTCCTTCCCAGCTTGCCCTCCTCAATGGACAGGAGTGAGGTCAGGGTTGAAACTGCAGTAAATGCTCAGGAACCTGACTGACAAATGAGGTGTAAATAAATCACGAGGACCATATGGCATCCACCTGGGAGTCCTAAAGGAATTCAAGGGTGAAAGTGTGGAGCTGCTAGCCAAAATGTGTAACCTCTTATTACAAAGTCACTGGTGCCCTGGAACTGCCAGATTACTCATGTAGCCTCCATTCATAAGAAAGGATCCAGGGAGCATCCTCATTTTCACAGCAGGAAAGTCAGCAGAAAATATATGAAGAACAAGAACACTGAGCATGTAAGCATGACCTATCACAGGAAAAGACAGGATGGGTCTTAAAAGAGCAGAGAACATATATAAGAGTTTTTGAAAGAGTTAGATATGAATGCAAATGAAAGAGAATCTATGGGTATAATTTACATAAATTTCCAAGAAACTATTAGCAAATTATTATAGTAAAAAAAAAATTTAATTGAGGTATAGTTGACACACAATGTTACATTAGTTTCAGGTGTACAACATAGTGATTCCACAAATCTATACTTTTAAGTGTAGCTACCACCTGTCACCATACAACACTACAACACCACTGACTATACTCCCTATGCTGTACCTTTTCAAAAGTAACAACTTTTTTTAATTGAATAATGATACACTAAGAAAAACATTTTTTTCATGGAAGTGAGTTGGAGACGAGAAACGTAAGGAAAAAGTAAACCAACACTTCTTCAAGTTAATAAATAAAAAAAATGAAGATGTTAAGGCATCAACACTAGAACTAGTCTTAAATAACATTCTTATAAATAATCCGTTAGAGGGTATTGGTGGTGAGCTACTTTACAGGTCTACACTCTTCCAGGCAAGAAAAAGAACTGCTGATCAAGAGGAATGATAGGAAGGTCTTTTCAGGTTCTCAGAGCTGATGTAAAAGAGGCAACTGAATTTCAGTGTAATGGGATCTCTCTGCCCCATGACATTTCCTTAGTCTCCTTTCTCCCAATAAGATGAATTCTGGGATCCATTCCCCAGACCTCATGATTATGAGCTCCAGAACCTACATTTTCCTGGAAGAGTGGAACCAATTCAGACTTAACTCAAAGAAGATGCTTCTGGCTAGACTAAGAGAGAGACTGTTCATTGCATTTGGTTAAACCCTGACCAGTCAGGCCCACCATGGATCAGCTCGTCTTCCCTCACTTGCAATACACAGAAAGAACTTCAGGTTTATAAACCCAAGGCAGACATTCACAGAAAAGCCAATGTGATGCTATGAACCAAGAATTCTAAAACAAACAATAGAGTATGATTGGATTTACCTATTCTTTTGAATTAATTTTTGTTATGGCACCTCTGTCTGGAGCATATAGCAGAAGGTGACGACAGAAATGCAAACCTAAGCAAGCTCAGCATCCCTTTCTGGGCCCACATTTCCCCATGACCTATCCCATCTGCCTATTATGCCTCTCCTACTGCTTCTCACATGAATGAATGCCACATGGTAAGAATCCGTGCTACACTTTCTCAGTATCCATCTCCACTTATCCAAGTCAGAACTAGGGCCCAACTTCTCCTCACAGGCATACCCCAGCATCATGGACCCTGAAACTTCCTCTATCATTCTGTGCTTGAGGCCAGTGTCTTGTTGAAGAAGGTAGAAGCAAAAGATTTCATTATTGTGTCATCCGCAAACGTTTGTTCTAATAATATAGGGGATATATGCATAGGTGCAAATTCTGCTTCTACTAATTACTGGTTGAGTGAACTCAGAGATCAATATCCTCATTTGTCAAATGGGTATAATAATGTTTACCAACTTCAAAGGGCAATTCTGGGGATCAGTTGGGGTCATGATTATAAACAGCTTAATACAGTATCTGGCACAAAATAAGTACTCGATAAATATTAGTTAGTACTAACAATGTCTTCCCAAGAAGATCTATTTATTCCTTTCTTGATGTTCTTACTTGTTTTCTCAATCTAAATGTAACTTTCAAGAGGCTCCTTTTTCAAAAGGTGAGTGATTCTAGCTGCCTCTGTTCTACAACTCCTCAGTTCTCAGTTGTCTCTTTATTATCTTCTGTGCAACATTTGCTTAGACCTGTCTGTACGTTGCTTTATAAACTGGTAAGTCCCTTCCATATGCCAATGTCATTGCTGTCTGCTCTTGGGAAAGCCTGCATGGGAACAGGCAGCAAGCCTGGTTTCTACCAGTAGTAGACAACTAATTGCTTCTAAAAGAGTCAACAAATAACATCGTCCTCAGTGAAGCTGTCGAGGTAAAGAGGGTGCACTCTGAAACCAAACTTTGACAGCACTTTGAGAACAGTTCCCTTGTTGGATAACATTCATCAACCAAGTTCACAAAGCTGATATATAAACCAGAAGCTCCATTTATTGGATGTCCCAAAACAGCAAAATACAACTGTCATAGGACCTGGAGTGCTCAAGTCAGTGCAGGCTGATAGACTGTGTAGGCTGATGGACTAGGAAAACCAAACCATCATCCAAAAGTTGCTTAGTGAGCATGTAAGCAAGGTTACGGGAGTCTGCAGAATAATTCATGGCTCAGTAGCAGAAGACCATAATGGGCTGATGTGTCTACCCCAAGATTAGGAACAGACCTGCCAGAGAAACAAAGTTCCCTCGTCTGTGGACAGAGCCGAAATGGGCACTATCAGTTTCTGCCTCTTTAACTTGCCTTTCAGAAGTACTTCAGCTGACCAGTACCTTCTACACACAGTCCTCCCCAGACTGCACTCAATGCAATTAAGTAGGTTTAGGGTTACTAAATTACAGTAACATTTCAGCCCAGCAACCCTTTGATTATCCCCAGGTCACAATGACGGCATCTTTTCTTTTCCTTCACTCATCTGCACATCTCCCAGGCCAAAGCTGTACATGACACATCACATCTACCCATGCAGGAGACATGGATGCATCTGATTTAACTCTCAGAGGCAGCTTCTTTCGTGTTGTTTCCATGTTCCTAGGACACTCCACTGTTACCTCCATGAAACCTCTATGGGCAAAACTCCCCTAGACCAGGATCCTCATCTTCTATTTTATTTCATGGTTCTGTAGTGAGAAGAGGAATTCATTAGCAGCAGACACCTCATCAATAGCATTGACTGACTTGGTTAGTGAAGGTGCAGACATTTGCTTTCATACAGGAAAAGACCACTTTTAAGCATGGGGGGAGGGGAGAGGACTCAAGGAGCAGAGTAGAACAGAACAAGACCAGGAAGAAGGGTGCACTGAGCTGCTGTCTCTGTTTCCTTTACAAGGACTTGAAGAAGGATTAAAGAAGGAGATGTGCCATGTGCCTGGATTGTATTTAGAAAATTGATACCCACTACTTGAAAGGAAATAGCTCCTCTTCCACTGCATTTACCCTGGCTAATATCTTCTTTTCCTTCCCTGGTGCCTTAACAGCCTGTGGAAGAACATTCAGCTTTAGTTTAGAAAAAAGAAATTTGGAGCTTGGGATAGAAATATGTCTTATTCCACAAACCACAGGCTCCTTAGGCTAAAGAGGATCTTCAAGAGGTCTTTCAGGAATCCCTCTGGCTCAAGGACTAATGTGCCTGAAGGAAATTCTAACAGAGGAGACACCTTACCAGTTGGGGGATTCTCATCTTCCTATGTGGTTACAGCATGGATGTCTTCTGCTCCCTTCTTCCGGGTTTAATTGAGTTGCAAGGCAATATCTTTGGGCTCATGCTTAGACCCAGAGAGCTTTAGGTAAGAACCTGGTTTTGACAATTTCTAACAAATCACTTAACCTCTCTGAACCTATTCTCTCAGCTATAAATGGAAGTAACCACTACCTTTCAGCATTTGGAGAGGACTAGCAATAACATCTGCAAAGGGCTTAATCAATGGCTGCTCTTATTACTGGGGACTTTCAGCTAACTTGACACCCATAAGGGATGCTACTTGGAGAATTCACCACCAGGTAACACCTGGCTGGGCTCAGACCACCAAGCATCCCAGCACACCTAAAGACACAGGAACACCATGGCCCCATACCATCCAACCAGACACAAGGCTGCCTCCCTCTCCTTCCTGGGGGTCCTTCATATGGAAATGTTTCTTCCTGAGTCCAGGAAGTATACACTTGGCTGCTTCCTAGCCCTCTTACCATAGAGCATGGAGCTTGGTGCTCCAAGCAGAGACCTTGAAGATTCCAACTTTCTCACAAAATGGATAGATTTAAATGTGCATAGAAATCCTTCAAGGACAGACATTAGCATGGAACAGGCAAAGAAAAATGGTGCAGAGAGCAAGACAAAGCAGAAAATAACAAGAATTAAGGTGATTTCAATCACATAATTATATTGTAGAAGGGACTCTAGCAATCATTTAGTGCAACCCTGTGATTTTACAGGTGGGAAAACTGAGACATAGAAAGGAGAAGGGACAGATCCAAGGCAAGGACAGATCAATCCTAAAACCAAGACCTCCTGACGGGGTGGAGGGCTTTATTCACAATCCTGCACTACACAGAATGCCTGAAGCTGACACATGAGACAAGATACCAGAGGAAGGGACTGGCAAGCTTTATTTAGCTTCTACTGTATAAACAACACTAGCATAAGGACACTAAGACTTACAAAAACATCCCCAGCTGTCCTCTAGGAGTTTAACATCTGTCTAGCTGGGAAGAAAACACCTGGCATATGAAATAACAATAATGAAAGAAGGTTTGTGATGACAAGTCCTGGGATGCATTCAAGGAGATCAGAGATGGGAACAGAGTGATATCACAGCAGACTTCTTTCCCACCTGGAGTGGGATACTGCTGCAACCTCACAAAATGGATAGATTACCCACAGCATGGCTAGGATAGAAGGGACATTCAAACAAAGGTTCCAGCAGGAGTGAAGTCTTGGAGTCTAACCTCAGCATGGTTATGTTTTCAAGCCAGTAATGAGAGAGCTCCAGCGGGTTCTCCAAGAACCTGGTAACTACATACTTGGCTGCTTCCTAGCCCTCTTACCATAGAGCATGGAGCTTGGTGCTCCAAGCAGAGACCTTGAAGATTCCAACTTTCTCAGCAATCACTGTGGCACTGAGGTCACACGTGTACACAAGCACACACACACACAAACACACACAACATGGCAATGGAGTCAGATGCTCAGATTTCTCTCTTCCTACATGCTCTCCGACCCCAGAGAATTCTCATCTAGGCTCCACCAGGCTCTGACCACTCTGTCACTGAATCAGCCTTCATCCCTGCTCTCCACAAAGGTTTGTCCAGCTATTCTTGGTGCTGCTGTCTCTGTCTTTGCTGCACATATGCTCTGTCGTTTATAGCAGTCTCTGTCCTACATCTTGGAGGGCATGTCCCCAGAAAATAGGGATCGAATCCTACCTTCCTTTCACTTTTCCTACCTTACTTTTTCTCCTGCTATTTCATCACCTCATTTTACCCTATTGTAGTGCATATTTCATATAAGCTGCTGTAACTCCTTTTACAAGCAAGGTGGTCTCTAAATGCATGCCTGCTAGTCAGCCCATTTGCACAGCCACCTGACAAGAGGTTCTACAGTCTCTCCTCTAGGGATAGTATTTCTCTCCCATCATTTCAGGCCTAAGCCAAATGTCACCTTTCCTACAGACTATTCCCTAACTCACCTCTACCTTCATGAGATTCAAATGCATGTGCCATCACCTCCTTATAGCACATACCCTATTCCATACCATAATCCACTCTAAACACTAAAAAGATAATAATAATTTTGTTACAGCAAAGTAGCTCTACCATGTCATTCCCTCACGCAAAAACACTCAATGGCTCTCACACTGCACGGTAAACAAATCTCCCACTTTACCACCAATTTACCCTAGTTTGATTTCCTATTTTCATCCTACACACTAATGTGTGTGGATGTGTACATGTTCTGGGGACATGTTTGGTTTGATAATCCAAACTGCCTGCTTCTCATCAAGCATGTCCTATTCTATGCTACAAGTAAAAGGGGAGCAAAAGATTTGTGTGTATCTCTCCAGCACTATCCCCAGGCTGAGCACTGGCTAGAGGGACACACATGTAGACACAGCTCTGGGAGATCCCCAGTCCCTTAGACATTTTAATTTTGTTCCTTCAGCACTTCCTCCTTCTCTTCCTCCTAGATCTCTAAGAATTTATTTCCCCTAGGGCAGTGCAACAGAAAGAACACGGACCATGAAAGTAGACATGTAGACAATTTCTAGGTTCAAATTCTAGCTCTGCCATTTAATAGCTGTGAGATTTTAGGCAAGTTCCTGACCTTTCTGTTTCTTTACCTTTAAAATAGGGACCACAAATGTTATTTTAAAAATTAAATTAGATATTTGTGGAAATGCTCAGCCTTGTCCCAAACACTGGAAGGTGCTCAATAAATAATACTAGGTATGATGACTGATGGCTAGTGACCTTATTATTCATGCTTCCTTGTCATAAAAGACAAGAGCAGAAAGTCAGACTCCCACATCATGGCCATGGTCTCCAGTCTCAACACAGGCACTGCTCAGAGCCTGGAGGTCCTTCCCCAATCACTATTGCATTGCTTCCTCATACATCAAGTGGAAAATGCCACACTAGTCCTCCCTTAGACCATCATTCAGTAGGGGAACCTCTTCACCCCTCCCAATCCTCCAAGCTCTATGATTTTTTTTTCCTTTTGTAAAAATGATATATTCCAAATGCTTCTGTCAATAAGCATTATTCAACTGTTGGGGAAAAGGGTCTGAATCAGTAAAAACCTAAACTCCATCAGTTTCTCTATCATCTCCAGACATGGCAGGGAGCAGGAGGTCTCGATGTCCAAATGAAAAATTAACTGTTAGTTTGTGATACAGGCAGTCAGGGAAAGGGGTTTTATTCTAGCTGCCTCATATTTGTATCTCTGGGCTAAACAGAAGTACTGAGTGTGTTCCATGGAAAAGGCAGGGGAATGGTTAGTACTAGATGAACTCTAAGGGCTAAATCTCACTCCATAGCACACTCAGAAAAAGAGCCTCTCCCAGGAACTCAGAAAGTAAGTGCTGTTTGGGGCTATCATCAGTGTCACTGGACCAACCATCCTTTTTAATTTTAGTCCCAATTTCACTGGACTCTTCAGTGTCACAATCAGAATGTCACTGAGGCAGCCACATATGGAAAAGCAATGTTACACTAAGTGGAGGCTGACAAAGGCCTTGAGTTCCATGGATGGAGATGGAGTGGTTTCCTTCATGAAGGAAGACCACACCCCATCCCCAACTTCTAGTTGATCCTAGAGCTGAGATCTGGTTGAATGAAGTTATCCAAATTTTGTCATACTGCCCCCTTCACAAAGGGATTGTCAGACTAGCTGTCCAGGGTTAAATAGCTTCCACCATCTGTGGAAGGGAAGCCATGTCTTCCTTGGTGCAACATGAGTTGGGCCCTATGGGGATCAGACCCATGCTCTGGCCTCCTGGTTGCCACTGCTAACCAGCTGAGCTAACAACACAGGTCCTGAGGAGACACGTGTAAGACATCAAGAAGCAGGTAGACAGTCAGCAGACCATGTGAGGAGCCTCTTGACTGTGTCTTCACATCTTATAGTTGGAGATAATCTAATGATCCAATTCTGAGACTTATGAAGATGAGCAGGTGGAAATAATTTTAGTGAAGAAAAGTCACTTGAGGGCCCTCTAGCTCTTTTTATCTTTAGAAGTTAAAGAATTTTTTTTATCTCCAAAGCCTAGAAACTAAGGTACAAAATATAAACATTCAGCCTGAATGCTCAGAGAATGTAATGTGTATTTGCTCTGTTATTTAAGAATGTTCAATTCTTCTCTACAGAAAACAAACAAAAACAAAATAAAGATGATAAAACTAAGCATCTCTAACATGCTTTGTGAGCTACTTGCTTAGCTATTTAGAAAAAACAGAGTGTACATCTGTTGAAGAGAAGCTAGGAAGGGAGGGAAGGACCAAGTAGATACCTAACATTCGTGTCAGACATCAACCGCTCATTGGTGGCATTCACTGAGGCCTCATGGATCTTCTGCCTAAACCATGTACACAAGATCCATAGCTATTCACTGAAATTGCTCCGGCCAGGCTTATCTCCCTAGAATCTCTCCAAAAAAGCAAGTATGTACTTGCCACAGGCAACTTTTGCCTTCTGTGCCCTCTTGTTCACCTCTCAATTCTGGTTTCCAGAACCACAGCAGCAGCAGGAAAGCTGATATGGCAGTGAGACAAACAGGACCTATGACCCTGTAGAATACAGAAGTCAGGGATGTGGTCCTTCCACCCACAGGTAACCCATCCTAAGTGCATAAACCTATCCCATGACTTTGGCCACGAGCCTTCAGTTCCATGACCCATTCTGTGTAGAGCACACTTAGAGGACACGATTGAATAAAGGCAATTTCTTACCATAACAGGAGTGGGTGGGATGACCTTAAAGAGTCAAGGTCAGGTTGGAGCACCTGGGTGGCTCAGTCAGTTAAGTATCAGACTTCAACTCAGGTCATGATCTTACAGTTGGTGGGTTTGATCCTCCTATCGGGCTCTGTGCTGACAGCTCAGAGCCTGAAGCCTGCTTCGGATTCTGAGTCTCCCTCTCTCTCTGCCCCTCCCCTGTGCGCTCGTTCTCTCTCTCTCTCTCTCTCTCTCTCTCTCTCTCTCTCAAAAATAAGTAAAAATGTGGGGTGCCTGGGTGGCGCAGTCGGTTAAGCGTCCGACTTCAGCCAGGTCACGATCTCGCGGTCCGTGAGTTCGAGCCCCGCGTCGGGCTCTGGGCTGATGGCTCAGAGCCTGGAGCCTGTTTCCCATTCTGTGTCTCCCTCTCTCTCTGCCCCTCGCCCGTTCATGCTCTGTCTCTCTCTGTCCCAAAAATAAATAAACGTTGAAAAAAAAATTTTTTTTAATAAATAATAAATAAATAAATAAATAAATAAATAAATAAATAAAAATGTTTTTAAAAAAATAATCAAGGTCAGGCAATGTAGAAAAGGAGGAAAAGTGCCAATTTCATGTCTGAAGTCAGAGTAGAATTAGGGCCCCAAGGAAAGATCATTTCACTGAGAGACCTCTTTCCAGCTCTGCCACTAAGAAGCTGTGGACATATCACTTTAGGTCTTGAGAATTCAGTTTTCTTATCTGTAGAAATGAGACAGGTGAAATTATCTCTTCTGGATCTCCCATTTGGGAATATATACTCTGCTTCCAGCTTATACTCCATAGCTAACATTGCATCCTTCGAAATGGTGTTTGCATAAAGCTGCTGGTGCTTGTGTAAAGAGACCTCTTGGCTCCTATATTAGCAATGGGGAAGTAACTAAGAGTAAGGTCAGGGGAAAAAATGTTTTTCCTAAAAGTTTCATATTCTCCTAGTGGACTAGAGGTCTCCTGTTTGCCCCTCCAGATCCACCCTCCATCGCTCTCCAGCAAGTGTTATGTACACCCTCCACCCTTCTCCAGCTTGTTCCACACCCTGGGAGGCCGACATGTTTGGATTGCATCAAGGCTCCTTTGCTGTCTGGTGCCCTGCTGAGTTCAGACACTGGAAAGCCCTAGCAAGAGATCAGGAGAAGCAAGGAGAATGAGCCTGGGATAATTCCTAGCTCTCCACAAGCTCTCTATGGGGTTCTGATGTGCTAACTGTGTCCCTAGACCAAAAGTCATGGCTCCTTTTGAGGTAGCCCTCTCACACAGACTCTCTGTCCCCAGGGTCTAGTAACTACTCCTTCCCTCATTCAAGTATGTCTGGAGAAACTAACTCTCCCCCCCCCCATTATTAATCCCTGTCCACACCTATGTAAAGAGCCCCTTCATAATCTTCTCCAGATTGCCCAACATGCCTGAGCCACCTATTTCCTGCTGGGGCTCTGACTGGTACACCTAATGAATCCATTTCCACCCTAGTCCCATCTTTCAATGATAGATTCATTCTGAAAATTTATGCACTAGGCAACTCACATTCCAGACTTTCTCTGGTGCAACTGAATCCTCAGACAGAAGCTTTTCTCTGTAGCCCTCTTCATGCCTACCTGCAAAATTTCCTGTTCTACAGAAAACAAAAAGCATCACAATGGCTTAAAAACCTCAGTTCCACGTGTGGATAAGCAGCATAACATTCATGTCGTTGTCTACTAAGCTCTTCCACCCAACCTGGTGACTCAACGTCTCTCCTTGGAGGTAGGCTTGTCACCCCTCACAGCAACATCTTCCTACTTACAAGCCTCTCCCTGACAACACCCCACACATCCTATAGCGAAAAGGGTGCCAGCTGGGATCCTAGACCCCATCAAGCCCAGATCCACCTCTGCCCCCCTAGACACAACGCAAACTTAAAGGTGACCCACATTGGATGTTTTTGTCTGGACTTTAGAGAAAAAAATTTTAATTTCATCTTTATTGAGGTATAACTGACATATAAGATATTTAAAGTATACATCATGGTGATTTGATACACATATACATTGTGAAAAGATTCCTGTCTATCTAGTTGATTAACACATCCATCACCTCACATACGTATCTTTTTTTGTGTGTGAGAGAACTTTTAAGTTCTACTCCCTTAGCAAATTTCAATCATATAATACAGTATTGCCAACTGTAGTCACCATGTTATACATTAGCTCCTCACACCTTATTCATCTTAACAGCTGAAAGTTTGTACCCTTCTACCAAACTCTCCCTATTTCCCTGTGCCTCTGGCAACCACTTTCCTACTCTATTTCTAAGCGTCTGGCTTTTTCTTTTTTTTAGATTCCACAGGTAAGTGATACCATGTAGCATTTGTCTTTCTCTGCCTGGCTTATTTTGCTCAGCATAAAGCCCTCTAGGCCCATCTGAGCTGTCACCGATGGTAGGATGTCCCTCAGCCTCTGGATAGATGACCCTCTCTCAGTCTCAGTCTGTGCTTCATATCTCAACTTCTTGAGATGGTTTCTTTTTTTTTTATGTTTATTTATTTTTAACAGAGAGAGAGAGAGAGAGAGAGACAGAGCATGAGCAGAGGAGGGACAGAGAGAGGGAGACATAGAATCTGAAGCAGGCTCCAGGCTCTGAGCTATCAGCACAGAGCCCAGTGCGGGGCTCGAACTCATGAACCACAAGATCATGACCTGAGCTGAAGTCAGACACTTAACCAACTGAGCCACCCAGGTGCCCCAAGATGGTTTCTCTTCAATAATAATAGTAATAATAATAAAAGTTATTATTTGTTTGCCAGACACTGATCTAAATATTTGATGTGCTACACAATTCAATCTTCACACAGTCCTCTGCAGTCGGTACCTTTATCATCCCACCCCATCTTAAAGAAAAGAAAGTGGCACAAAGAGTTCAATCCATGCGCCAGGATTCAGGCCAGGAAGTCTGGCTCCAGAGACTTCACTCTTTTTTTTTTTCTTGGTAATGTTTTATTATGAAACATTTTAATCATATAGAAAAGTAGAAAGAATAGTATAGCTAGTTCCCATATACTAATAACCTAGATTTAACAATTATTAACTCATCACCACATTTGCTTCATCATTTTTACAGTATTTTGAAGGAAATAACAGACAGCATGACATTCTATCCATAAATACTACAACGTGAATCTCTTAAATATGAGGGTATTTTCTTATCCACAATACCATTATCACACCTACCAAACAATAATTTAATAATTCCTGGGGTACCTCGGTGGCTCAGTCGGTTTCGCATCTGACTTCAGCTTGGGTCATGATCTCACACAGTTCGTGAAGTAAGAGGCCCGCGTCAGCCTCTGTGTTGACAGGCCGAAAGCATGGATCCCGGCTTCGAATCCTCTGTCTCCCTCTTTCTCTGCCCCTTCCCCGACACAGGCATGCAAGAGTGTGCTCTTTCTCTCTCTCAAAAATAAACATTTAAAAAATAATTATAATAATTCCTTCATATCATCTAATAACTAGTCTATATTCAAGTCTATTTCCCCAACTGTCCCCACAACACGTGGGGCTTTTTATGAGTTTGTGTGGGCCAGGTTGACCTTGTCTGAATTGTTCCAGTTTTAGTTCATATGCTGTACATACCCCCATCGCCACTATGCTATCTGCTGCTTGCTGGGCTTTTTCCTTCTTAAATAGTCTTTTAAAATGAAAAACCTTCTCTCTTATTCCAGTTCTCCTTCCACACAGTTCTGTATAAATTTAGTGCAAAGCAGTCTTTCATGACTGGAAAAGACCAACTTTCCCAATGTAGCTACTGCCCAACTGCAGACACCACCATGTAACAGACACAGAAACAAGCATGAGACACAGCACTGCTTCTGTCTGCTGGGACTCAAGGAAGTCCAGACAGGTGGGGAGGCTCCTGAAGGGAAGGAGGGGGGTCTCTCTGAGGTGAGGAGTCTCACCCAGAGGGGAGGAAATTGTTACAATCTGCTTCATGGCTTCAAGGGGCACTCTTGCTCTGAAAACAATGTGTGTGTCAGGAAATACTGGGTCATTCACAGGTACAGAGAGGCAACTTTGATATTCTAGACCCAAACCCAAAGCAGTCCTAATGTACACACCACGATCTTTTCCTCATTTCCCAGCTAAGCACCGCATTCGTTGCTCAGATGTCATCTTTGGGCACCCTCCCAAAAACCTTTAGACATCCTCCCCAGCCTCAGGTAGACTGTGTGCGGTGGGGGGGTTGACAAGCAGAAGGGGTCATCATTACTGCTGCTTCAGACCTCTCTGAGGAAGGAGGAACATAATGAAGGGAGAAATGGAGGGGAAAGAGTACAGAAGCACAAGAGTACAGAAGCAAGAGCATCACCGAAGTCCCCCCGCTTGCAATCAGGAGCTGGAAGTCCCCAACAAAACTCTAAATACCTAAATGTATGCCCTGCTGCTAAAGGGCTGCCAGAGGAATCACATCATTTCATTCACTGATTCACAAAAGAAAAAAAAAGTTTCTTACCATCTCTCAGCCCTTTAAACCCCTCCTAGTTCTTTAAGGCTTAACCAAAATCACCTCCTGAGTTTGGTGCTCCCATCTCTGCTTGCTTAGCATCCAGTGATGACCCACTTGCGGGATGTGTCAGAATGAGCTGTAATTATCTGTTTCCTTGGTTGTCTCCCTGCTAGACTCTGAGCTCCTAAGGCCAAAAGCATGTCTTATGTATCGCTGTGCCCACAGGGCCTGTCAGATATCAGTCATTTGGTTGGCCAAAATGAACCGAATTCCAGCACTCCTCCCAAAACCACCTTCTGTGTCTTGCTAATGGCACTAGAGTGTTTCTTTCTCCTACTTCCTCTTACTTAAAAAAAAAAAATCCCAATTGCTCCTCAGTAGCTTACTTGATAATCAAAGCAACTGGAAAACAGCACACATCTAAAAAAACTTGTGTCTGTGTAGAAAGAATGTAAGTCTGCCTCTTTGTTGTTGTCGTTGTTGTTGTTGTTATTATTATTATTATTATTATTACTATTATTAGAGTTGTGGACATCAATCCCTTTATACGAAGACTCCTGAAGAGTTGGCCCAGACTTTTTCGATCCTCACTCCACCAAAGTCAGTGCTTTACATAGAGCACCCCCTCAAGAAATCCTTGTTGAATTGACCTGATGGTGTCCAAGCTCCCCAGAGAAGCTGGCTATCTGCCAAATATAGCTACAGTGTGTTGGAATTATGTTAAGTAGCTGACAAAGTTCAAGGGAGGAAGAAAATTACCAATCCTTCCTGGAAGTGAGTGAAGAGAAGGGCTCTCTTGCTTCCAAAATGTCCAAACATCTTGTTCTAAATACTGACATCTGTTTGCCTCCAGCTTGCTGCTCCCAATGTTTGCCAACTGGCCAAGAATATTTGCATCTTTACCAACCATCTTCCCCCATCACTTCCTTCCCAAGCTGGCAACTTCTCAGGCATTACCGGGTAAGCACTAAGTGGGCACCAAGGGCAAATACCCAACCCCACTGAGGAGGCCAAGCCACCAGCTCTGCTTCCTGGAAAAGCCCACCATCACAGTGTCCCAGTGGGTCTCCTACCCTGCACAAGTGCTAGCCATGCCATCACCCCACTCTCAGGCCTGTTGCCTTCCTCAGCTTCTTTTCCCACTACCATCTTAAATCACATATAATCTAGTTGCCATGGTGCTACTCGGCCCTCAATCACAAATGCATGAGTCCTGGAGATAGACTGGTCTCCAGTGTTGGACTGTTGACCACTCTACACTCTTCTCTCCTGGTGTCCTCACCTTGAGCTGTCCTGGCTCTCCTTCTGCCCCTCCAATGCAGCTTGGACACTCATGGACCCCTTTCTACCCACAAACTCTAACTCTGAGCCATTCTCAGAGCTGAGTCATGGAGCCACCTGCAACCTCTCTCCTCCCACTGCCCATGCACTCCCACTCCTGGAAAGGCTCTGCTGCCGTATGCAAAAATATCTTCTCACACTTGAACGAACTGCATTCTTCTTCCTTTACATCTCTCAGTGCCCTACTGTTTCCTAATCCTAGCTCAGACACTGCCAAATCCAGAGCTCAACCCTCTTCTCTTCTATATGCTTAGTCCCACAGCCTCAAGTGTTTTCTAGACAACTGCATTGGAGTCACCTGCTATCACCACGCACTCAGTGTCAAATCTCTCCAAATTAGCTCCCTTTCCCAACGTCCTCCTTTCTTCCATTGTGCTCCATTTTTCTAAGGCACCAAGGAAGTGTGGGATGTTAAAAAAGCAAGAGAAAATAATCATAGACATCCAGTAGAGATTTTTATACTTAGAAAGTAACAGAAAAGTGTTAACACTCACTCTGGAACACAGAGGTTAAAGATGTGGATGCCTAGGTCCCACCCCCAGAGACTCCAATTCAGGAAGTCTGGGCTGAGGCCCAGGAATCTGCATTTTAACAATGGTCCCTCCCCCTCCGGCCCCTGCCAAGTGATTCTGGTGCAAATAGTCACACAAGTCATATTCTGGAAAGACTGGGTTTTAGTAGTTGTGTACAAGATAAAGTAGACAAGGCTAAAAATGCAAAAATGCCCAAAGGTAGCTTTAAATAGAAACAATAAACTGTTACAAAGTTCTGTTGCATAGGGATTTCTACTAAAACCATAGAACCAGGATAAGACCACAGAAATTATCTGGTCTCACTTCTACATTTCACAAAGGAAAACTGAATCTCAGAGGAGGTTTGCTACCTACCCAAAGCCACACAAGTCCAAGGCAGAGTGTTTAACATAAATGACAAAGGAGGTCTTTTTCCAAAATAAGCACACACACACACACACACACACGCTTAAAACAGTACATCTCAAATTTTAATGTGCAAATGAATTACATGAAGCTCTTTTTAATATGCAGAACTGATTTAGCAAGTCTGGGAGGGCCTGAGATCCTGCATTCCTAACAAGCTCCCAGGTGATGAAGCTGCGGCTGGTTTGTGACCCACTCGTTGAGTAGTAAGGTCTCAGAAAGTAAAATAACTATTCTTGTCTTGTTCTGAATCAACAATCTATTTCTTTACAGTGAGCGCTTGTGCTGCAGAAAGCAGCATAGCCTTGTTTCCTCTGCCACACTGTGTGGAGTGGACTGGCTGCATCGCTGCCTCAGATTAGACCACTAAACACTGACTGCCAGCCTGCAGGGATGGAGCCCAGAACAAAATGGGGCTAACACACCTCAGGCCTAGGCCCTACCACAAAAACATCCATGTTGGAAGTGCAATGGGATGATGGAAACTGGGGACTTTAAAAAAAATGTAGCCACATGCTGTTCTTAACACATTTTGGGGTGCCTGGGTGGCTTAGTCAGTTGAGCATCAGACTTCGGCTCCGGTCATGAGCTCACAGTTCATGAGTTTGAGCACCGCATCAGGCTCTGTGCTGACAGCTCAGGGCCTGGACTGGAACCTGCTTCAGATTCTGTGTCTCTCTCTCTCTCTCTGCTCTCTCTCAAAAATAAATAAAAACAATATAAAAAAATTTAAACACATTTAGTAAATTAGGAGATTATTTCATTTTGAAAAAAAACTTTCAACTTAAAAATAAATGTCCTTGTATGGAAATACGTCTACAATCAAAGGAAAGATGTTGTTTGGGATCAGGAAATAGAGATGAACGTAGCACTATCACTGTGAACAAAAGCTGAATTATACCCAGAAGAGAATGGCATGCAGGCTCGTAGGTGGGCTCTGAGACCATCCTGTCTGCTTTCAAAACTTGGCTCTGCCACTTACAGACCACAGGATTTGGAGCAAGTCACCTAACCTCAGCTTTCTCATCTGTAAAATGGGGTTATTATGAGAATCAAATGAGGATTCCGCATGATTCCTGACACATGGTGAGATTCAATACAAACTGGTTACATCTCCAGAGATGTGAGCACAGCCAATGAACCACAGGTTAGTGAATTCCTCAACCCCTGGGAGCTCAACGTGCTCAGACACAAGGCAGCATTGTCTGCTAAATGTGGCTCTCAAAGGCTTATAGGCCTTCGCTTGTAGGACAAAACACAGAGAAAGGCAACTGGTTCAGTCTTTTCTATTTTCTTGGGGCAACTCCCTGATAGGCAACGTGGCCTATGACAGGGACACGTGTGCACTGTTGGCCATGTCTGGGTACTTGCTACTGTCCTTAGCAGCCCTCACTATTGGCTTCATGGGTGTGTAGCCACACAGGATCCTGCATCCAGAAGGCCCTATGCTTGGGATTTAATGCTCTGTGGTCACTCTCTTGAAATTCTTAACAATTTAATCTTTGAATCTGTGTTTTGTAAGTGAAATCTGATGGGAAATGAAGCACGTGCCAGAGGACTGGGGCCTAATCGTATACACAGACCACCTTCCAGGGACAGGTTTTCAGCCATTCATTCTCCTATACCCTGGGGCCCTGGGCTTTGCCTGGCCTCTCCATTCCTGGGCTCTCACAGGGACCTGAGCACAAACACAGAGGGTGGGGGAATCAACGTCACACACACACACCCACAGTGACAAAACAAGGCATGGTGGCAGCCATTTCTCCTCCAAGCTGGCCATACCACAGCATGCTCAATAGGCAACATCAGGAGTAGGCCTCTCACTCACCTGCTATCTAGGTAGCTAGCATGTCCCTGTGCTTGCAGTGTCCTTGGGGGTGGACTGTCCATTCTAGGTTGAGGCATGGGCCCATGGGAAAAGGGAGATGCCTGGCTCACCCTCTCTGGCCCTGGCCAGGGGGTCAGTCCTGCAGCTGACAGGACCCAGCAATCCAAATGACAAGAGAGAAGGGACCAGGCACCTGTGAGAGTCTGCACTGGCTAATGGACCACAACATTTAAAAAACACATGGCAGGTCAAGAGAGAGACCGTGGGAGAAAGGAAAGGCTTTATATTTTGACACCTTTAATGGCACTTTTTCCTGTTTTCGAACAAGAGGCTTTGCATTCTCATTTTGTACTGGGCCCTGTAAATTATGTTGCTCATCCTGAATATGAGCCTCCAGCCCCACCCCACCCAGCTCCCCTACTTAATGCTGCTTTTATCTCCCCTTCCTCTCTTTAAGGGGAACAAGATGTAGCCCTTTCTCATGAAAGAGACCTCTGATATAGGCCTCTTATATCAGAGGTGCAAATCAGTCTCAAGAATGGTCAGCAGAGCAGATGGAGGGTGGAGAGAAAGCAATGCTTAAGAATCATGGCCACTTGGGGCACCTGGGTGGCTGTCGATTGAGCACCCGACTTTGGCTCAGGTCATGATATCACAGCTCGTGAGTTCAAGCCCCACACTGGGCTTGCTGCTGTCAGCACAAAGCCAGCTCTGAATCCTCTCTGTCTCTGCCCCTCCTCCTCCCTCTCTCTCTCTCTCAAACATAAATAAACATTAAACAAAATTTTTTTAATTAAAAAAATAATCACAGCCACCTGGAATCTAAGGGATTCTCAGGAGATATATGGCAAGCTAGAGAACGGCAACTATGCTGAGGAGATAAAAAGCACTAAAATCACCCCAGAAAAGATTCCCCAACACTTATGCCACTATCCCCATGGTTCCCAAACTATGACCAAGGCACCCAGGCACCAAAGAAAATTCATCAGTTCTCTGTGGAATGTTTAAATGTTTGAGGGAAATATATCAATGTTTGATGTCTGTCAGACACCACACGGCTACTAGCAAAAGACAGTTGTCAGCTTCAACGTTAAATTGTACTTCATTCCTTTCAATGACATCAGATCTTTGCAAAACTGGAGTTGGGGCAGTTGCTATGATAAAAACAAACATAACACAATAATCAATAGACAGCAGGAAATGAAGGGAGTAATATCTAATCTGATTCCAAGGTCTGAGAAGTTGTGCAGTGCCCAACAGGCACATATGTCCAAGTAACCATGGTTATTAAGGAATGAAATAAAAATACTTTTCTCTCAATATATGTGTACTACTTTTTCAAATGGCTACTACATTGTTAGTAAAGTACATAAGTACTTGTTAAGGTTTGGGGATCTAACTATTTTATGAACAGATCTATTAAGTGTCTTGTTTGGCCTAATGGTGCCATGGGAAAATTAGTGAGGCATGAAGGTACCATGAGCCGAGAAAGTTTGGGAACCTCTGCCCTACCCAATCCCTTCTTTTCAAATAATGAAAGTCTCTGCAAGGAGAGGACAAGGAAGAGGATTATGAGGAGCATATCTCCAATGGAACAAGAGCTGGACTCAACCAGGTATTAACCAATAAGTGATGCACAGTGACGTTTCTCACATTACATTTTAAAAAGCTACTTCCAAAACTCAAACCTAGATGCTAAAAAAAAAAAAATTATAAATCGAGACACTTTCATCTTCAGCCTGGAGGATGGAAGGGCCAATTTGGAAAAGGTTGAAGAAGACATTAAATCCATTGATAAAGGATGCAAAGACAGATATTACAGGGAAGTTCACAATTTCATTGGGCTGGATCAATTCTAGTAGGAAATCCCAGAAAAATCCAATTGCAGGTCAGGACTACAGAGCCTGCAGTGCTGAGGCAGGCCACAGATAAGGCTGATGCTCTCTGGCACGACAGGGAGGTGTATAACTTCCAAACTTGCAAGCTCGAGAGGTAAGAATTCAGAGGAGAGTTTGGATTAAAAAATAGTAAGGGACACCCGTGTTTACAGAATAAAAGGACAAAGATAAATGGGCCGCTTCGGGGTACAATCTGTTTTATCTGTGGCCAGAAAGAGCACCTGGCCCACCCATCAGAGTGAGTTAACTGCACCCAAGGACTCAACGCAAAGACCCTCTAGGACTAAATGATAATGTCCTGTGTGGAATGTGGATGCCCAGTGTCTCACTTTCTTAACAGTAAGATAGTTTGAACCTTCAAATTGTAACTCCAAGCTTAGAGAATAGCCTGGATACAGGCAGGCTCACTAAATGGAGAAAACAGAAGGCCCATGAGCAGCAGAAATGGCAAAGCCTCACGGAATGACTTGATCTAGAGGGAGGTATGGGGATAGCAGCTAATGACAGCAAGAACCATGCCCAACCAGGTGCTGTCACTGGGCTCCTCCTATTTGGGAGCTGGCACCTGTACATGCAGGGGACAGGGACAAAGTGAAGAGACTCCTCAATCAATAAGACTTCTATAGCTGGAACTCCCATCCATCTCTCCCTCTCCTGCAGCCCCTTCACTTCTGCAGATGCCCCAGATGCTGAGTGGATCCTTTACTGCTTTCCCTGACTGACCCTCTACCATTTCATCTTCTTGGCCTTCATCTATCTTCCTCCTCCCTGGCCCCTTGCTGTCCTGAATCTGGGTTTGGGGTGTACTCTGACCTTGCTATGCTCTCTGGTCTGACTGATGGCCATTCTATAAACTTAGAGAATTTCTTGGCCTTTAAACCTTGCTTCTGTTTCCTCAGTCCCAGTTTCTCACCCTCTGCCCAGCTTCCAGAATAATACTTGTATCTGAAGACAGAGTGGCAGAAGATGGGATGTGGTGGGGGAGGTTCTAAGAAAAAGAACAGGAGGCACCTAGGTGGCTCAGTCAGTTAAGCATCTGGCTCTAGATTTTGGCTCGGGTCATGATCTCACAGATTGAGCCCCACATCATAGAAAGAAAGAAAGAAAGAAAGAAAGAAAGAAAGAAAGAAAGAAAGAAAGAAAGAAAGAAAGAAAGAAAGAAAGAAAGAAAGAAAGAAAGAAAGAAAGAAAGAAAGAAAGAAAGAAAGAAAGAAAGAAAGAAAAGAAAGAAAGAAAGAAAGAAAGAAAGAAAGAAAGAAAGAAAGAAAGAAAGAAAGAAAGAAAGAAAGAAAGAAAGAAAGAAAGAAAGAAAGAAAGAAAGAAAGAAAGAAAGAAAGAAAGAAAGAAAGAAAGAAAGAAAGAAAGAAAGAAAGAAAGAAAGAAAGAAAGAAAGAAAGAAAAGAAAGAAAGAAAGAAAGAAAGAAAGAAAGAAAGAAAGAAAGAAAGAAAGAAAGAAAGAAAGAAAGAAAGAAAGAAAGAAAGAAAGGAAGGAAGGAAGGAAGAAAGAAAAGGAGGAGGAGGAGAAAAAGAAGGACGACAACAACAACAATAACAGGATATGGTCCGGGAGGTATAATGTCCAGAGGAAGGAGCACTCTGACAACTGCTCTCCCCACCAAC
Source organism: Prionailurus bengalensis (assembly GCF_016509475.1). NCBI lineage: Eukaryota > Metazoa > Chordata > Mammalia > Carnivora > Felidae > Prionailurus > Prionailurus bengalensis. The sequence continues at coordinate 69,979,016 of NC_057350.1, read as the reverse complement.
TCTTGACCAAGCCAAATGTGGTAAAGGATAAATCAATGAAAGTTAAAACTCCCTCTAATAGGGAGGGAAAAGATCTGGTAGGGCCAGCCAAGACGAGTATCTCTGGGGAAAGAGATTTGCCAAATATCCAATTTAAAGAAGTTGGAGCCTCTGAGAAAATTCAAACATTTTTTTTTTCCTTTAAAAATCTTCTTTACAGACCAGGAGAGGAAACAAACCATGTTTAAGGATAGTTGTTATAAATAGATTATAGCTACCCTAAAATTGTTGACTGTACTTTCTTAGGAAGCCCATAAATATCTGGCAGGTCCTATAAAAGTATGAACTAAGGATACTATAACTGTCTCAGAATTTATTCATACAACTCACCCAGAGATTGGCAAGCTAGTTCATTATTGTTGGATTTTTAATGGCTAGGAACAGATCAGCCGGTGGTAATTTATTCTGAATGTTGTGTGTCATATGCAAACATAAGGACCCACCCCCACCTCAGTCCATCTTTATAGGCCAGCATTTTCTCAGAGCTGAGACAGGCAAAGGAGGACCTTCTCCTAAGTAGACTCTCAAAATGACTCTCAAAATGACTTAGAGACTTAGGGAACCTCAGTAACAATCCCTTTTAGGACCTTCACTTTATAGTGAAGAAACTCAAGCCCAGGGAGGTGAGGTGGCCTGTCCAAGAACACACAGAAGGCCAGCGCAGAGCTAAGAGCAGCACACAGGGCTCTCCAGACTGGGGACACGTGCCTTTGTACCATACTGCAGCCACAGTCTGTGCTACAAGCCAGCCAGAAAACTTGAGAAGATCTCTACTGACATCCAAAACAGAACAGCCTTCCACTGCTCATATTTTGGGGTAAGTCCCTCTCCAAAAAAAATAAAACAATCATATGCAAATTTCCTTTCAAGGGCTGAGAAGTATCTGGAAAGCACAGCCCCAACTACAACTAACATAGGGTTAAAAGCTCTGACACTTGAAGAGATAAATTACCTCCTTTGTTCTTAACCTCTACAAAGGCTCTCCAGGAATTTGCAAGGTTCTCACCATAAGCTGATGTATGGGGAGATAAAATTGAATCCAACAGCCCAGAAATGGAAAAGTCCCTGAGAACAAAGCCCCACAAGTGCACATATCAAGAGTCCCAGAAGGAATGAATAAAGCATTTACCTGGATACAGAACTATTTAAATGCATAAGAATTTAAAAGTCTTGACATGGAAAAAAGATGGCACCCACCAGAGTATTTGACAGAGTCCTAAAGGAATTGTCCTTCTGCTCTACATTAAAGAGATTCAGGGTTGGATTTCATGGTGCCACTTTTGGCATCAGGTCCTGCCAGATCTAGAGTTCTACAGTCCTAGGGCCTCTGGGAAACCTAAGGGAGCACATGATTACATACTTGGCTCTGGGTCTGACATAAAGGACCTCATCTGAGTAGCTACCTTGGTCTTTCTCACGAGGAAAACTAAAAACCAAAGGGAAAGTCACAAATATGCTTATTCCACGACTAGCATAATGCTAGATAAAATAATTAGGATGGTCTGAAAAAAGTCTCAGTCAGAGAATTACCCTTGTGGATAACAAATCAAATAAATACATCAAAACAAACTAGGTATACTATACTGAATGGCTCTAAGAGTTTAGAAACTGGGTAAAGGGAAGAAATTAGATGACCTCCTTTTGGATTCAAGAGACATGTTGGGTGTCATGAGAGGTGGGGAGGAGGAAACACTCTGGAAACAGTTTAGCAGACTTCTGTGAACTCAGTACCCTTCCAGCAATCCAATTGTCCTGGCTCAAAAACCAGACATTACAATCGGATTCTATAAGAATTATAGAGAATTAAATTGTATAACCAAGTCTGATGTGTGCCCTCCACTAGAAGTGATACATTACAGAATCTGTTGGGAAATGCTAAAAATCATTTCTGTTATTGATTTATGTAAAAGTTCTTGGCAAATGGAATCCAAATCCCACATACACGCACCAAAAGCAGTAACTGTTACACCAATAATGTGGAAGTTAAGCGTTTTACTCTTTGGGATGAGGAATTCATCAGACTTCTTCAAGTTCCAAAGGTTCTGAAGGCTAGTGGTTAACTGAATGAGCTAAGATACTTGCCATAATCCCACTAATTAAAGAGCTATATTCAACTAGACTATAGACAATAAACTGCTAAAGAAACTTTGGTTAGAACTACTGGTAGCCATTAGCCACAAAGCTGAACTTAAAGTAAATGAATGCTAATCAGGACTTTCAGAATTTCAGGTTATAGAAAAAGAACACATAACCATCCTCAGGGTAACTTTACCATACATCTCACAAAGCTTCAAACTGCTGAGATACAAATTAGTTCATCATAGCCTAGACCACCCTGGTGTACACAGGTCAGTTGACCAATGGTTCCAACTGTGGGAAAGGTCCCTGGTCTGGTGTCTGGAATCAGGCATAATATGATAAGACTGCTGGCTGAGCACCATGAAACTAAAGGCTACCTGCTAGGGAAAGGCCTAGGAGGTCCATTCTGAGTATCCACCAAAACCTGCAGGGAAGCATCAGGATTGGGGCTGAAAGGAAAACTACCCCAGAGCTTCTCTCCAAAGTTTGTCCAGCAAACTGACTGCCCAACAGTCAGGTGAAAGACAGTCAGCATTTTCTCCATTTGCTTCCAGAGGCTTTTGCAACCTTTATATAAATCAGTAACAGGAAAATGGAGCAGAGATCAGGAAGTGGTACCACAGCTAATACTACAAAGACCCAAGCCTCTCATCTGCAGCCATCTGTACCCAGCCTCAAGTTTCCTGTTGCCTAGGAACAGACACAAAGCATGCTGGGAAAAGTGTCTTAAGTATACAGGTGCAGCCTCTGTGGCCATCTAAGCCAATTCTTGACCCAAGCCTGACTTTACTCGTCTATCTGAACTTGCATTTGGCTAGAGGCCTAGGGATTTCCCCATTTTGCACATGGCAGACACTCCATGGGAAGGGAAAAAATTAATTTGACACAAGCAATCAATCCCACTGGAATGTTTGTGCACACTGAGCCAAGCAGAAATGGATCCTAAAGGGAGCACTTCTGGGAGGTGATGAGAATTATAATACTGAAAAATGATACTGTGTCGAGAACCCAGTATGATGGAAGCAGCACACATATATGCATCCAGAGCATGAGCAACAACACACACAAGCACATATATGCACATACACAGGCATACACACTTGCCATCCTCATGGAATAAGATATCTGGGTGTGTAATTGTCCAGCCTTCAGTCATTTTGTTTATGTTTTGTATTCAAAATGTTGAAAGAAGTGCAAGAATACAGCAGTGCTAAACCCTTTCACAGTAAAAAGTTCTGGTAGCTTGTGAAATTCTCCTAGGATTCCACTGTGATTTCTGTGGTGCCAGTTTTGGTGAAAGCACTATCATCGCCCTTTATCCACAACCAAAGCCAAAACCCTGTTGATTATCTGACACTTTACCACCCCTTCAACCTTACATCAACTAGACATGAAATCTACCACCATTACATCCCTTGTATCATCAACTATCTTTCAGTAGTTTCCTAACTAGAATTTTCATCTCCAATTGTGTCCCTTCCAACACTGTACTAGCCTAAGTTATAATTTTTATTCCATCACTTCAATCCCTTATGATTCCCCACTGCTTACAGGATAAAATCCAAATCCTGGAATATGAAAATCCAAAATCTCACATGTATCTCCAGTCTCTCTCACCCTATAACCTCTAACTCCATGACCCTGTACAACTCTCTGCCTTTGCCCACCCTTCTCCCTCTGCCAGGAATGCCCCTCTCCACCATGTCACACTGGATAATGAGCTCATCTTCCAACTGCCATTGAAGCACATTTACTCTATGACCACCATACCACCACAGTTGCCTAAATAGGCTTCCCCACTCCCTGGTTTGGGTCCCTGTATTCCATTGCGTAGTCATACCATGTACCTGGAATGTTTTAGTGTACTTTTCAAAATTGGAATGTTTCTCTCTGTCAAAATGTGAGTTCTCAGAAGGTCTACAGAATGTGCAGGAAAGGATAAGGAGTTCTGGGTGGAAGGAAACCTAGAAGAAAGCCAAGACAGCTGCTTAATTACCTCATGCCTCCTTTTGAGATGATGTGGCTGGGTTTGCACATGCCCTAGGAAATGAACATTTCGGGTAGCTTTCACTATCTTCTCTATCTGACCCAAAAGAAGAAAAGTTCAAGGACATGAGCTGGCAGGAAGATCAATAAGTTAGTCCCCCCTGTGCCTTGGCAGAGAAGCTCTGATGGAGCCTTGATGAAGGCATTATCTAGGGTATTGAGGTATATCTCTAATTATAGGTTTGGGATCCAAAGGAACAAGCTGAGAAAGTATAGCCTTTTCAACACAGGCCCAGAAATCCCAGAGCTTGGTCCTTATTTCAAAAGATTCTAAGGGCCAAAATAGTTTGAGGCCACTTGCTAACCACCAGGATGATTCTCCCCAAGGAAATTAGAGCCCTTCTTCCCCAAGCAAGAATGTTGGGTCACCTACTAGCTCTGGCACCAGGTGGACTGACTAAGCAGTCTCAAGCTGCAGAGACAGAAAGCCTCAGAAAGATGGAAAGTCTTCACAGAACCAGGGCACAAATGTCCTGAGACTACTTACCACCTGGTTTCTATCCCTGTTGACTTTTCTGGTGTCCAGTTGGCTCAGAATGTTGTAGATGCATTCAAGGCCACTTAGCTCAATACTCTCAGCAGTGTCAGAGAGGGAAAGGGATTTACCAAGTTTATCAATAACAATACTGTTCTCCTGGCACCTAGCCTACTATTCTTTCCTCTTGGACCCAACCATCTGGCACCATATTTACCTGCTTTTTTATTTCTGCTCTGTACTTTCCTGGCCCATCTGACTTGCCAGTCTCCCAGTTTCTGCCACCTTCACAAAGACCAAAGCTCCCATTTTCCCTGGTCAAAATAGAAACACTGCTCATAGCCACTAGGACTATTTAAGCCCCAGAGCCTTGGAGTGGAAACACCCTATAAAACACAGAAGTTTTCCTGTGCTAAAAGTGATGAAAGAATTTTAGTTATAAACAACAAACAACTCCATCACAGAAGAAGCAGAGCAACAGCCCTGAGTTGGACTTCATTTCTCTATTTATTTATTATCGATTTAAATTGATCTTGTTTACCATGGCCTTTCTATAGAATATATGCTCATGGAAACTTAGACCGATGCCAAAGGAATTAGCTTTTTTTGGAAAAAGCAAAACTAACCAGAACTGGCCATTTTAGGGGACTGAAAAGCAGATCCAAGCAAGGTAAGGGGACACCAGTCCCATTAAGACTTCTAACTCAAACATCAGTCACGTTACCAGACTGAAACACCAACCTCTCGAAAAGCAGGATTCAGCAGTGCAGCTCTGTATATAATCTATTGCCACTCTTTCACCTTCTGAAGACTGGGAGCCCCTTGAAGACAGAGGCGGTACCATACTCCCCTCTCTAGCACAGTGCAAGGGATGTCAGGAGTGCTCACTAAAGGCCTGCAGGAAGAATCAACATCATCATACCCTGGCATGTTTACGTGCACACAGAAACACACATGTGTGTGGATGGAATCCTAAAGAAGACAGCTTTAGAAGCTCCACTTCTAAACCTTTTCTTCCCAAAGTTATTGCTTTAACTAGGATAATACTCTTTAAAATATAATGTATTTTTCTCTTTCGTATGTCATTACATATATTTATCCTCCCTTTACGCTGCCAGAAGCATCTATTTGTCTCATGGAAGTTTAGGTTAGTTACAGTAGCAGACAAAGAGAAAGCATCAATGTTCAGCTACTAACGTCCAGGATAGGAGTTTTTTTAGTATGCAGCTTGAATTCTCAACTCCCATTAACATATCAAGATCCACACTGGGTGGACTTAACCATTAAGATCACTTTAAATGAGAGGTAAAGAGTATTCAGGGGGCACCTGGGTGGCTCAGTCAGTTAAACATCCAACTCTTGGATGGTTTTCAGCTCAGGTCATGATCTCAAAGTTCATGAATTTGAGCCCTGTGTAGGGCTTTGAGCTGTCAGCACAGAGCCTGCATGAAATTCTCTCTCTCTGCCCCTCCCTCTCTCATGCATGTGTGCATGCATATGTTCTCTCTCTCCCTCCCTCCCTCGCTCTCTCTCAGAATAAATAAATAAAGTTTTAAAAAGTGACAGATTCTTGCCATGAGGGAAGGATCAAACATCAGGGGAACACAGGAAAATTCAGCCTAGGAAATCAGACACCAGGGTCTTGGTTTCCTCCTATATGAGCAACTGAACACCTGATAGGTTTTAGGGAGGCAGTTTTAGAAAAGAAGATCTAATAGGTAGAAAAGAAGATCTCAGTGGGTGTGATGACACTGAACAACCCTAAGGCCACCCCTGAGGAAGCAGTGGACCTGTAGAATGCCTACCAATCAATCACATACCATGATCCACATGGTGTGGAAGAGGCTATGATAATGGTACTCAGAGGTACTCAGAGAGTCAGTGACCAAAGGCTTGGGGTCAGAACACTGAGGCTGTCATGTACAGGGACTTCGACTCCATAGGCAAATAGTTAGAATATGAATGTTAGTGCTGAGTATCAACAAAATACCCCAAAAAGCAAGACAGGTCTAGCCACACCTTTGCAAATACCAGTGCAAGCATCAGACCAGACCAGTCATTACACAGTAGCTCCAAGCACCCTTCTCTCCCTTCCCCCACCTCTACACACCCAGACGTCATGCTGAAGAGAAGTGGGAGAATGGGAGAAAATCTGAGTGATTGAGCAATTCATCTGAAAAAAATAATCATCCAAAAAAACTAATCCAGAAGAGAACAGAAAAAAAAAGAAAAAAAAAAAAAAAAAACCTTGGTATACTATAAACTAGTTAAGGTGGGTTAGGGTCTCATGAGAAAGATTAGCTCCACGTTAGAAAATTTAAAAGCTACGTTTTCTTTGCATATTTGGGTAATAAGGAGAAAGTTTGCAGCTGAGCCACACTGCCACCCATCAAAAAGAAAACCTCCCCTGTTCTGGGCAGTTAGACCAGCCACTCTTCATTCCTATACACACGTGTCTCTTCCAAAAGCAAATGGAACATATCATGAAATGTTTCACTCCATCTCTAGTGCTGCCAATTTCCTACCAGACATGAAAAAATGTACAGTCCTCAAACACAGTATGGGCTGTCACTCCCATCCAAGTCCCCTAGCTCAGCTTTCAACCACACTCAGAACCAAGGGAGAGCTCAGAGAAAGGCAGCTGACGAAAATTCCTTTCATTTAGTCAGCAATTTTGTTTGCCCAAAGTGATCTTCTATTATCCCACTTTCTCTCATACTCTTCTTATGAGGTATGGCAGGACAAGTATGTTTACCACTTTCTCCAGATGAGGAAAGAGAGGCCCCATCTGTAAAAACAGACATGTTAACTGGCCTGGCCAAGTCACAGAGCTAATTAATGGTGGGGAGCATTGGAAACCAAGGTCTCTCAAATCACATCCTTGGATTCTTCTAGTCAAATGCAGACTATGGCTTTTGCACACACAACCTAAAACACTTCCATACCTGTGGTATTGGAATTAACTTTCACTCAAGCCCACAGAACACATGTGGGTTTTTTTGTTTTGTTTTGGTTTGGTTTTTTTTTTTTTTTTGGCTAATTATGACTACAAATCTGGCTCCTAAATCACTTAAAGACACACAGCAAAAGAGGCTAATGGCCTAGACCACTTATTTAAATGTCACTAACAAAAGCATCCTTAAATATTACATAGAGTGGTACCCTTCAGAAAACAGGGACTAGCTGTCCTCACGCTCTTCTGAGGATAAAAGCAGAGAACATCCCGAACCTATGATTAGTCGTCCTACAGTCACCTTTGAAAAAGATCAAATAATGGGTGACCCTTCTTGCTACTCTTTGGACAAAATAATGTCCCAGATCAGACACTGGTCCACAGAAAAGCCAGGTTATAAATGTCCATCATTAGGAGAACGGTTAAATAAAACACGGCGCATCCATACAACAGAAAGTAGCACAACTCTAAAACAAATGAGGTAGAGTTATATGTACTGACATGGAAAAATGTCCATGATTATAAAGTGATAAGAACAAGTTGCAGAATAACAGGAATAGCATGATTCTCTTTTTGTTAAGTACAATAAAAAAGAAAGCTATGCATTTGTATAAACATGTACTTGTATATTCAACAGGCATGTATGTCTGTTGAATTTATCTTAACATCAGGGAGGAGAAGGGAGAAATAGTATTTGCTTTTGACTTTAGATTCGGCACTTTTGTTTTGCATAACTATTGTTTTAACAATAAGCGTCAATGCCTTTACCCCTCCAAAAAACCAACATATCCTCTGTCTTCCTACATTATCCCCATATAAAGGCTAATTGGCTTATGAATGTCTTACTTTGCTCAACAGATATGTGTATACTGTACACATAAAAACGTACATCATACATTTATATTAACTGGGAAAAATGGCCTCATTTAGGAAAAAGTCTATCACCCGTCAATTTGTTTTTCACCTTAATTTGATGATCAAAAAACAAACCATAGATCAAGGGAGAGAATGCACATAGGAAACAAGACCACAAGGAAGTATCTCAAATTAACATAGGGGCTCTCCCTGGGCGAGAAGGTTACAGTGGCTTTTCCATCCGTTACACTCCATCACATTTTCTAAATACTCTACAGTAAGTCAGCATTGCTTTTATAATAGAAAAATAACTGTAGAATAAAAAATAAATGTTCTATGAAGGTATACCAAAAATCAAATCTCTCTAAATGCGACCTTGTTTACCACTTATTTAAATTAAATGATCTTTTAGCTTATTGGCAATAAACACATATTAAAGGAATCAATGAGTGAGTGAAACTCCCTTTCTGATTGATCTCCAATTAGCCATTTTTTCCTATTTCAGTCCCCTAAACTCAACAAGACCATAAACTCTTCAGAAATAGGGACCATTTGTTGCCCATCTTTAGAAGCACCCTTAATATCTAGCATAATATTTGGCACGTAGCAGACACTCATTCAATATTGATTAGCTAATCCATTTGTGTGTTTGAACTTTCTACACGGGTTTTTCTGAAGAAAGAGTGAAGTTTCAGTTTTCCCGTGGCTATGAAATATATGAATATTATAAGCAAGCAATAAAAGGGATCCCCTCTAATTAATCCAGAAGCAACAAGAGCTATGGGATATATTTCATAGTCAATATTGATTTCATAAGTCTATTTGTTTAAGGTAGAACTGCCTGTCCACGCACAAAAAAAATGATTTATTTCCTTAGTATAGTGTTTTATTATGAAACTCCCAAATGACCTACACACCAATAAATAGCTCTTAAAAAAAAAAAAACTCAAGACAACAAATACTAAACAAGCAAGTATTAACCACAAGGCACTGATCTGGGTGTTGAGAAGAATACAAACAAGTCCAAAGCAAAAGGTATGTACATCCTACATGGGGAAACTAGACATGACCATTTTCCAAGGTAGGGCCTCCAAGAGGCGTTAGGGTCATCAATGTTCAGTAAGGTTCAGGGAAGAGGCTAGTTTCCAAACAAGTCTGTTGCACATCTCATCCCTACCCCAGACATCTTGTCCAGTCACCGCCCAAGAACTCAAGAGTCCACTGGTGTCACATCCACTCCAGAGTCTCCAGGGCTGAGCAAGATGCAGAAGCCTGCATCCTCAGCCCACTCTGAACTCCAATGGACAGATCATTTTTCATGCAATTCTCACTCATTCTCCAGCAAATAGATCCATTTCATCTCCTCTCTTCTCAGGCTCTCAGTATCCCTCAGTCTGTCAGATAACCTTGGCTATCTGAAGATGCAGGTCAGTTTAATAAAAGCTCTAGCATTTGACCTATAACCACCTGGTCTTTTCCCATGGCCACAGAAGAAGAACTGTCCCTCCATTCCAGAGATAACCTCTTAACTGGGAATCTCATGCTTGACATGAGGCTCTATCTCAAGACTGTGAGATCCTGACCTAAGCTGAAATCAAGAGTCAGATGCTCAACTGACTGAGCTACTCAGGCACCCCTAAAGATTTTTATTGAAGCACAATGTGTATGCATGAAATTGTACACATAAGTTTATGGGACTCTGAAATTTCACAAACAGATCACATCTGTGATCAAGAAACAGAACACTACTGTACTCCCAAAATGTCCTTTCAATTACTGTTTTCATTTTCTCCTTACTTTTACTGCCAAACTTCTTGAACAGTGGTCTGTCTTCATTTTCACCACCTCCTCATCTATTTCAGCCTAGGCACCCCCTCTTCATTGAATCCCACACCCATCCAGGTGAGGCTGTTGATCTTCCCTCTATACATTCAATGTACAACACCCAATCCTCTTTATGGCACTTACTATGCTACAACACAATTGTTTGCTTATGCATCAGTCAATCCCACTAGACTGTTACCCTCCCGTGGAAAAGATTATTTCCAACTCGTTTGTGTATTCCCAGTGCCTGGCACTCAGTAGGTGTACAGCTGGTGTTTGACACTTAAATGAATGAGTGCAAGAATGAATGAAGAGATCCACTCACTGAAATCTGATATTCTGCTAAAATTAATCAGTTCTTTGTCCAGTTCTTATCAAAAGTAATAATGATATTTGGTTGTCAAAACTTAGTTGTTGGGATCAGAAAGAATAGCTAGAAAATTGTTCCAATATTTGGTTAAGTATTCTCTTTATATCTAAGTATCTGAGCGTGTTATGTGCCAATGCACTGGGGTACAGACAAGAGACTTAATATCTTGCACCCATCCTCCAAATTAAAGCTGTGACATTACTCCCAATGGCACTCTGTCCTTCCATGGCCACATACCCAACATGGAGTCCTGCCAACCTTTTTCCTCAACTGTTTCTGGAGCCACTCCTCTCTCTCCTCACATCATTTCTAGGACAGTAAGAAGTCAGAGACAAGAATCCCCCAGGAGACCCCAGACTCCTCCTCCCAGCCCCCTTTTGTCACATCCAATTAACCATCTGCCAGTCTCCTGGGCCTCTTCCTAGGCCCACTGTCCAGCTGCCAACTCAATACTGTTTCCCCACCCCCACCCCCCAATAGATACGGCCATTGTCCCTCACTGCAGGGTAAGAGTGTAAAAGGCAGGGATTTTAGCTACATTCCCAGTCCCTGACTGCCATGCCCTGGAATAACTGTAGTTGCAAGCTCAAAAATTTCATCTTCATCTATCTCTGCACTGTTAGGGAAGGAAGGAAGGAAGGAAGGAAGGAAGGAAGGAAGGAAGGAAGGAAGGAAGGAAGAAGAGAGGGAAAGAAACTATTGAAGCATCATAATTTTCATCATTTTGACAATGTAAGGATTTATCTAACTAATAATATGATCGTAATATATGTGTAAAATAGTCATATACATACAATTACACTCTATTATAATGCCCTTTCTATTACTGTTTATAGCCATACCTAAAGAAACCCTCACTTCCTCTAAGTCTAGGGATTCTAAACCCAGTCCCACACAGCCCACCTTATGGTAATAGCAGCCCCTGGATTCCTATTTCCCCTCACTCTGGAGGGCCACCTAAGACCCCTCACTTGATGACAGCTCTTGGATTTGCCCCTAAAATGAGAGTCAGAGGGAGTGCTTTGGGGCCAAAGAAATGGGTGTGCTAACTGGCATCTTCCCTCTTGTGTGAAGGGTTCCTACTCATGGAGAAGAATGTGCAAGAGGCTCTCCCATAATCCCTACTCTGCTTCCTCTTTCTTCTGAGACTTCTAGAAATTCTAAGGAAATTCTAGAAATTCAAGAGCAGGTCCCATCCTTGACAGACATACTGCCTCATGACCAGGCCTGTACCCCTCCTCAGGAAGCCGTGTGACACCTTCTTGCATGGGTCCACCTCCCTCTCTCCTCTACTCACTTACCCTCCAGCCCAGGGACTTGCCTCTCTGCCTAATACTCTGCAGGAGATAATTATGCAGACCCCACCATTGGCTGAAGCAAATCCCACCTCAGTCTACAAAAAGAAGCCACCAGCACTTCGAAAAGGATTGCTAATTTGGGATCTCCCAGCTGGCTCCCCATCTTCTCTGCCCAAGGGCCTCCTAGGGCCATGCCAACCCAGCCTGTCCACTTCACAGCTGCCCTCAGCTCGTGCTACCCTCTCAAGCACACCACCAGTAGCCCCCAGACCTCCAACCAGCTGATACTCCCTCTAGTGGGGCTGTTGATCAGGCACATTGAGCCCTCAGCCAAGGTCCTTTCTGGACAGCTACTTTACTAAGGTCTGCCTACCCCACCCCCTTCTCTGGCCCAAGGCTCATCCCTAAACTGACCTTGAGATCCACCTCTCCAGACCCATCCAGGACCTTCCTCCATCCATGACTTCTCTCTTTCCTAAATATTCATTCTCTTCCCCATGCCTGCCTTCTTCCTCCTCCCCACCCCTAGGTATTCATGTATCTTCCCTACCTAAAAAAAGCCTCCCCTCAACTGCTACCCATCTCCAACTACCTCACTATTTTTAACCTTCCTTTCACAGCCAAACCTTTCCAAAGAGTCATCTCTATGCACTCCCACCACTTCCTCCCATCCACTCACTCCCCATTCCCCTTGCAATTTGAATTCCACCTCCCCTACATGATTGAAACTGTTCTTGCAAAGGTTACCGCTGATCCCCCAATTTCCAGAACCAAGTCTGTATGCTTAGTCCTCATCTCCCTCAAGCCATCTGCAGCATTTTTCTCCAAGCACTGCTCTCCCCTGGTTCTCCTCCAGCCCTGTCCTTGGCCCTCTGCCCTTAAGTCTGTACATGCTTTTCATTTATTATCTCATCTACTCTGATAGCTCCAGCCACAACTTCTTACGGATATCTCCCAAACCTATATTTCTGGCTCTGGCCTCCTTCCAAAGCTCCAGATTCCCTTCCTTACCCGCCTACAGAACCGACACCTCCCCTAGCTATTTCACTGACACCTGAAATGCAACATGTCCCAAAGTAAACTCCCAAATCCTCCCTCTCCTCCTGCCTCCCTATAGCTGCTCCTCCTCTTCCTAACTCCTGATTTTCATTTAGGGTACCTCCATCCCTCCAGTCACCCAGGCTCTAAGCTTTGGCATCATCCTTGATTACTGCCTCTTCCTTGACACCTCTACATTCAAGTTGTCAAGTCCCATAGACCCTACGTCCACAAGGTCCCTCACAGCCACCCCCTCCTCTCCATTTCCACTGTAGCATCTCAAGTTCAGACCTATCACAGTGGCCTCCTAATCCGGCACGGGCCAAAAGTTCCTCCTCCATTCCATTTGACCCTCTGTGGGGCTGCCAGATTTATCTTCCTGATCGTGCCTCCATCCCATCCAGAAATTTTTAGCAGCTCCCAAAAGGAAACTGCAGATAAAGACCAAACTCCTTGGCCTGCCATTTAAAGCCCTGTAGGCTCTGGGAGCCCAGTAAATGTTTGATAAATGTAGCAATCAATCAACCTCGTCCCGACCCCCTTCTGAGTTTTATCTCCCATTGACCCTCCACCTGCATCCCCTAAGTCACATTAACTGGACCACTTACTGGCCCAAACATGCCATGGGCCCTCGTACCTCCTTCTAACACTGTCCCAACATGGGAACACATCACTTTCTGTCCTCCCCATCTAAATCCCACCCATCTTTCAAGCCTCAGCTCAATAAGTAACCACTTCCTTGACAGCACAGCTCATCAGCCACTTTTCATTTTCCCACCTGTTTATCCCTTGTATCCATGTTTTCTAGCTAGTCTCCAGTTCCCTTCTAATAACGCAGAAGGGGAGGAGACAAAGCTAATTCCCCAACAGTTTCTTTACTTCTTTAAATTAATTCCTCTGTCCTCCCAGCTTATTCTTTCTGTTCCCTCACTCCTCAGTAGACACGATTTCAAGCAGTTCTATTGATCCAACAGCCCTGTGACCATCAATCATTTCCTAGTTATTTTGCTGCCAGTCATTCACACACAAAGGAGTGGCAGGAGGAGTCTGAACTGCATGCAGACAGAGAAGGAGCAGGAAAGGACTGATTCACTGCACCCACCTGAGGCTTGGCAGAAGCAAGAACTCCATTCTCACTGGGCTCCTCCAGAAAGCACGGGGCCATGTGCCAGGGTCTGGAGGGCTGGGGGTTGGCATCTTTATACTTTTGTGGAGGGAGAGAGAACAGGAGTGTCCTGACCTGTCGTAAGAAGGGTGCCCCATCCAGTCCCTTTGGGAAACCAAATTGAAAAGGACTGCTTTCTTCCTGGACTGGAAAGATCTCATAGAGGTCAGATTAAATAAAATAATATTTGTCAGGAGAGGCACTTAGAGTAATAGAATGTTCGATTTAGAAGGAACTATCTACATATATGTGGATAGAACTGTACAACTTATAAAGACCCTTCACATACAGTATCTTATTTGAGTCTCTCAGCAGCCCTATACAGGAAAGGGGAGAGAGGGCTATTATCCTCATGCTACACAGATATTAAAGTCACTTGCCCAAGTCATTCAGAGAAGTAGAGCTCAAAGGGGAGTGTTCATCTCCTGCTCTCTTGTCTGACCTTCTCAGCCTCCTTCACAGGCTTTTCCTTCCTTTCCCACCTCTTATATCCAAGTGCTCCCTGAAGGGGTATATTTATATCCATTCCCCTTCCTGCTCTATATTCTTTGTTGTAATGATTTTATACACTCCCATAGAACAGTACATGGCTGCAGTAGGTACGCCATAAATATCTGTCAAACAAATGACTGAATGAATGAATAAAAGACAGCTGAAGCCCAAACCCTAACCTTCTGATTCCACACACAGGCTCCCTGTACTTCATCATGTACCTCTCTGGCACCCTCTCCCACCTCCTGGAAAAAGCCCTACACAACACCTCTTCTGGAGATCCCCCGGCCTGTGTGTAAGCATATTCACCTAATAATTGATACAGGAACAACAGGGGCAGCTAGGATGTCTTGTGCTACCACTGTGTATCAGAAATGGCTAGATGCTGTTTACACGTTTTTCCTATTTAGTCCTCCAAACCTGTGAAATAAGCATTCTTAGTTCCATTTTGCAAAAGACTGAAAATGAGAGAGATTAAATAATTTACCCAAGATTCTACCCCTGGTTAGTGTCAGGCCTATCTGATCCAAAGCCCATGATCTTCAGGCTATTCCAGGGTTTCTCAACCTCAACACAATTGACATCTGGGGGCTAGAAAATTCTTTGTTGTCCTGTACATTATAAGATGTTAGTAGAACACTTGACCTCTACCCACTAGATGCCAAGGTGTGCCAATCAAAAAACTCTCCAGATATTGCCAAATGTTCCCTGAGGGACAAAATTGTCACCACCTGAGAACCACTGGACTATACCATACTGCCTACCTCTGGAAGCAGAAAGAAGTCTGTAAAGTAAAAGTGTTAATTCTCTAACATCTGAGAAGGACTCCTAATTCACCAGTTCTAGTGTTTTACTGATATTTAGAGCCACAGAGATTTTTATTACTTCTCACCTAATTTTGTTCTACAGCTTCAGTTTGTTCCAACACTTCTTCCATTCCCCCAAAGGATTTTCAAATACAATTGAACAGAATGTGTCAATAATCAAACTATTTATGATTGGTGGCACAGGATAAAGCAAAACCTCCCAAATCTTATAGTGTGCTTGGCTGTCGTTGATATGTTCTAAAATATATTAGTGTAGAAATAGCCTGCATAAATACAATATTAGAAATATTAACAACATTCCATCTCCAGAAAAAAAAAAGTCCTCTCCATACTCCCCAAGAAGTTCCTGGAAAGTGATGTGACCTAAAGCCCAATTCATGGTGGGCAGAAGTAGAAGAGAATCAAAAAGGAAAACAAACATGAATTAAGCATGATTCTGGAGCATCGCATCAAGCCCAGTGTCAAAAAGAGATGTTTTCCTTTGCTGCAGAAGAAACCACTCCCCTTCAGTGCCTGGCACGGCACAGATGGAGAGGTGATATTTACTCAAATAATTGCACAAAATAGGTGTTACTCCAAAATAACATCTTCTTGATGATCTGGACATGATGTTGTCCAGTTCCTCTGTCCAGGAAGAATGAGGTTTGTCATCTGAGACAAAAGTTTAAAGAATCATATAGTGAATATCAATATACCACCACCTAGATTTAACAATTGCATATACTTTACCATGTTTGTTTTATCTATATTAGGAGGAGGTGATTTGTTTTTGTTTTTGATGAATTTCAAGGTTTTTAAAATATCTTTTTCCTTACCTGCAAAGAACAAGTAACTTCAATGGGGGAGACAAGCCTTATGCATATGAAAGGGCTAAAAACAATATAATACCACTAATACAGTGAGAATATGAGTATAGATAAGTGAGTGTTTTAGGAATTCAGAGGAGACAGTTGGTTCTGTGAGCTGTGAAGACTCCCAGAAGAAGGTAGGACACAAGTCTTTGAAGAATGAACTGGATTTGGAGAGTGGGGGTGCAAAGGTAGATGATGCCCTTGGGAAGTGAGAAAAGCACCCTGGCTGGAGCTGAGATATGAAGTACAGACTTGACCCTGAAGACACTAGGAAGTCACTGTAGGTTCATAAACCAGGCAGCAATGTGATGAAATTAGTGCCATCTTGCCTGCAGGTGCCAATTTGGAGTGGGGGTGAGAGAGCAGATTCCAAGGGACAAGAAAGGAGGTCACAGGCAGCATAACAGATCCTGGACTAGGGCAGAGGCTGTTGATGAACAGGAAGGGCTGATGATGACAGATAATTCAATAGGATTTGTTAGAGGAAAGAAACTCCTCACAGACAAAACCAAGGTTTTAACTATCATGACTGGGAGAGGGGAGATGTCACTTACAGAACTAAGAAGACAAGAGAAGAAGTTAATGTGGGGAGTTGGAAAGACACACAGAGTTGAGTTTGAAGCTGGATGAAGTCCAAGTAGCAGCAAACACTTCAGTTGAAAATGTCTGGACTCACAGGACCAAAGCTCAACAGAAAGATATAGGTAGAAGATATTTCCATATCAATCTCTTTTCACTTATAACTTTTAACTTTTTTCCTTTTAGTCTCAAAAAAAAAAAAAAGAATTTTCTCCTCTGCTCACCGAAGCTAAGCTCTTATTTTTGTTAGGGAACCTACTTTTGTCTCAGGTTCCAGGTATCTAAGTCAACAATTAATGTAGCATCTGCAGTGTTCCCTGTCCACAAGCTTTCTCCCTTCCACCTGCAAACCTCTTCTGATTCCCTGGCAAAAAAATGAAACTCCTTTTCTTCATACTAACACTCCTTCTGACTGGCACCCAATCTCTTTTTCCTTTCACTGATCAACTGTGCAAGTAATGGGTTCCTATCCACTACCCCAAATCCTTACTCTGACTGCCTCTTCTAATACTGCGCTCCTGAGAGCTCACAGTGGCCTTGTTTTAATCACATCTGGTGACACTTACCCAGCACTCCTCTTGCTCAACCTGTCTGCAGCCTGTCTTCACCTCAGAACCCACGCTGACTCCCTGGGGTCTCCAAAATCAAGTCTCCTTTGCTGCCATGTTATAAATAAGGGTTTATCCCCCAAATTCTAACTTTAGTTCTTCCCCTCTTTCCTCCAGTCCCTCCCTCTGACAAATGGTGTATTCACAAAGCTTCAGCTGCATCCAACCTTGACCCAGAAGCTTTCCAAGTCCACATCGCCAGCCCTAATCTCCTGCCTATGCTCCTGTATTGAGTCCCATTTTCCCCACACACACATAAAAAAACTCCACCTGGATGTCCATCAGTCATCTCCAGTTCACTAGTTCCAAAGCCAATATCATCACCTGCCTTGCAAATCGGTTCCTGTCCCAATCGGACCATGTCAATGGCACACTGTTAGTCCTCTACACTCTCAACCCAGCTACTTCTGTTTCCTCATGGGCTTACTTTTCTTTTCCCCCTATAGCCAGTTTGTCAACAAATCCCCACTTTTCTGCCTTTGAAAATGTCTCTCAGAGCTGTCCCTGACTCCTCATCCTTTTTGCCACCAACCTAGAGCAAGCCCCCTCCCCCTCAGCTCTGAATCACTTTTCCATCTCCCTGGATTCTTTCTCTCCCTTTTCCACTTCATCAGTCATATTACCCCCAGATTAACCTTTCCAAATACCACTTTCTTCATGATATGCCCTTGCTCAAGAACCTAAAATGACTCCCTACTAACTCTTAATCAAATCCAAATCCTTTCTTGGATTTCCCAGACTCTCCCTATCTGTCCTGCCCCACTTACCTATCCCTGTTTCCTATTCCTCCCTAACCTACCCCTTCTATTTGGTCAGCCCAGAAACCTCAATGTCCATGCCCCAAACTCCTATGTGCCTTTTGCCCACATAGAACTACCTTTGGTTCTACCTCATCTATAGTTCTGTCAACTTCTTATCTTATAGAACCATGTTTACCAATTAATTAATCTCCAATTGAGCAATAATTGTCAAACTCCTTTTAAAAGTTCTTTGAGGTCAAAGACCACTCTGAATATTTCTTTTGTATTCCACAGCACCCTGGACAGCAGAAGACTCCCAGTAGGAGTTGAAAAGTCCTTGTTGGTTTTCTTTTTAAAAAAAATTTTTTTTACATTTATTTATTTTTGAGAGACAGAGAGAGACAGCATGAGTAGGGGAGGGTTAGAGAGAGAGGGAGACACAGAATCAGAAGCAGGCTCCAGGCTCCGAGCTGTCAGCACAGAGCCAAATGCAGGGCTCAATCCCACGAACTGTGAGATCATGACCTGAGCCAAAGTCGGACACTTAACCGACTGAGCCACCCAGGTGCCCCGAGTCCTTGTTGGTTTTCTGTTCCAATTGGTTTCTATTCCCAGTTTTGAGTTCCCATATTTCCCCTCCTCTACCTAATAAAAATGATAAATAAAACTATTGTGACACACTCCCAGGCTTGGAACAGAGAATTCCTAAGAAGACAATATGGAATCCACCAATAAGAATAGTGGGCTGGTGTGTGTACATGTGTGTATGTGTGTGTGTTTGTGTGTGTGCATATGTACATGTGTGCAAGGGAGTTGAAATTTAGGGAATATAGCTTTATCAACTGGTCAGGAGACTTGAGATACCAAAATAATCACAAGAGGACTAGTAAGGGACCAAAATGACAGAATTATTTGAAACATTCCTAATTAGAAGCACAGTATGCCAGGGTTTGACAAAGCAATTGCCAGTCTCGTCCTTGTGCATGCAAAATTTTCCACCAGAAAGTAGGGGGTAACTTTGGTGCTAGGGACTTTGAAAATGTGTTTGAAATTTTCTCAGTTCAACTGAATAAATTTATAATCTGTCTAGCTACCAGGTACAGTGCTATGGTCCATAATGTTGGAGAATCAGAAGGGAGAAGGTTACAAAATGTGGCCTTATCCCAGGCTTAAGAATCTTCAGCAAGAGCCCAGGCTAGAGACTAGTGGGGGTAAAATCAGGAAGCAAAGCACAGAGGACCATGTTGGGGGGCTGGGAGGGAAGCAGTCCTAGACCTAGCGACTGGCAGTGTGCATCCCCACTTGCAACTTGTTACAGGTCATCAGTCATTTCCAGCCTTCTTCATTGCAGATTTAAGCTTTCTCTGATTCTAAGTGCACATCAGATCTAACCCCCCCCCAAAAAAAAGGCTCCCCAAGGAGGAAGGGGAATATCCTCAACAGGAGTCCCACAGGAGACAGACCCTAGTCTGCTATTTATTCTGTGATTTGAGCCATACATAAGCCACACATTGTATTTGGAAAGGCCCTGGGAAAAGTAACACATTGGACCATTATAGGCCATTAACACCATTAACACTGTGTGAATTTGTCAAAATTATCAAGCCTCCAGAAACTGAACTCAGCCCAAGGGCCTGGGACAAGGAATGGACAGGACAAGGTAATAAGAAAGGTGAAGGAGGAGTGGTTGTCAAAAGATGAAAGTGGGATCCAGAAAAGGAAGGTGGGAAAGGTCACACTCCAAGAGTTTTTTTTTTTTTCCCTAGAGCTAAAAAAAGGCAGACTTTGTCCAGAGATGGGAGGACAGAGAGGGGGGGTGAGTGGGGCAGCAGGGGGTGTCAGGGGAGACCTCCTGATGAGTATTTCTGGTTATCACTCAGGCCCCAGAACCTTATAACCTAGATGTCAAGTTATAAACTTAGGTCAGGCACCTCTTTAGAATCCATGCTTTGGGTCCTGGGCAGTGTGTGTGAGTATGTGTGAGTGCAAGAGATAGAGATTGATGGGGGGGGGGGGGGGGGGGGGGGTGCTGAGCCCTGGGAAGCAGTAGCGTATAACAGAGGCTTCTTCCTCTGCTTTCTCCAGGCCCTGGCATGAGCTCCTGCCCTCCAGCTCTTTCCTCTTCAGACCAACCAGAAAATGAACATATGGGCCAATCAAGTCTTGACTTCTAAAGCCACAAGTCTCCCCCAACAAAGCACCCCACCCTCTTCCCTAGAGATGACCTCTAGGGCAAGGCAATGAGATTAGGAAACAGATGGGTGTGCAGACAGCCTTCAGAGCTAACCTGATCCTTGACCCCACCAGTTCATGTCCTCTAATCCAACTTATGGAAGGACAGGGCAGATGTGCAGGGTCCCCATAACTTATTGGACTCCTTGGGACAAAGATTCCAGACAAAATGGTTCCAGACACGGGAGATGAGGAACTGGCGGAAGCCACAGGTAAACGGGAGATGGGGAATCTCTGGCTGCCAGAGAAATAGGGCCACAGGTGGTGGGAGACGAGGGTGGTCGGTGTCTGTTTTGGAGAACGGGCTGTGGAGCCCAGGAGCAAGAGCTATAGACCTGGGGGATGGGAGGTGGCAGGGGCAACAAACAGCTGTAAAGACAGATCTGGGGGCTCTTATACCACAGGCAAGCAAAAGATTCAGTGGGTGTGTATGAGGAGGACGCTAACTCACACTTCCAGGAATGAGTGATTCCTAAGAAAAGCTCATCCGTTCCCAGAACTGGAGAAGAGGAGGACACGGAGGAGGTCCAAGGCGCCCACCGCCCTCCCAGCCCGGTCTGCCTCTTAAGTCCGAGACGCCGACTCCCCACACGCACCAGGCATGACCGTCCTTGGTCCGCCCGGCTCCTGACTGTCAGTCTGCAGCGTGCGCGACTCCCGGTCCCCTCTTGCCCCTCTCCACACGTCAGGACCCCGGGCCCCTGGCCCCAGATGGGGTGCCAGCCCAGGGCGGCCGGAGGCTGGCTGACAGGCGCTGGGGGAGGGGGGAGACGAGGGAGGGGCCGGGGACGCCGGTAGCTGAGCCGCGCGCTGCAAAGTGATCCAACATCGCCCCATCCCCGCGCTCCAGGAGAAGGCGGCCGAGGGGACCGCCTCCCGCCTCCCCAACACCGACTCTCGCAAGTGGGGTGAACGCCGAGGGGTGCCGGGCTCCCAGCCCCCACCCCTCCCCAAAACGCAAGCAGCATTGCCATAACAACAAGAATCTCGGCAACTCCAGTCCCACGACACCGAGGACTGCCCCCCGACACGCACACCCCAGCAACAGCCCTCCTTCCCCAAACTTGTCCGAGACGCCGCGTCCCGAGCAGCAGCCCTCCCCCGGGCCCCCCGCGCCCTGCCCAGCTTACCTGTCCGGAAAAAGGCATCTACGTCCGAGTCGGCTGCTCCTCCTTCCTCCGCTGCCCCCTCCGGGGGGTTCATGACTGGGGGAGGCGTCCGCGGGCAGCCGGGGCCGGCCGAGCCCGGGGCCGAGGGCTGCGGGGCGCCCGCTGGGCGGAGGGCGCGGGGCGCAGCGGCCGCGGCCGCAGACCAGGAGGACTCGCGGCTTCGAGGGCGGGCGGCTCGGGCGGCTGGGACGGCGGGGCTGGGGCAAAGGACGCCCAGCCTCCCTCAGGCGGAGGCGCGCGGCGGGCTGGGGGCGCCTGCCGCCGGCTCCCCCATGGTACCCCTTCCCCGCGGGCGCTGGCCGCCCTGCTGTCTGGCCGGAGCCGGACCGGGCCGGGGCCGGGGTCCGCGCTGCCTGGGCGCCCGCTCTTCCCCAGCAGCGGCAGCTGGCTCTTCTCCTCGCCCGTCCGCCTGTCTCTATTGTTCAGCCCTGCTCGGCTCTCCTCTTTATTTTTCCTCCTCCCTCCCACCCTCCCTGTCTCTCTACCTCCTCCCTCCCGCGCTCGCTCGCTCGCTCTCTGGCTCCCCCTCTGGCTCCCGCCGCCGCCGCCGCCGCCGCCTCTCCAGCTCCTCCCCCGGCTCCCGCTCCCTCAGTCCCGGCCAACAATGACCCGGACGGCGCGGAGCTGAACTGAAGCTCCGGCCCGGGCCGGCCGCTCACCGCGGGCCCCCGGCGGCGCGGACGCCTCCCTCCCCCGCGGCCGCGCGCCGGCCTCTCCCGGAGCCGAGCCCGAGCAGCGAGCTATTGTTCGTGGCGGCACTAGGCCGGCTTCCTGAGCCCCGCAGGAAAAGCCCCGGCGAAGGAGGCGGCTGAGGAGGGGGCGGGGCCGCCGGGCTAGTGCGGGGCCGCCGGGCTCGCCCAGGGGCCCTGCCGCCGCGGTCCCGCGCGCTCAGCTCTCGGCTCGCGCTGCGATGCTCCGGGCCCGGCGGCGGTTCTCCGCCCCACCCGCCGCCCAGGTATGCGAGGGGAACCCCACGCTGCCTGCCCGCCTCCTCTTCAGACCGGTACCCAAGCTGCACTGACCTGTCCTCAGAGACCGGACTTTTCCCTCTCCTTCCCGACAAAGCTCTCTCCTGTCTCCCTCCCCTCCTGAGCCTCTCGCATTTTCCTCTCCGTCTCGCCTTAGTTCCTCTCGTTTTTAGCCTTTCGTTTCCTTTTTCCCCTTTTCAGCGCCCCTTTAAACATCTCTGCCTGTCTCTGTGACTCTTTGTCCCACTCATTCCTCTTGCGATGTCTCCCTGCCCATCTCTCCCTCCCTCTGTCACTCTCTTCTGTCTCTCATTTGTCTCTGTCCTGCCTCTGTACTTGGCCCGTATCTCTGAGCTCCTCTTGGACAGCTGTCAAAACTCCCTAATCCCCGGGGGCCTTCTCTGTTTTGTTCCTCTCCCTCGTGTGAATGGAGAGATCCAGTTGGCCTGGAGAAAGGAGGTGTTACGGCAAGCTGAATTTCAATTAAAGTGGGGAGAGGGGCTGGGGAGGAATGGGGATGACGGCAAAAAAGAAAGCAGATGCTGTATGGGGTAATTAATGCAGTGATTGTATTGTGCCAATTGGTTTTTTAAGCAATAATTAAACAATAATTAGCCAGTATTCTGTTTATAGTTCTAGTGACTGCAGAGACTACAAAACAGAGGCTCTTTAGACCTAAGTACTTAATGTGGTGTGTTGGGAGGTGTTGCTGCTGCCTCATCCAGGCAGATGGAGAGGCTGTGGCCTGACCTAATGTGTTAAAACACACGGAATAGAAAAACCAGGTTCTCGTCTAAATTTGATGGCCCACTCCTGGATGTATTTATCTCTAACAACGTCTTTGGTTCCACCTCTCTCCGGTTCAAAGCACCTGGGACCTTTCCAGATCTATTAACTGGGTAACTCTAACAGCAAATAGAATGAATTAAATAAGATTTTAGTGAACCCTTTCTAGCTCCCAGTACTCATCACTTTCTTTACTGAATGTCACACATTTTTTTTCACCCACTAAAAATATAAGTACTGTTGCCTGTCTCCAGTCTTGGGTACATCTATCAGGCTCCATTTCTTAAAAATTATTAATAGTGACGCTGAGATCACAAGTTCACTGCCATGAGATCTAATTCATCTGATACCTTAAATTGGCTTAAAGCATCCAGATGCCCCCCTACCTACCACCTTTTCTGACAATGAAAGTACTTCTCATTTGTCTTTTCTAACTTTTGCCTCCGCTTAACCCCATGCCTAAACCCTTTCCTGTACTCCCCCATACACATGATGGCAGAGCTGTTAACAGCTACTTGTGCAGATAGAGAACCAGAAGTCTGGCAAGAGTATTAGCTGATCCCAAATTCAGAAGAAACATTACATGTTTAGAAGAAGTTTCATATCAAAGTCTCAATAAATGTGAACCAGAATGGGGGGAAACCTTATACAACACCAGTTTTTGAGAGGAAATTTGGCAATTTGTATTAAAATCTTAAATGTATGTAGCTATATCATTATCAAAGAAGATTTCAGAGCAAAGAATATTACCAGAGATCAAGAGGGACATTTCAATTCATCAGATACATGTAACAATTCAAAGAGTTTTTGCATTTAATAAGGGAGTTTCAAAATATATGAAGCAAAACCGATAGGACTATAAGGAGAAGCAGACAAATTGATAATTATGGTCAGACATTTTAATATCTGTCTCAATAATTGATAGAATAAGGAGACAGATCATCAGTAAGAATATGAACAGTGCAATTTAACCCAACTGATGTTTATAGAATACTCCACTCAACAACAGCAGGTACACATTTTTTTCAAGTGCACAGGTAACATGTCACAAGATAAATCATGTGCTAAGCCATAAAACAAGTCTCTAACAAATTTAAAAGGATTAACCCCATGCAGACTAGTAGGTAAATTATACCTCAGTTGTTTGGGTTTTTTTTTTTAATGTTTTTATTTATTTTTGAGACAGAGAGAGACAGAGCATGAGCAGGGGAGGGGCAGAGAGAGAGGGAGACACAGAATCTGAAGCTGTCAGCACAGAGCCCGACGCGGGGCTCAAACTCACAGACTGTGAGATCATGACCTGAGCTGAAGTCGGAGGCTTAACTGACTGAGCCACCCAGGCACCCCTGTTTGGGGTTTTTTAAAATCATATAAAGTATGTTTTCTGAGCACAATAGAGTTAAATTAGAAATCAATGATGTTGACTGATGAATGGACAAAGAAAATGTGGCATATATATACAGTGGAATACCAGTCAGCAAAAATGAAATCTTGCCATTTGCAAGAATGTGCATGGAACCAGAGTATATTATGCTAAGTGAAATAAGTCAGTCAGAGAAAGATAAATATCATGTGATTTCACTCAAATGTGAAATTTGAGAAACATAACAGATAGAGGAAGGGAAGGAAAAGTAAGATAACAGAGGGAGGCAACCCATAAGAGACTCTTAAAGACAGAGAACAAACAGGGTTGCTTGAGGGGAGGTGAGTAGAGGGTTAGACTGAATGAGTGATGGCATTATTAAGGAGGGCACTTGCTGGGATGAGCACTGGGTGTTGTATGTAAGTGGTAAATCATTGGGCTGTACTCCTGAAATCAATACTATATTGTGTACTAAGTAACTTGAATTTAAATAAATAAATTTTTAAAATAAGTCATATTTCAAAAGAAAAAAACAAATCAATGACAAATATATGGGACATCCCCCAAATATTTGGAAACTTAATAACATATTTCTGAATAATCCATGCTCAACTAAGAACTTGAAAGGAATATTAGAAAGAATTTTAAAGTGAATTAAAATGAATATGTCATATAAGAATCTGTGGGATACAGTTAAAGCAGTATTTAGAGGGGAATTTAGAGTACTAAAATACCTATTTTGAAATGAAATATCTCACACCAGGGATCTCCTGTTCTACCTTAAGAGTAAATGAAACCCAAAGCATAAGAACAGCATTTTAAAAAGGCAGAAATCAATGAAATAGATAACTGAAAAAAAGAGAAAAATCAATGAAACCAAAACTGTGTTCTTTGAAAAGATCAACAAAATTGATAAATCTCTAGCCAAACTGAAATAAGGAAACAAGAGAGAAGAATTAAATTACTATTAGCAGGAATGAGAGAGGTGACATCACTACAAATAATGGAGATGTAAAAACAACAAAAGGAAATATTATGAGCTATTTATGCCAATAAATTCAACAACTTACATAAAATGGACACATTTCTTGAAAGGCACAAACTACTAAAGCTTACTCAAGAAGAAACAGATAACTTAAATAGCCATATATCTATTAAAGAAATTAAATTTGTAGCTTAAAATTTTCCATAAAGAAAATTCAAGACCCATGTGGCTTTACTGGTGAATTCTATGAAACATTTAAAGGAAAAGTAATACCAATCCACACACACATTTCCAGAAAAGGGAAGAAGAGGAAATAATTCCCAGCTATTTGCATGAAGCCAACATTACTCTTTTTTTTTTTTTTTTTTAATTTTTTTAATGTCTATTCATTTTTGAGAGACAGAACATGAGTGGGGGAGGTGCAGAGAGAGAGAGAGACACAGAATCTGAAGCAGGCTCCAGGTTCTGAGCTAACAGCACAGAGCCCAATGCAGGGCTCAAACTCATGAACCACGAGATCCTGAGCTGAGCCACTTAACACACTCAGCCACCCAGGCACCCCAATGCCAACATTACTCTTATGCTAAAACTAAACAAAGACCAATGAAGAGGAGAAAAGAAAAAACAAAAACAAAACTGTTGTCCACTCTCCTTTGTGAACATAGATGCAAAATTCTTAATGAAACTTTAGCAAATCAAATCCACTAATATATAAAAAGGATAATACATTATAATAAAGTGCATTTTTGCAAGGATGAAAGGTTGGTTTGACATTTGAAAATTTACCAATGTAATTTACCATATGTCATGGGTTGAATTGTGTCCCCCCAAAAGATAAGTTAAAATCTTAATCCCCAATGGGGCGCCTGGGTGGCGCAGTCGGTTAAGCGTCCGACTTCAGCCAGGTCACGATCTCGCGGTCCGTGAGTTCGAGCCCCGCGTCGGGCTCTGGGCTGATGGCTCAGAGCCTGGAGCCTGTTTCCGATTCTGTGTCTCCCTCTCTCTGCCCCTCCCCCGTTCATGCTCTGTCTCTCTCTGTCCCAAAAATAAATAAACGTTGAAAAAAAAAAAAAAATTTAAAAAAAAAAAAAAAAAAATCTTAATCCCCAGTACCTGTGAATATAACCTACTTTGGAAATAAGGTCTTTACAGATGTAATGACTTATGGATGGGGTCATTATGGTAGGTCCTAGTCCAATATGACTGGTGTTCTTATGATAGAAAAACGTGTTGTGAAGAAGAGGCATACAGGGAAAACACCATGTGACAATAGAGGCAGAGACTGGAATGGTGCAGCTACAAGCCAAGGAATGCCAAAAATTAATGGTCACCACCAGAAGCTAGGAAGAAGCAAGGAAGGATTCCACCCAGTTTCAGAGGGAGGACAGTCCTGCTGACACCTTGATTTTGGACCCCTAGACTCCAGAGCTCTGACAAAATAAATTTTTGTTCTTCTAAGCCAACCAGTTGTGATACTTTGTTACAGCAGCCCTATCAAAAAAGCCATATCAAAAAAGAAAAACCATACAATCATCTCAATAGATGTAGGAAAAGCATTTGACAAAATACAATATTCGTTTTTGATCAAGACTCTCAGCAAACTAGGAATAGAAGGAACTTCCTCAACTTAATAAAGAGCATCTATTAAAAAAAAAAAAGCCAGGGCACCTGGTTGGCTTAGTCAGTTGAGCATCTGACTTCGGCTCAGATTCTGATCTCATGGTTTGTGAATTCAAGCCCCACGTCGGGCTCACCTACTGTCAGTGCAAAGCCTCTGCCCTCTCTGTCCCTGCCCCTACCCCCAAAAAATAAATAAAAACATTTTTAAAAACTTATGGCTAATACTCAAATTAATGGTAGAAGACTGCTTTTCCCCTAGGATCAGAACAAAGCAAGTATGTCCACTCTGACTCCTATTCAACATTGTACTGGATGTTCTAACAAGTATGATAAGGCAAGAAAAGGAAGTTAAAGGCATCCAAATTAGAGAGTAGGGGGTAGAACTTTATTCACAGACAAGATGATTGGTTATTTAGAAAATTCCATGAAATCTATCCAAATGCCTCTAGAACTAATAATGTGTTTAGCAAGATTTCAGGATGTAAGACCAACATAAAAATACATTGTATTTCTCTACACTAGCAATGAAGGTTTAGAAATTGAAATTTTAAAAATCACTATTTACATTTGCTTGGAAAAATATAAAGATGAAGGCTAACTCTGATTAAAGATATGCAAGACCCACACATTGCAAACTACAATACACTGCTGAAAGAAATTAAAGAAGACTTAAATAAATGAAAAGATACTGTGTCATGGGTCAGAAGACTCAAAATGCTTAAGACATCAATTTTCTCCAAATTGATCTGTGGATTCAATGCAATACCAACTAAGATCCCAGAGGATTGTTTTGTAGGGTTTTTTCATTTTTTGTTTTTATTTTTTCTGTAGATATTGACAAGCTGGTTCAATCCAAATAAACTAGAAAATTCAAAAATCTGAGAAAGAATAAAGTAGGAGGACTTACCCTATCCAACTTCAAGACTCACTATAAGGTTAGAGTTATCAAGACAATGTGATTTGGGCATTAAGATAGAAAAATAGATGAATGGAATAGAATGGAGTCCAGAAACAAACCCACATATTTATGTTCAAGTGATTTTCAACAAAGATCAAAGGAAATTTGGTATAATAAGGATAGTCTTTACAATGGTGCCTGAAAAACTGAAAACCTGTATTAGTTTCTATGACTCAAATAGCAAATTACCACAAACTCAGTGGCTTAAAACAACACACATTTTATTATCTTATAGTTGTGGAAGTCAAAGGTCCATAACAGGTCTCACTGAGCTAAAATTGAGGTATTAAAAGGGATTCCTATTCTTTCTAGAGGTTCTTGGGGAGAACTGTTTCCTTGCTTTTCCCATCTTCTAGAAGGCTTTTTTTTTTTTTTTTTTTGGCTTATGTCTCCCTTCTTCCATCTTCAAAACCAACAATATAGGCCAATTCCATTCTACACTGCCATTTCTCTGGTTCTCTTTCAGTCCCCCTCTCCCACTCTTAAAGACCCTTGTGATTACATAGGGCCTGCCCAGATAAATCTAAGATAATCTCCCTATTTTAAGGTCATCTGATTACCAATCTTAATTGCATCTGAAACCTTAATTCCCATTTGCAATGTAACATAATGTATCCACAGGTTCTGGGGGCCAGGACATAGACATCTTTGGGGAAAGGCATTATTCTGCCTACATAATATCCATATGCAAAAAGAAAATAAACTTAGATCAATATCTCACACAAATTAACTCAAAATGGATCATAGACCTAAATGTAAAGTCTAACACTATAAAATTTCTTGAAGACATTGAAGAAAATCTTTGTGACCTTAGAGTAGGCAAAGATTTCTCAGATATGACACCTAAGGCATATTCTCTAAAAGAAAAAATTATAAACTTGTAATTATAAAATTTCAACAAAATTAAGAAGTTCTACTCTTTAAAAGATATTAAGAGGGGCGCCTGGGTGGCGCAGTCGGTTAAGCGTCCAACTTCAGCCAGGTCACTATCTCGCGGTCCGTGAGTTCGAGCCCTGCGTCAGGCTCTGGGCTGATGGCTCGGAGCCTGGAGCCTGTTTCTGATTCTGTGACTCCCTCTCTCTCTGCCCCTCCCCCGTTCATGCTCTGTCTCTCTCTGTCCCAAAAATAAATAAAAAACGTTGAAAAAAATTAAAAAAAAAGAAGTATGAGGTGAAAAAAAATAAAAATAAAAGATATTAAGATAATGAAAAGACAAGCCATCAGAGAAAATATTTGAAAATCACATATCTGATGAAGGACTATCTCTGGAATACATAAAGAACCCTCAAATTTTTTAAATAAGAAAACAACCCAATTTTTAAAAGTTGGGCAAAAGATTTGAATAGAAACCCATATTCGCAGATACATGGATGGCAAATAAACACTTGAGAAAATATTCAACATCATTCGTCATTAGGGATATACAAATTTCCAAACCACAATGAGATACCACAATCTATTAAAATGTCTCAAATTAAAAAGACTTGCTCATCTCCAGTGTTGGTGAAAATGTGAAACAACTGGAGCTCTCCTGCACTTCTGGTGGAATGTAAAAGGGTGCAACCACTTCAGAAAACAGTTTGACAGTTTATTAAATAGTTAAACATGCACCTGCCGTATGACCCAATCATTCTTGGTATTTACCCAAGAGAAATAAAAGCATATATCATGCAAAGACTTGTACACAAATGCTCATAACTGCTTTATTTATAATAGCCAAAATCTGGAAGCAATCCAAAAATCCATTAACAAGTGATAGGATAAACGAATTACCATATATACACACGATGGACTACTACTCGGTAATAAAAAGAAATGAATTATTGCTATACCAATAACATGTGGATGAAATTCAAACTAATTATGCTGAGTGAAAGAAGTCAGACCAAAAAAAAGCACATACTAAATTATTCCATTTATATAAAGTTCTAGGAAATGCGAATGATCTATGCTGGCAGAAAGCAGATCAGTGGTTGTCTAGAGATGACCAGCAGGGCAGAGACTGGGAGGGGAGGAGCAGGAAGTTGGGACAATGAAGAGGAACACTGAAACTTTTGGAGGTGAAGGGTATGTTCTTGATTGTGTCAATTGTTGTGTAGGTGTATGCTTATGTCAAAACTGATCAAATTGTGCAGTTTAAATACATTCAATTTATCAAATATCAATCATGCCTCAATAAAGCTATTTTTTAAAATAATTTTTGTTAAAAAGAATGTGATAGGGGCACCTGGGTGGCTCAGTTGGTTAAGCATCCAACTTCAAATCAGGTCATGGTCTCACGGTTCATGGGTTCAAGCCCCACATCAGGCTCCATGCTGGCAGTGTGGAGCCTGCTTGGGATTCTCTCTCTCTCCCTCTCTCTGCCCCTCCCCAGCTTGCTCTCTCTTTCTCCCTCTCAAAGTACATAAATAAACTTTTAAAATTAATTAATTAATTTAAAAATGTGGGGGGAAATGTGGTAAAGCTCCATGTACTTACAAGGA
Organism: Prionailurus bengalensis; assembly: GCF_016509475.1. Taxonomy (NCBI): domain Eukaryota; kingdom Metazoa; phylum Chordata; class Mammalia; order Carnivora; family Felidae; genus Prionailurus; species Prionailurus bengalensis. The sequence continues at coordinate 69,948,213 of NC_057350.1, read as the reverse complement.
AATAGCAGTTATCATGTGAGGAATATATGGGATTTTCATGGTCTCAAAATTTTAACATTATATTTAAATATTTAAAACTTCATAACATGATTCTTTACAATGAGGAGAAAGAGAGAGAATCATCCCCTGGGGAGTCTTTCTTACATGGAGCACAAGAATGTCAGGGTGGAGGAAGGAGGAGAGATATTAAGGTACAAGTATTTTGGAAAAAAAAACTCTCAGTCTTGACAGACACTGCCTTTTCTCCACTCCTCTTTGAAGATTTAAGGAGGAATGGATCAGAATAGGACAGGATGGAAGAAATGCTTAGGAAGGTAGACATGCCCAGGAGAATGGAGGGGGCAACCAGAGTCCATAGCAACAGTCTAAGAGCAGGTGGTAAATAATTCAAGGAGGGTATGGCTGTGAGACTGAAGCAGAAGGTTGTGGAAGTCAATAAGAAGGACAGAGCAATAGCATGTGTTGAAAGCGTATATGTGGAGGGGAGAAGATGTGGGCAGGAAAGAGGGAATGGTGGTAAAGAGTAGTTCAGGATACCTCTGGGCACTAGGCAACTGAGAAAATGGCGGCACCACTAACAGAAGAAAAAACGATCTAGGTGAGAAACCAAACTGGGGAAATACAGAAAAGTGATTAATATTACTTACTTTTAGGGGTGCCTGGGTGGCTCAGCCAGTTAAGCATCCTACTCTTGATTTCAGCTCAGGTCATGATCTCATGGTTCGTGTGATTGAGACCCACATCAGGCCTGCTTGGGATTCTCTCCCCCTCTCTCTCTGTCCCTACCCCATTCTCTCTCCCTCCCTCTCTCTTTCAAAATAAATAAATAAACATTTTTAAAAGATGTTATTTAGTTTTACCCCTCAGTTCACTGATGAGAAAACTATAAACTGGAGAGTAAAGTGACCTGCCCCAAGTCACACAGCCAACCCCAGAACTCATGACTCCTAGGCCAGTTTTCCAGGCTGCTTCCCTATAACAACACATCTCCCACTTGAGGAGTCTGAAGGATGATAGGCATCCAGGTGGTAGTGTCCTTCCAGCAATTAGAACAGTCAGTGCAGAGCCTGGGACAGCTTGGGAGCTGGAAATATTGATTAAGGAGCCAGAAGTTGGCTGAAGCAGCAACAGCAAATGAGATAAAAGGTTTTCTATCCATTTCCATTAACTTTCCCTCTTTAGACATATTATCCACTTCTATGTCCTGCTTTCTACTCAAATCAAATCTGCCTTGGAACCAGCACCTCTTCCTGACTTTACTGACTTCATTATCCCAGTGTCAAAGACTAGAACCCTAGGAGACTTGCCTGGCTCCTCTGCCCTCTCTACTTCCTGCCTTCATGCTCTCATTAAGCCAAAGTTTTCCTTTGAAATGGTATCCATTGCCTCCTTTCCCACCAACACCATCCAAACCAGGCTTTGACTCCATAATCTTGAATTTCTACAATAGCTTGCCAACTGGCTTTCCCAGGCAAGGTGTGGAAATAAAGCCAATACATGAAAGAAACAGAGACAGACAAGTCACAGGAGCATGTTGGCCATGGAGATAGGAGACAAGCGGTGTCGGCAGGCAGACAGATCCAAAATGTCAGATGTCACAGAGAAGTGAGGGGCAGCAAGGACTGGGGCATGGAGACAGGATTTGGTCAGTGCAGGCTACAAGTGGCCTGGAGAGGGAAAGCAGAGGGCGGAACCTGGCTGCAGACAGGACAGGGGCCAATGTGTCCTGAGGGGAATGGAAGCAGCAGACCTGAATCATCTGTCCCTGAAGTTTGGGCAGCGAAGGCAGACAGACAGACAGACAGACAGTCGTTCCACAGTACGATCAAGTTTCCAAATGTTTGTTTCTATCTGGTTTTCAAAATGGAGCTAGCTGTGCAGACTTGAGAGACAACTGAAAGAATAAGAGGGAGTTAGAAAATTCTGAAGCTGGAAAACTATCAGAGTCACTCAGAAACTGGAAGGGTGGGTGGCTCTCCCTGTTGCAGTGATCAGCCAGCATCCTGAGGGTTGGTCTGCATAGAGGAAGCTGGTAGAAGATATTTGGGCCTCAAATCGTGATTCCCAGCCCTCAGCCCATACAGCACAGGAAATTTCTAACACAAAGCTGCTTCCTTTGTCACACTATTTTCTGTTTAGAGTAAGCATAGGAAGTAATCTGTCCTGTTCTTTTAACAATTCCAAGGGAACGCCAAAACATCCCCTGGTCTTGGCCTTGTTCAATATACAGTTGTGACAGAACCAAAGTTCTTCCTGACCTCTACTCTTAATCTTTCCTGCTCCAACTGAAGCAAATTCCCTCTCATCCTGTCTTCGGGGGAAGCCTGTGATGGCCAAAAAGCCTGCCTGGATGAGGAAATCTGCAGCAGGTAAAGTAACATGGATTTCCTCCAGATCCTAAGGAAGTTGTTATTGACTGTACACCCATGTTACCTGCCAGCCTTGCCTATCCTAAAAAGATAGGGGCACTCAAAAAGATTAAAGAACATTCAAATACATGCCAATTTCCACTGACATTATAAGAGAAAGACCTCTTTAGTCATCTCAAAGATTCAGGTCCAAGGAAGCCAGAAGGAATTCTGCAGCTAATAAACTAAAGCACATCTTAAGCTAGCCAAGAAGAGTTACATATGTTTAAGAAGTCACCAGACATATAATCCAGTCAGCCCCAGGAGTCTCTCTGTGTCACCAAGTGGACTCAAGGAAGAGTAAAGTTTCCTCTCTGATGCCATCTCAAGAGGCTAAGGAGGATCTGCCAAGCATCCCTTGGGGATATGTCTTGTAGCAAGTGACAAGAAGGAAATCAAGATGTGGAAAAGAAAGCAAGAAACAGGTTGGATGAAGAAGGAATAAAAACAAAAATGGAAGAAAGATGGTGATAAGAAGACAACAAAAAGGGAGAGAGAAAAAGATGGAGAGCAAGGGAGAGAATCTCTGCTGTTCACTTAAAGCAGGGGTCTGATAAATAAAGTTTTATTCCAACACAGCCATGCCCATTCATATAATTAGTGTCTATGGCTGCTTTTGTGTTATAGCAGCAGAGCTGAGGAGTTGTGACAGACACCATATGGTCTGCAAAGTTGGAAATATTTACTATCTGGCCTTTTACAATAAGTTTTGCTGACTCCTGACTTAGAGTAATAAAGGATGTCATAATTTCCTCTAATACTAGTAAACTCTTTGTGGTTCTTCAACTGTTCTTAATGCTTAAAGTTATCTTCAGAAACTATTATCCTGGAAGAAAAAAAGGGCTGGAGCCAAGCAATGGGAAAATTATTCAGAATTGTAGCTTAGAGAGTGACCAAAGCAAATTACATTAAGGTACAAAAGAAATTGCAAAGCTGAAGAACAAATCTGACTCTCAAAAGACAGTTATGGATGGGAAATGCGTGTGTGTGTGTGTGTGTGTGTGTATGTGTGTGTGTATGAGTGTGTGTGTGAGAGAGCAAGAGAGAGATACAATTTTAGTACTGCTAAATACTAATTAGAAATCTATATACAGAAATATATGTGTGTATATTTCTAAGTATAATGTTTCTGTATATACATTTTTTTCCAATTAGTATTTAGCAGTACACAACTCACAACTGTTTCATGGTGTAAAAGTTGGTATAGTATAGTGCCCAAGGGAATTAAAGGAGTTTATCAATAGAATACAGGAATAATAATAACATAAAATTAAAATATGGGTAACAGGTGAATTTAGGGAAAGAAAATGGTTTAAATGTTTCCCTTATCATCTTTTTATATGACATGAGGGGACAAGTGTGAAAGTGGTGTTTTTTATATCTCTACCCAAGATGCTTGATAACATGAGGCTGAGGAAGACGAAAGCAGCGAGTAAAGGATGAAAGCCACCTCACAGAATGTGAACCAGGATCATCTAGGCTGTGCTGGACCTTCTGCAGAGAAATTAAAGAGCCAAATAAAAACCCCATGTCTCCTCCATTTGGTGTATATTTTTCCAATCTTATCTTCTTCAAATTACTCCTTTCCATACCCTCCAAAGTCATCCCATTCTATCTTGTCCTGCCTACACATACACTCACACTCCATCTCTTGTACAAGATTCTACTTTTCTTTCTCTACCCAGCAATCCCTGCCCTGTCCCCATCCCTAGCTTTCTACTCAAAGGCACAGACACTGCTGGTTATCTACCCCCAAAGTCATGCCTCCTTACTAAGAGAATTGCCATATTATTCAGAAGAGCAATGTGCCCAGCAAAAATGCTCCCTGCCCCAACTCCTTTATACCTGGGGTGCCATGTAACCCATTTCTTGTTATGAGACATGACTCTGAGAGTCAGGTTGGGAGTTGGGGAAAATGTTTTCCCACTTCGTAAGGACCCTGCCTTTCCCTCACACATGCCTCTCCTTTCTCTCTTCTCCTTTTGTTCCTTCATTCTTTTCTTCTTTCTCCTGCCCGGTCCACAAACAGGAGGCTGGAAGTAGAGTAACCATCTTGGGAGCAGAAGACAACAAAGCCACAAGCTAAGGATGATGGAGCAGAAGGAGGAAAGGAGCCTAGAACGCTGATGCCACCTTGGAGCTCCTGCAAAGACTTGGACTTCTTGGTATGTGAGAGTATTATGCCTCCATTTAGTTAAAGCCCTACAGGTTCAGGTGATGAGTAGCCTAATGCAACTGTTTGTCACACCCATACTACTCCTTCCACCTGGAAAGTTGCTTTCTCCTCACCGCATAGCCAGTATTTGATGTCCTGTTGCTTTCTTCAAAGCCCACCCTAAATCCCACCTCCTTTTGGAAGGCATTCTATGACATCTCAAAATTGATCTCCCATTCTCTCACAGTCACATAGGGCACAACTGAAATCATTAAAATAGCATGCATGTGTCAAGCCTGCTTCATGTCATAAATACATATATATGTTTATTCAGACACACCCCTGCTAGGTTGAGAGCTGCTAAGTGCAAAGATCCTATGTCACTAATTCTGAATGCCCTGCAGCACCCAGCACATTGCCCAGAGCAGTCACTCAATAAAGGGTTGTTTACTTTGATTGGAGAAATGCTCCTTCCTTCCCAAGTGTATATTATGGATCAGTTTAAAACACCTGGTTTCCATGTAGATGGGGCGAGAAAGTTGCCAACTGGGAAAAGACTTTAGAAATCTTAGTCATATTTTCACCATGTTTTGACAGTTTTGAAACTGTGCAGCCTATTGCTGACTGATGGCCCAGATGTATTTAAAAAAAGGTAAAAGGAGGGACAGAAATGAGATGATATTTAAAGCAAGACTGGACCTATATACAATCAAAATAGTATGCTGGTTTCACCAAACTCAACTTCAAACCAGCATCTGCTGAAGGTAGACTCCTATCCAATGTATTGCATTATAATTCCAGCTACACTTCTACTGCTTATTTATTTAATTTCTTTTGTTTAACTAAATTTTTTTAAACATCTACTATGTGCCAAGCCTGGAATAACCAGTCATCCTAGTTTGCCTGTGAAATAGGGGTTTCCTGAGATGCAGGATTTTTTAGTGCTAAAACCAGAGTCCCAGGCAAACCAAGATGGTCAGATTCCCCCAAAGATCTGTGTTTGATATTGGATATAAAGCAGTGAGGAAGACAGATATAGTCCCTGCTCATAAGGATCTCTACAATCTAGTGGGCTTTTCTTTGGTAAGGGCCTGGGGGGGGGGGGTCCCCAGTAATTACAGATAGGTTTTCATCCTTTATACTTTCAAGTCATTCATGTTAGATTCTATTACACAGTAATCAAGTCCATCCAACAGTTTCAGGTGCTAACACACAAATCTCCCAGCACAGCTGGCTGTCCATGTGGAAGGAAGATGAAGAACTTTGGAATAGGAGAGTAAGCAGAAGTTCAGTTCATGAATGTGGCCATTGTTCTGATGGCTGTGAATTCCAACCAACTTTAATCACAGCCTGAGCCAGTTGTCTGTTGTTCTTGGATCAGCAGGCATACTCTATCTTTGGGTTCTCAGCCCAAAGATAGAGACACTAATTTTGACCTGTTGGGTGGAACAGTGCTCTCTTTGGAAAGGGCCAGGAGATCTGAACCTTTCCTAAGAGAATATGGAAGTAATCTGACTGTTGTGTCTGCTGATGTGGCCATCACAGCTAGCTGGGCATGACTTTTTTTCCATCATTGTTCCATATGCATTCCTCCTATAGCTGGATACTGGGTGAAAGAGAAAAACTCTTCCATTCTTGAGTCAAGGGCATATGGATACTTAATTTACCTCATAAAAAAGTAAACCCTTCTTCCAGATTGGGGGTATGAGCTTCACAACCTGATGGTCCTATCCCCCATAGTTACCACCCACTCAATAAGGCTGAAAGTCCTGGTTCCTCCATTCCAAGAATCAATGGACTACTTCTATCTCTGCAGGGGACTTTTTTTCCCTTCAATCCCCAGACTTCATTTCTGCTTGGCTTTAATAACAACCATAAATTGGTTTTCTACAATTGCTAGATATTTTACATGCTAGATATTTTTATATCTATTATCCTATTTAAACTGCACAACAACGCAAAGTAGATATTGTTATTCCCACTTCAAGATGAGGCACAGAAAGTTTAGGGAACTTTCCCTGTGTCACATATTATACAGTTGAATTTGAGTCCTACTCTGTCAGACTCTTCTGAAAGTTGGTTTGATGACCTGAAAAGGAACAGAATCTGTATACTTGAAGATAAGTGTGAAAAGAACTTCAGGAAGAGAAGCAATTTTGTGTCTGTTGACTTCTAAATCTTGCTTGGGGAGGGGGTGGGTAGGACAGGGGATGCGGCAAATCAGGGGAAGGCTAGACAAAAGCCTTGGTCTACTGCTCTGCATGAGCTCAAACATAAACTTAGTTTATAACTATATATGAGTTTGTGCTTCGAAACAGTGAGGAATTAATTTAAAAACTGCCTAAGAAGGTTTTTTAAGGGCATTTTTTCAACAAACAAAGCTAAAATGCTTAATTTCATTTCCATGGAACTTTTTATGCCAAAGATGCTTTAAGTGGCCTAGAATTATCCTTTGGAAAGATACACATCAGAGAAGTTAGGGAGTCCGATTTTTGTTATACCTCCTAGTCAGCTTTATCATTGAGGCACAGCCCCGAGGGTCTCAGAGCCTGACTACATCACTACCCATACTATCCATGGACACAGTGGGGGGATGGTGCAGGGATCCCAGAATGAACATTTACAAATGAGGAAAGTTATGCCTAGAGCCATGTATCCCCAGTGTCTTGCAAAACACCTGATTAATAGCAGGTGCTCCATAATTTTATTGAATAAATGAATCAGTGAGCAAATAAATAAGTTAAGTAATTTTTCAGAAGGTCACACAGCAGGGACAAAACTCCAATGTCCTAAATCTTAACTCCATCTTTGATTTATTTACATCATCCTTTGGGTGAGCCTGGCCAACTTTAAAGTGGATATTTGGAGTCAAAATGAATAGGGCACTGTGCCTGACTTAAGCAATATCAAAGATGTAATTAGAGATGTGGAAAAGATGAAGTTGGTGAAGATCTCCTGTAATCTAAATGCCAGGACCGTTCAGTGTGGTTGGTTTGATTTCTAATGAGCATCTGCTCCCCCTCACCAATCCCTTTACACTTTCATACAATGCGCAGTTCATATTACAAAGTCAACAGTTCTTTATCATCTGTGTGGTCATTCACCCTGTTCTTGTCTCTCCCTGGTAATTGTTTAATCTGGCTTCCCCACCACATTTCTTGGCTGCCTGCTCCCTTCTGCCCTTGTCAGTCAGGTTGTATTCAGGGAAAGTAAAGGCATAGAAAGCATTTCAAAGTCAATTAAAACTGATTAGGTGTTTATCTACTGCTTTGGATTATCTCCATGCTCTGTGTAGACAGATAGCATAGGCTAGGTAAACAACCAGCCACAGATTAGGGAATCTTCTAAGATTTGTATTCAGCTTTCCCCTATCTATCATAAGAGAGGGGTGAGGAGTATGGATGCCCATAGGATACATTTTTAAAAACCAAGGTATAGGGGAGTACAGGTGGCTCAGTCAGTTAAGTATCTGACTTTGGCTCAAGTCATGATCTCGCAGTTCATGAGTTGGAACCCCGCATTGGGCTCTGTGCTGACAGCTCAGAGCCTGGAGCCTACTTCAGATTCTGTGTCTCCCTCTCTCTGCCCCTCCTCCACTTGTACTCTGTCTCTTTCTCAGTCTCTCTCTCCCTCTCAAAAATAAACATTAAATTTTTTTTAAAAAATCAAGGTATAACTTATACGTGTTCTAACTGTACACTTTAATGAGTTTTAAGATGTGCAAACATTGCCATAATCAAGACAAAGAACATTTCCAGCATCCCAAAACATTTTCATGTGTCCCATCTCAGTTAATCTTCCCCTACCTTCGCCCAGGCAACCACCAATCTGCTTTCTGTCACTATAGATTAGATTTGTCTCTTCTAGGGTTTTCATATAAATGGAATCATAGAGTATGTACTCACTAAAGTTATTTTTACTAGACTTTGGAATAGCTTCTCTGATTTCCTTCCCAAGTGATGTCTGGTTCAGGCTGATATTAAAATGAGTTCATGTTCCCTACACCCACAGTGATTTGACAGGGTGGGCAGAGCTAGGATGTGGACGAAATCTGAGAGGTAAGTGGAGGCTGATGAGAAAATACTTGGCAATGAGAAGAACGTTGGCTTTTCACAGCATTGGTAGAAAATGACAAAGAGCATGTGCCCACTTTGTGCCCTGAACCTATTTTCAATGTCACACAATGCAGCTTGTCTTAAACCTAACTGCCTAGGAATTTTGTGTTCTTTGCCTTGAATGGGCACTTTATTTGGAAACTCCAGACTCCAGCCAGCCCCTCTCAGCAACGGAGTCATTGCACCCTCTGGTGTAAACCTGGGGATCTGTCACCCCTGTGGCATAAGGCATTCCCACCTACACAGCCATATATCTATCACCCGCTGCAGCCCTCCCCTGCCTTCACGTTTCCCTGACCCCCTCAAGCAGGGAAGTATCAGACTCCCTCCCAGCTGCTGTTAGGTTCATGGGTCAGAGGCGGAGCTTGTGAACACGTGAACATAGAGGAATACCAAGAGACTGCTTGAGAGAAGACAGGGACAGAGAGAAGAAAGGAAACCCCAGAGAAGACAGAGCAAGCTAGACTTGAAAGATGAAGAGGTAAAGGGCAGAGGCACAACCCATACAACAAAGCAGGAAGCAATAGACGGATGGATTTTTTTTTTCCACCTAAGAGAAATCCTAAAAATTCATTCCTCTGTCCAAAATACACAGATTCAGACCCAGGCTATGAGAATCCTTGAAAAGTGGATTTTAACATGGAAATACTGATAAATCTTTCAAACAACCTGTACACCCCCCAGGTACTGCTGGACCTGCTTAATCCCTTTAAGCCTCCAATAACTCCAAGTATGGTGTTTAAAGTCTCATAAATCTGCACTAGCTTAAAATAGGGAAATATAAATCATGTTCAGGAGCTTAGGGGTAGGGACAGAAGATGGGCACCCTAATGCCATTTAAAACCACAGCATAGGCTTTTCATCAAATTATTCCAAGAAAAGCTGAAATGGAAAACGCTCAGGTTTCTGAGTTGTGGTTCCATACGTTCTCAATTTGTTCTTTTGCCTTCTTTTCAGGGGGCAGGGTGGAGTGTGAGGGAGTGTAGATGGGCTGTGTAACTGGAGGGGAAAAAAACTGCAAAGACCTGTCTCGCTTAGTCCTATTTTTACACAAAATAAAACCCAAAACAAACAACAACAATTTTTTAAAACTACTGCCAGAAGTCATTAGAAAACAGCACTATTTCTAGTAAGGCACCAACAAAAATGATGTCTGGTTTTTGTTAAATGGATTAATTCATGCCAGAAAGTAAAAATTGTGGATACTATTCTACTAGTAAGAGCTGATTTTTCTTTTTCATTTTATTATATGCCAGGCACCTTCTGTGTGAAGAAATTTGAGTGTACTATCTGATTTCATCCTCACAGCAGCCCCATGAAAAATATTATTCTCTCTGCTTCAGAGATGAGGAAACTGAGATTCAGATTGTTTAAGTACCTTGCCCAAAGCTACACTGCTGCTAAATGATGGAGCAAAAATTCAAACCCAAGGTTCACTTTGGAAACCCCGTCTTCTTCAGGATGCCACCTCCTTTGGTGGTGTCATGGACCCAGCCCACAGACCACCTGGAGGAATCCCAAATGTCATCCTCTGAGAACTGATGTGCCTTCATCTCTCTCTGGACCTGGTCCAATGACCCTTTCAAACCCCGAAGTCTTAGAAAAGTCTACTCTGTTAACTGAATCTTTACCCAAAGTTCAGACCATCTAGAGAAAATCACAGTCCCTTGCTTGTGTTGCTTTCTTCAAATCCCAGTTTTCCTGCACTGAGATACTACCAAGAAATCCTGGGAAAACCTCTGAACTCTAGACTCCTCACTATTAAATAAGGATCTAGGGGCACCTGGGTGGCTCTGTCCGTTAAGCATCTGACTTTGGCTCAGGTCACAATCTCACGGTTTGTGGGCTCGAGTCCTACATCAGCCTCTGTGCTAATAGTTCAGAGCCTGGAGCCTGCTTTGAATTCTGTGTCTCCTTCTCTCTCTGCCTGTCCCCTGCTCATTCTCTCTCTCTCTCTCTCTCAAAAATAAATACACATTAAAAAAATAAAAGATTAAATAAGGATCTAGAAGACTACCTCCTGGGATGTTGTGAAGATTAATGTATAGGAACACAGTCTGGAGACTGCAAAAGCCAGGAAATTTCTGGGTCTTATGATGATTATGGTACTTTACATATATACTAAGGAGTAACAGCCCCACCAAAGTCTAGCTTCACAGGGAAGAGAGAAGACATAAGACATTTCAACCACTGGGATGGAAGCCAGAACTCATTTCAAAACACTCATGATTGAAAGACATGAGTTTGGAAGAAGGAAAATACATGTATCTCTACCATTACTTCCCAAAATGTTTTCAGTGGGGTATTAATAGATGTTTCCTCAAAAGGTCTATGGTCAGAGAGATTTGGAAAACACCATCTCTCAGAGATCACAATGCACCTTGTCTTATTAAAGATCCTGAGAAGTCTTACCATAAAATAGTCTCTGCTTAACTCAGCAATTCCTAAACATGTGACCTCAGGAACTTGATTTTGGGGTCTCCTTTAAGCATCTCCCAAAACACCAGGGAACACAGTTCAAGAGATGCCACTGTCAATAAAGATGGCTCGCCTCATCCCCCATCAGTACAGCATCTCAGTCACTCTTTCCATGGTGATCACCTTCCACTTAACAGTGAGGAAATTGAGAAGATCACAATGAGAGATTCCTCAATGCCTGTGAACATGTTTGCACAATACCAGGCCTGCACAGATGACAGTACATACAACACACCCATAGGTCTCTGGGTGCCGGCCCCACTCGCTTAGATGAGAAGAGAGGAATAAGAGGAAGGGTGTCTCTCATTTAGCAGCTGTCTGGCAATGTGTGTGCCATGATGCTAACTTATCATGGAGAATTGTCTTAGTTTGGGATCCTCCAGAAGCTGACCTTGAAACAAAGATTGGAGAGCAAGTAGTTTATTTGGGATTTAATCCAAGGAAATACCAGCAAGAGCGTAAGGAAATGAGTCAGGGAGGGGAAGACAGCCAATAAAAAGTGGATTATTAAGCCAACTATACAGTGGACAACCACAGCTTAATCCTGCTGGGGAACAATGCAAAACATATACCTCAGAATTATCCCACCCAAGGGATGAGGTTGCTGGGATATTTACACATCATCTCCCATCACTTATTGGTTGAAAGATGCTCTAGGGGACAGGGGACAGTTAATCTCTCAGAATGTCTGAACTGCCATGTACCTCAGGCCTAGTGACCTTACAGGTTTCCATATGAAGTCCTCAAGCACCAAGATGCAGATACTGGCAGTAGGAAGAAGGAACACACTGAAATGGTAAGGCCTGAGGGATATGGGTCTGCTTCTGTGTCTCTTATGAGCTTGAGTCCATAGTGCCAGGCCAAGAAAATACCTTCTCTTTCCTATGATTCAGTGTCTCTCAGACTTTTTTTCTGGCTCCACATCACTAATATTTCTCATTACAAGCAGTGACTCTCAAAAGCCAAGGTAGAAGGAAGCTGCATTCCCTTAGAGGTGGTACATGAGAATCTGTCTTGTTACTGGCAATAACCCTCTACTCCTACATTTTTTAGAGTTCCCAAGGGAAATCTCTTGTGCACTCAAAAGGTTTTCTCTTGTTTTTCATCTCCCTCCCCACTTATTTTTTCTGTGACCACACTGATGTCTGTGTCTGGGCCAATGCTGGTGGTTCTAGGAGCTCCTAGAGCCACAAACTCCCACAGAACCATTGGCCATATACTACCCAGAGTCTTCCCGGGTTAAAATCTTACTGAGTCTATGTGAAGTGGGGAAAAGGGCCTTTTGTAACTGCATAGAACACTTTCCCCCATTGGTACCACTGTAGCACCTCTATTTATGTTCCTCTGCTCACAATATCAATTGTGAGATCATATTCATCAGATACTTCTTGAGTTGCTAGAACATGGCTCATCATAAATACCCAGGAGAGACACTATGCTCCCTCCTGATTCCCCCCTTTTTCCCCAGGTACTTGAACAAAAACACCTTCCCTCTTCCTTTAGCTAAATCAGCCCCTGTCATACCTGCTCTCTTTTCTTTGGGGAGATATGAATCTCCTTTGGGTTCCATAACAGACAACTAGTCATATTCTACATGTGTGGTACTTAAGTGAGAGAACCACTCACTGGAAATTAAAATTTTTCTTCTATCTTTTGTTATACCTGTGAGCCCAAATGGATGATGATGTATTTATGAGACTTCAGCTAGGTTTTAAAGTTTATTCCCATTATAGATAAAAAGAGATACTGACCCTTCTAGGAAAACCTAATGGATCCAAGGATCTCAGAATCAAAGGAGGAAGTTAAGTTTATGCACAAGTGGTATAAAATCTAAAACACAATTTCTAGAATGAAACATAGAAAAATTTTTGCAACCTTAGGGTAGGCAAAGATGTCTTAGTTTACAGAAAACATGAACAATAGAAAAGTGAGTTGATAAATTTTATCTAAGCAAAAAATATTTTTAAATGTTTTATTTTTACCTGTTGTAATTTTCTTTTTTTATATGAAGTTTATTGTCAAATTGGCTTCCATACAACACCCAGTGCTCATCCCAACAGGTGCCCTCCTCAATGCCCATCACCCACTTTCCCCTCCCCCCCCATAAGCCCTCAGTTTATTCTTAGTATTTAAGAGTCTCTTACGGTTTGTCTCCTTCCCTCTCTGTAACTTTTTTTTTCCCCCTTCTCCTCCCCCCTGGTCTTGTGTTGAGTTTCTCAGGATCCAGATATGAGTGAAAACATATAGTATCTGTCTTTCTCTGCCTGACTTATTTCACTTAGCATAATACTCTTCAGTTCCATTCACATTGCTACAAATGGCCAGATTTCATTCTTTCTCATTGCCAAGTAGTATTCCATTGTATATATAAACCACATCTTCTTTATCCATTCGTCAGTTGATGGACATTTAGGCTCTTTCCATAATTTGGCTCTTGTCAAAAGTGCTGCTATAAACATTGGGGTACAAGTGCTCGTATGCATCAGCACTCCTGTATCCCTTGGGTAAATTCCTAGCAGTGCTATTGCTGGGTCATAGGGTAGATCAATTTTTAATTTTTTAAGGAATCTCCACACTGTTTCCCAGAGTGGTGGCACCAGTTTTCATTCCCACCCATTTCTCCACATCCTCGCCAGCATCTATAGTCTCCTGATTTGTTCATTTTAGCCGCTCTGACTGGCATGAGGTGGTATCTCAGTATGGTTTTGATTTGTATTTCCCTGATGAGGAGTGACATTGAGCATCTTTTAATATGCCTGTTGGCCATCTGGATGTCTTCTTTAGAAAAGTGTCTATTCATGTCTTCTGCCCATTTCTTCACTGGGTTATTTGTTTTTCAGGTGTGGAGTTTGGTGAGTTCTTTATAGATTTTGGATGCTAGCCCTTTATCCAATATGTCATTTGCAAATATATTTTCCCATTCCATCGGTTGCCTTTTATTTTTGTTGATTATTTCCTTTGCAGTGCAGAAGCTTTTTATCTTGATGAGGTCCCAATAGTTCAATTTTGCTTTTAATTCCCTTGCCTTTGGAAATTTCAAGTAAGAAATTGCTGTGGCTGAGGTCAGAGAAGTTTTTTCCTGCTTTCTCCTCTAGGATTTTGATGGTTTCCTGTCTCACATTTAGGTCCTTCAACCATTTTGAGTTTATTCCAAAAAACATTTTTAATGTTTATTTTTGAGAGAGTGCGCACGCGCGAGAGAGAGCACACAAGTCAGGGAGGGGTAGAAGAGAGAGAGACACAGAATCCTAAGCAGGCCCTAGGCTCTGAGCTCTCAGCTGCTGGCACAGAGCCCAATGCGGGGCTCGAACTCACAGAGTACAAGATCATGGCCTGAGCCGAGGTCAGACAATTAACCAACTGAGACACCCAGGAGCCCCGTAGCCAAAATTTTTAAATGTTGCTCTTTGAAAGACATTGTTAAAAAAAAAAAATGAAAAGTTATGCCACAGAATGGGAGAAATTATTTGCAATACACAAATCTGCCAAAGGACTTATATCCAGAATAAATAAAGAACTCTTACAACTCAATAATAAAAATACAAACAAAACAATTTTACTAGGGGCAAAAATTCAAAGTGACAGTTCACCAAGGAAGATATATGAATGGCCAACAAGCACCAAAGAAATCCTTAACATCATTACTTGGTATTGTGCACTGGTCATTGTACTAGTTAAAACCACAATGAAATACCATTCAAATGGTAAAAATTTAAAAAGACTGACTGTATAAACTGTTGGCACGAATGTGGACCAGCTGGAACTCTCCTACAGTGCTGTTAAGAGTGAAAATTGTACAACCCCTTTGAAAAAGAGAGTGTTGGTTTTTAAAATGTGAAACATACCTGTCATTTGATCCAGCCACTGAACTCCTATTTATCCCAAAGAGTTAAAACAAACACAAAAATTTATACGTGAATATTCACAGCAGCTTTAATCATCACAGCCCCAAATAGAAAATAGTTTAAATATTTCTCAACAAGTGAATAAAGAAAATGTCATACATTCACACAAGGGAATACCATTCAGCAAAAAAAAAAAAAACCCAAAAAAACAAAAAAAAAACAATCACAAATTACTGATATGCCACTAAGATGAATGAATCTCAAAATAATTATACTCAGTGGGGGGAAAAAGAGCCAGACACAAAAGAGTACTTACTGTAAATCCAATTTACACAGAATTCTGGAAAATGCAAACTTCCCTATAGTAACAGAAGGCAGATCAGTGGATCCATGGGGCTAGGGGCAGAGGGAAAGGTGACTGCAAACATGTACAAGGAAGGTTTGGGAGATGATGGAAATGTTCTATACGTTGATTGTGCTGGTGATGTCCCAGGGCTACGTATCTGTCAAAACGCATCAATTTTATACATTTTGTCAAACTGTATAAATTTACAAAGTGACAAAGAGAAGAGTTAAAGAGAGGGAGTTAGAACCTGAGAGCCCTCATATCCTCAGGGAAGTTCAGAGAAGACCTGTTTCCTTGGGTGGGAAGGTGAGTAGGAGTCTGCAAACAGAGTGGAGTGACCGTTCAGAAGAAGGGAGATCTCTGACCTTAAGGACCACTCACTGGTGATCAGTCCGAGCCCTGTGTGCCCTGAACACATCCTCTCTGCCTGAAAGGCTTTCCCCTTCCTAGCCACATGTCACTTCTTGCAAGACTCTCTCCTCTTCCAAGAATTATTTTCTAATTTATCCCTGCCCATTGTGCATTCACAGCATGATTTCCACCAAATCATCTATACTTCCTTTCGCAGCTAGTTTTTGCCCACAGCTATTTGTGCTTTTTGGGTTAGAGATTACCAAGCATTGGCAAGGACATGGGGGAAACCAGACCTACACTCACTGCTAGTGCAGATTCTGAAGGGCAATCAAGTACCTTAAAATCCAGCAAGCTGACCTATGGGTACCCACCTAGGAAAATTCTTCCTAGGAACACAAGAAGATGTATCTAAGGAAGTTTACTGTCACACTGTTGGGGGTAACCTAGGTGTCCATCTTTAAGAAATGTACAAGTAAAATGTACAATATGTACACACCAGGATAATGAACTAGATTTCCATATAGCAATCTGGATTGATCTCAAGAACAGAGTTGAGAGAAAAAAAGTAAAGACAGAATGAGATTTATAGAACAATTCCATTTATATATTACACACCCACATAAAACAGCCTTGTGTATTTTTGTAAGTGTGCTCTTATAGCTAAATAAACATCTGTCAGATGGATTGGAAAGACTATATTAAATATATTCAAGTGGATGCCTATGGGAGGAGGGCATGGGATTAGGAATGGTGGATGAAGGGGAAAAAAACAATAAAGTAAACATTTTCTTATGAAAAGAGAGAACCCTTCCATGGATAGATGATGATATTCTGTGAAATGAGAAGAGGATTAATGCAAGCATGTGCATCTGACTTCCAAAGTATATAAGAAAGAAGAGAATTAGGGGGCACCTGGGTGGTTCAGTTGGTTAAGTGACTGATTCTTGATTTCAGCTCAGGCCATGATCTCATTGTTCATGATATCGAGCCCAGTATCAGGTTCTGCACTGACAGTGGGAGCCTACTTGGGATTCTCTCTCCTCTCTCTGCCCATCCCCAACTTTCTCTCTCTCTAAAAATAAATAAATAGGGGCGCCTGGGTGGCGCAGTCGGTTAAGTGTCTGACTTCAGCCAGGTCACGATCTCGCGGTCCGTGAGTTCCAGCCCCACGTCAGGCTCTGGGCTGATGGCTCAGAGCCTGGAGCCTGCTTCCGATTCTGTGTCTCCCTCTCTCTCTGCCCCTCCCCCGTTCATGCTCTGTCTCTCTCTGTCCCAAAAAAATAAATAAACGTTGAAAAAAATATATATATTTAAAAATAAATAAATAAACTTAAAAAAATTAAAAAAGAAAAAAGTTAGACATAGACAGATGATTGGTACATACATACAAACACATACACATAGACACATATATACACATATACATTACACATATACACACATATACACACAAATACACAAACATACACACACAAATACACACACATATACATATATACACACACATACACATGCTGCTTCTGTGTTTGTTTTCATATTCAAAATGAACAAACTTTTCTAGTGTAGTGTATCACTTTCCTATTGATGCTACAAAGTGCCACAAATTTAGTGGCTTAAAACAACATAAACTCAGTGTCAGACAGTTCTCTGTTGGTAAGAAGTCCAATAATCCAACACAGGTGTCCCTGGGCAAAAAACAAAGTGTCAGAAGGACTGCCTTCCTTTCTGGAGGCTCCATGGAAGAATCTGCTTCCTTGCTTTTTCTTGCTTCTAGAGATCGCCCACATCCCTTGACTCATGGCTCCCTTCCTCTGTCTTCAAAGCCACCAAAGGCAAGTCTTCTCACATTCCTTCCCTGACTCTGACCTTCTCTCTGGTCTCCCTCTTCCACTTTTCAGAACCATTGTAATTACATGGGATTTACCTGGGTAATCCAGGATAATCTTCCTATCTTAAGATCAGCTGATTAATCCCCCTTTGCACATAAGGTAACAGATTCACAGGTTTGAGGGATTAGGACATTGACATTTTGAGATCCAGTATTCTGCCTACTACATATGGCAAACAGTGAAACCACAAAACCACATATTCTTTCTTCTTGTGAATCAGTTATTTGGCCAAATAAAATATCCTGAGTCCTACTATGTGCCAGATCTCTGTGGTGAGAGCTAAGGTTACAGTAGGGGTTAGGGATTGGGAGTTTGGTATTTTTTCCTTCTCTTTCAAACAAAATTCCCACCCTGGCTTATTTTAGCTAAGGAATAAATGAGAAGTAATCTGATTAAACTGTCCTCATTACATTAAATGACTGGCCAGTAGTAACCTTCTAGAAGAGACATGTATATTTGTTTTAAAGGAGCACCCTAACCCAGCTCTTAAACTTTAACGGGCATACAAATTACCTGGGAATCTTGTCACTTGCAATTTTGATCCAGTAGGCCTGGCATGAGGCCTGAGATTCTGCTTCTCTGACAAGCCCCCAGGCCATGCTGACACTGCCCATCCAGGATAGCAGGTGGAGGAACAAGGCCCTAACTCAAAAGAAGTTCTAATCCCAAACAATATTCAGTCTGACTCTACCTTCATCCTTATGAAGGTTTGCCTCCCAAGAGGTAATGGTACTCAACATGTTAACCATAACACCACACTTTGTCACTATGATCAAACACCTGTAGCAGAGGGGAAACTCTGCCTACTGATAATGGTTTCCCACAAGGATGGTTTTTGACCCAAACTCACATTCATCCCGATGGAGGGGGGGGGGTACATTTTACAATCTTTAATATAATAATGAGTCTCCTGTCTCCTAGGCCAGGATTTATAGGCCAACATCCAAGGCTTATGTCCCCTGGCAGTGACTGAGAGAGCCAGTCCCCAGACTGATACCTATTCTTGAAAATTTCTAAGGTTTGAACTATTTGAGGATTCCCCTACCAGACAAGGTAATAAATGGCTGATAAGATTCAACCTTATCTCTCTAATGAGGATTTGATTTATATACTAGGTCCTTTGGGGACTGAAGGGGTGAGATGGGCAGGAGGGCAGAGCAGAAGCAAGAGAATCCCTATAGATAATGTAGATAATCTTTATAGGGCCCATGAAACCTTAATAGAGCACATGGACCAATGGGAGGACACATTATGTGTGTCATATTATCAAGTGAATTGTTAATGTAATTTGTAAGGTTAAAGGAGGCAAGTTTCTATATATACACGTGGCCGTTCTTGATTAATGAGTTTGGGCAAAACCACTTCATAGCACCCTTCTGAATATTAATGTACTTGAGTATACTCTGACCTATGACTTCTCCAAATCCTTGTTTTGACCTCAGAAAGAGATCACTTAGGGCAATGAAACAGAACCATACCTACAGTTCCATACCTTCTATTTGCAAGACAACTAGGTATGTCTCATCTTCTTGGCAGAGTGCTTCTTTACTGTTTCCCTCAATGGCTCTGTGAGGACCCTCCATTTCATGTTATCTATAGACGTCCTTCTCACCTTATCTTGGATGGATAGTTGCTAGAAACTCTTTTGTATGGTCTAACATTGCTGGGCCTCCCTGATTCAAGCAGCACAGATCCAGACTTGGCATCCGTGCAAGAGAGAGATGGTAAAAGGCATGACTGTATGTATTATCAAAAGGGGGCACACTCTGGCTAGAATAGGACTTAAGGCTATCCATTCTTCTAGCACCTAAGTTGGATGTTGTCTTTGAGAGCTGTTCCCTATTATAGAATAGATTAAGGGTTACTATTCTCTCCCACCCTAAGTATTCATCCAATTTTATACATGGCAGCAGCTTTAAGACACAATCTACTATATATCACTATATGGAAAAAGAAAAGGAAGTTTATAAGACAGGAAAATCATTCAAGATCAAACAGTTCATAGCAGAGACCCAGCTCACAGAGGTCAGGTAAATTGTTTGAGGCCATATTTCTGGTTGATGGCAACAGCAAGACTAGAACTGCCTCCAATTCCAAGACTTTTTTCCACTCCAGTCTCCCTTAACCATAGCTGGGATACCCTTTCCCCACTCGGATTATAGATTCACTAATGCCTTTGAAGAAATCCAGCTTAAGAGCTGAGGGAGAAGGGTAAATGGAGCTACCTGGGAATGCTACTGATCAGGCCTGGTCTTCTTTCCCACAGTCATATTCACCTTGTCACCTAATTCCATCTTTATGGATTAAGCTTTTTTTTTTTTTTTAATTTTTTTTTCAACGTTTATTCATTTCTGCGACAGAGAGAGACAGAGCATGAATGGGGGAGGGGCAGAGAGAGAGGGAGACACAGAATCGGAAACAGCCTCCAGGCTCTGAGCCATCAGCCCAGAGCCTGACACGGGGCTCGAACTCCTGGACCTCGAGATCGTGACCTGGCTGAAGTCGGACGCCCAACCGACTGCGCCACCCAGGCGCCCCTATGGCTTAAGCTTTTTAATTCTTTTCCTACCTAATCCCTCTCTCTGGCCATGTGTGATTACTATCTTGCTATTTCAGGTTTCTGTCCAGCTGGGTAAAATCTTCACACACGTTTTAGCACTGAGTTTTTCTCTTTGATGTCATCTCATCTGCCTGGGGGGGCAGCTCACCTTCCCACCCCTCTGCTGGCACCTCACTGGGTTCTTCCCCATCCCTGCTTTCACCACCATACTTTCCACTTCCTCTCTCCCTTCCACTTCTCTTGGAAGGATGGCTCCTGAATTTTTTGCCCCCAGCAGAACTGGATGGCTTTTCTCCCGCTGCTTAAGGGAGTGGGGGGATGAGCCGTGAAAGCCCCAAATGCCATCTTTCATCTTATTTCCTATTTCCAGCACATATCCTATTTATAATTCTGCCTCCCTCTTAGCAGATTGACACAGCACTCTGCTTGGTTCCCAGAATAAATGCAATTCAAGAATAAGAGACAAGTCCAGGCTCCCAGGATTCTTCTACAGTCAGGCATTGGTTAGGAGTTTTTTTGCCAGCATTTGAGAAATGTCTCTGATGGCAGCTGTGTTTCTCTGAGCCCATCTTCCGCTGTCCTGGAAACTCCTGCCATATAGGATTTTCTTCCTGGCAGATTTCCCTTCCTGATTATGTCTAGACCAAGCTTATATTAAAGGTAGGTGCTATTCCCTAACATACATTGGCTACACCATAAAAGATATTTAAGAAATATTTGTTGGGTGAATAAATGTTGGCATGTTAATAACAGGTCATAACTGAGTTTGTGGGAAGCCAATTTAGAATTATAGCTGATCCACAAAGTCAACATTACATATAAAAATTCACATTAAAAAAAAAAAACAGTTTCTTATTACACCCAACGTCTCTGATGTCCCCATCACTGAATCATTATAAAACCTAAAGGAAGGAGCAACATTTACAAGGTGTCTTCCACTATTAGGAATGGTGCTTTGCTTAAATTATTTCATTTATTCTACAATCTCTGAAATAAGATTTTGATCCCCATTTGTAGGTAACAAAACTGCCCTAGAAAGAGTAAGTGGATTCACCCCAAATCTATCTGCCCTCAAAGCTCACTTCAAAAACCTAAAGAGGATTTGGGGCCTTTGAACACAGCATCCAAGGTAGCGCATGCTAATGACCTCTGGTTCAATCTGTGTCCCCCTGCCTATTTCTTTTCTGTTTGGCACATAGTAGCTACTCAAATATTTTAATTAAATTATCAGATATATCATTCCAGCTTAGTTTCTTAGCATGACATTCTAACATTCTGGGCTTGATATAGACACTTTAGAGGAAATCCACCATCAAGCTTTAGAAGATTATCAGATGGGGACACACAGGCCTATGTTCTCTGTCTTCATCAAGGAAAACAGACACAGGATGAAAGCTCAGCAGGCAGGATCTAGGTTAGAACTAAGGGAAACATAAGACACTGGACCAGACCAACAAGAAAGACAAAATATTTTGCCTGCAGGTCCCCATCTCTCTGGGATGAGCCAGATTCCTGCCTGCTGGTAAGGCTTTGCCTCTGAGGGTCTGCAGAGGCACCAGGAGCCGTTCTTCTGCATTTGTGGTAAGAGAAGCTGTCGCAGAAACTGTCCTCACTCAATGGCATCCTTTTCACAGTAATGTGAAGTTGTTAGTTCCCTTGATTGCTCTCTGATGCATAGCTTTAATTGCATCCTTGCTTTTATGTACAGAATAGATTCATGTTCCCAAGAGGATAGCTAGGAAACCCCATCGCCAGCCTTGGAATACAAATGGGAGCCTGCTGAAACTGCTGCTTCATGGGTGGGCACAGGGAAAAGGACATCAGGGAGGACAGCTACCTCTAAAAGTTTGGGGTTTATGCATGGAGGTGTCACTGTCCCTAGTGAACTCTTCTGGGAGTAGAAACGGCAGCAATGTTATTCATAGGAAACTGCTTGAAAATTGCATAGGAAATTTCCCATGCACAGGAAATTGCCTGTGAGGTGAGTGTATGTGGTGCTAAAAAGCTGCCATCCCCCCAGAAAGCTGTTCCTCACCCATACAGGAGCCTCTATGGACTAGTCCCTCTGTTGACATAATTATATTGACTTGCTCAATTTTTTATGCATGGTCCTATATTATTGAGATCATATTATATATGAATTTTATAATCTATCTCCTTTAGTTAACATTGTAGCTTATAAGCCTTGGGGGCGGGCGGTAAGGGGTGCAGTAAAATCTAGCCATGTTACAATTGAGGATGACACCAGGCAGAATTGGCAGCAATGACCAGCACTGCTGGGTTGGCTCCTGGCAACTTGAGTAGTCCTATCCCAAGGGTTTGGTTCACCTATTTATACAATTTCATGGGGCAGTGGGCAGTAGTTGGTCTAAGAGGTAGGATTAAAAGAGTTTGGTTTTTTAATCTTCTCTTGATTTCTTTTATTTTCCAAATTTCTTAATAAACCAGTATGACTCTTATAGTCAGAAAAAAATTATTTTAAGTGTTTCCTCTTTCGGCTGCCAAGAAAGCAGCAAGGCATTGGAATCTGAATCAGCTACAGTGAAGAGGCCACTCAAGCTCATCTTATCATGCCTTAGGCTCTCCATCTGTGAAATGGGACAGTCACCCTGGACCTTCCGTAGTAGAGACTGTTAACACCATCTCTAACCTTTATAGATGTCACACCGTCCTTGGACAAGATGAAAAGATAACCAGCCCATATCTGGGAGGTGGCTGAGCTGCATGATTCACCTCTCCTCACCCCTCCAAAGACCCCATGCCTGTCAAAGGAAGATGATTCATTCACCTTATTTGTGATCAAAATCTCCCGATTTAGGCACTGTTGAGAACAGACTGGCATCTAGGTATCTTTAGTTCTCGAAAAAGGGGAGTCAAGCTACCTTCTTTTCCCATGGCCCATTTATAGGGCTAACATTCGTTAGGCATAAGAGACACGGTACCTAGGGACCATAGTGCTTTTATACGTCCATAACATTTTAATAGATAACATATTTGTCCTTATCTTATATTTGCCAACATGGTTGTACAATATAAGCTTTCATATTTTTTGCCCATGAAGGCAAAAGTGCCTAAGGCCCATGAAAGTCATAATACGCCCCTGCTCAGACCATATCAGCCCCATATTTTCCAAGCCCTTCCATGAAATAAAGGTGGACTGTGGACAAGCATGCCTACCACTCCTCTCTATTCATCTTTGTCATGTTTCTGGTACAAAAGAAACAGAACTTGGGTGTGGATTTTTGGCATGAAAATAACTAACCATTCGGTCAAACTGAAACCCCACAGCAGAATTAGGCAGATGAAGATCTATTTAGCAGACAGAAGAAGAAATAGCTTTTTTAATTGCCCACACAAACAACCATTACAACACAGGAAAGATAAGAAGCAATAACTCTAAGAAATGACTTGGCATTTCCCCTTTTTCTTAAGAATGATTATCCCTCATTCCTTAGGGTAAGGTGTCTGTGAAATGCGAACATCCTCTTTAATAACCCTGGTCCTTCTTTTCAAATTAGAGTTATAAATAAGTAAGTACAATTTGCAAACCATTTGATTACATCCCTGTACTTTCCCAAGATTCCCTAAGGAGGCACTTACACCAATTTTTGCATCATTAAATATTTAAATAAAAACTCGAAGTGAATTGTGGGACAAAAAGGCATTTATGAAGCACATGTTTGGGCACAATGCAGCGCCAAGTCTTAGGCTCAGGGAGCAAGTAGAACATTTGGTCCCTGCAGACCAGCAATAGAATGAGCACATCAAAGAGATCTGAAGGGAGAGAATGTTGGTTTCAAGGGAGGGAGCCAATACAGAAAGCCCCGATTTTACTCCAAGTCCCTTATTCAGCAGCCACAAACACACAGAATGCCACCAGGAACCAAGAAGGAAGCACACACAGCAGCTGAAGAGCCACTCTCAAGTCTTAAACCCCATGCCTCCGTTGGTTTTAAAATGTTGTGTAAAAGTTGAGTTCAAATCACCCCAAATACCAATGGTACGAAAGAAAATAAGTAATTTAAATTCAGAACACTTTGTTCATGAAATCAGGTGATTTTTTTCAATACATTTTATCATAATTTTCCTTGGTAAATGTTCATTGAACATGGCTCTGTGCCAAGGGCTTGTACATGATATATTAAACAGCCTCCACCCACAGGAGTTTGCAATGTGTTTGGGAAATAGATGTTTAAATGGTGTATACAATGAATGACATGGGACCAGTCCCGACTATAAGTTCTGTGTGGGAACCAAGAGAAAGGCGAATCCTCAAGTGACTGCCAAGGCCCTGAGGATCTAGCAGGAAGCAGATGGCACACTCAAAGGATTTAACTAGAGAGAGTTTAACTAAGGAAATACTGACTGAGATGTGGGGAGACTTAAGACAACTAATCACAGTGGTGAACTCCTGGACTAGCAACAGTGGGGAGCCATCACCACTCTTGGCCTGAGGCAAGGCAAGGTTGGTGTCACTGGAGCCCCACAAAAGTTGGTGCGATGGAAGAGGGGATGCCCCACGCAAGCTGAGACTGTAGAGGGGCAGGACACTCAGGCTGGGATTGGGGAGTAAAGACCCAGCCTGCGATCCCCTGCTGATACCTCCCATAAGCCAAACCTACCCAGAAACTAGAGGGAAAGGGAGCCAGAAGACACAGTCCTAGGGCACAGATAAGGAGAGAGAAGAGCAGAGAGTGGATCCAGAGGGACAAATGGACTAGCTCAGCACCTGGGCTAGACACCTTGCTATGAGCCTTAAGAGAAAGACGAGATTTCTTGGCATAAAAATGAAGGAGGAGGATAGGGGTGCCTAGGTGGCTCAGTCGGTTAAGTGTCTGACTTCAGCTCAGGTCATGATCTCACCATCTGTGGGTTCAAGCTCCACATTAGGCTCTGTGCTGACGGCTCAGAGCCTGGAGCCTGCTTTGGATTCTGTGTCTCCCTCTCTCTCTGCCCCTCCCCGACTCACCCTCTGTCTCTCTCTCAAAAATAAATAGATGTTAAAAAAACTTATTTAAAAAAATGAAGGGGGAGGGCATCTGAGGCAGAGAAAGACAAGCATATATATATAAGAAGTAAGGAATTTTTTTTTTCTGTCAGGAGGTAATGTACACAAAGTGCTTTTTTTTTTTGTACAGAAAAGTCAGGCTATAACATTCAGGAAGCTTGGAGGAAAAGACACTAAGCAAGGTTTCTTGATCTCAGCACTATTGACATCTGGGGATGGATGATTCTTTTTGGGGACTGTTCTGTGTACTGTAGGGTGTTTAGCAACATCCCTGGCCACTACCCATTAGATGCTAGCATGCACTCCTGGCGGTGGTAACTGAAGGTATCTTCAAACATTGACAGATATCTTTTGGGGGGCACAAAATTGCCCCCGATTGAGAACCACTGGGACAGGAAAGGAAAGAGACCAAAGAAGGCAGATAACTGTTGAAATACAGTGCAGACGGGTGACACTAAGGGCTTAGTCCAGTGTGGCACGGTGACACTGACAAGAACCAATGTCGCAGTCTCTATGAAGGAGGAGGAAGCAGGCTGCATGAGGAGGGGTAGAGGGAGTGGTGGAGGGTGATTTCAGTTTGTAGATTGGATCACAGGGAGAATGACATCTCTAACTGAAGAGGCAGGAATGTGTGGGGCTGGCCTTGGGGAAGGATGATGTGTCTTCTGTGAATTTGTTTGAAGGAAGCCTGGGATATTTAGATAAGAGACTGACTTGAGGAGGGAGACTGGGACTGGAGGTGTGAATTTGAGTCATCCACAGAGAGACAAGCTTCTAAACCTCCTATGGATAGAAGTTCTCCCAGAGGAAGGTAGAGAAGCCAAGCACTGAAGTTTTCTCTCTCTTACTCTTTTTTTTTTTTTTTTTTTTTTGGCGGGTGGGGGGGGCGGGTGGGGGGTGGGTGGGCAGGGTGACGTGCATATTTAGAAGAATAATGTGAGATAGAAATAGAAAGTGCCAGAGGCAAGAAAACCAGGCAGTTTTCTGAGGGGGGAAGTCGTGAAGCCCAGCCCCAGACCCTCTCACCAGTCCATATGCCCCAAGGGCTATGTCTACCACAAGAAACTACCTTTTATAATATATACAAAGGTGCCGCTGGGCTAGGAGCAGTCCTGAAGAGAATCAAAGATGCCACGGGAGCCACAAGTGTCAAGGCAGGAGAGGAGCCTTGTCCACCCCCCACGCACACGTAGTTAACAGTCCTCTATTTTTTAAAATCACTCAAATCCTGAAAGAAGGAGACTTTGATTAGGTGGACATTTTCACTTATGTGGAATAAACAGCTCTTCATCAGGGAGGGAGCAGTTATAGGAAGTGTCATCCCCCTAGAGTTCTGAAGGAGAGGTTGCACACAAATGTAGTAGGAAGACCTGAGGATCCAGATCCACAAAGGTAGCTTGCTTGTCTGTCTCCATCCTTCTACATGAAGAAAAATGGTGGATCTTCTTGGGGTATTTTTTTTCCCTCTCACAAAGATGTATTTGTGGTAGGCAGAATTCTAAGATGCCCCCCAAGATTCCAGGCCCTGCTGTACATGCCTTGTGTAATCTCATCCCTTTGATTGTGAGTGGAACCTGTAGATGTGACAGGGTGATGATTAACATTCATGATTAACATTATGGGGCAAAAAGGAATTTTCAGATGTAATTAAGGTCCCTAATTAGTTGACTTTGGGTTCCTCAAAAAGGATATTGTCCTGGGTGAGCCTGACCTAATCAGGTGAGCCTTTAAAACAGATAAAGAGAGGGGCGCCTGGGTGGCTCAGTCGGTTAAGCGTCCGACTTCAGCCAGGTCACGATCTCGCGGTCCGTGAGTTCGAGCCCCGCGTCGGGCTCTGGGCTGATGGCTCAGAGCCTGGAGCCTGTTTCCGATTCTGTGTCTCCCTCTCTCTCTGCCCCTCCCCCGTTCATGCTCTGTCTCTCTCTGTCCCAAAAAATAAATAAACGTTGAAAAAAAAATTAAAAAAAAAAACAGATAAAGAGAAAGCAGCCATGTTGTGAACTGCCCTGAAAAGACCACATCACTGGGACCAGACGGAGGCTTCTAGGAGCTGAGAGTGATTCCTGGCCAACAGTGAGCAAGCAAACATGGACTTCAGTCCTATAACAACAAGGAATTGAATTCTGCCTATAATCAGTGATCATGAAAAACGACCCTGAGCTTCATATAAGCTCAGATCCCCAACCAGCCCTTATATTTTAGCCTGATGAGACCCTTAGCAGAGGGTCCTGTCCTGGAAACATTGAGTTCATAAATTTGTGTTGTTTTTAGATACTACATTTGTGGTAATTTGTTATGCAGCAAAAGAAAACTAAGGCATATATGAAGAGAGACTGTGTCCATAGGGTGGGTTGGCTCCATGAAGAGACTGACAACCACAACCCACAGCTGAGCCCCACAAGTATGCAGGGACTGGGCAGGCTGAGACGGTGTGACCCTTGCTGTTTCTCAGACCCAGCTTCACCAGGACCCAAGCAGCCCACAGCATATAGGGCCATAACTCATCTCCTCCTATGAGAGGGCAAACTTCAGACCTGAGAAATTGAAACACAATAGAAGCCACACAGAACAGGCAGAACTTATTTTCTGAACTGAGATCGTCATGGCACTAAGTCTGCTCAGGATTCCTACTCCTGGTGACAGATCTGTCCCTTCCTTGGCCAAGTATAACTTTAGCCCTTCAGATACTGAGCTAGCGAAGCTGAATGGGCACTGATGTATCGCTTCTCAGGAGGGCCTCTTCGAAGCAGGAAGGATATGGAAGAAAGGTGGAAGGAGAAGAAAAAAAGGAGAATTTTATTCAGCAAACAAACATTTATGGTGCTCATTACATGGGCAGCCCTGTTCTAGGCCCCAGCAACACACAGTGAATAAAACAAAAATCCATACACTCCAGTGAAAGAAGAGAGGCCAGTTAATAAAACAAAAATCTAAAAGTATAGTGTGGAGTGACAGAAAAGCAAAAGAGGAGCTGGAAGGGAAAGGGTTTGGAAAAGGATATCAGGAGTGCAGTTTGGGACATGTTAAGTTTGAGGAGCCTATTGGACACCCATTGGTGCTATCCTGTAGACAGTGGGATATTCCAGTGTGGAGTTTGGGGAAGCATTGGGACTGGAGATATAAATTTAGTATCTAAAACACGAGATCAGCTGAGATTAAAAGGGAGTATATGTGGATCAAGAAGTATGAGGGTAAATCCTGGGAGCCTCTGACATTAAGGTATCACAGAGAAAAGAAAGAACCAGTGTCTGAGTCCAGGCTTCCATAACAAAGTACCACAGACTGGGGGCACTTAAAACAACAGACATTTATTTCTCCCAGTTCTAGATGCTGGAAGTCCAAGATCAAAGTGCTGGCAGATGTGGTTCCTGGGAGGTCCTAATCAAGGTTTGCAGATAGCCACCTTCTTGCTGTATCCTCACATGTCACAGAGAGCAAGCAACGGTCTCTCTCTCCTAAGGACACTAAGCACATCGTAGGGACTCCACCCTAATGACCTCATCTAAACCTAATTAACTCCCAAAGGTCCTACCACCAAATACCATCTCACTGGGGTTTAGGGCTCCAACATAAGAATTTGGGAGAGGGGGCTCTGTGCTGACAGCTCAGAGCCTGGAGTCTGCTTTGGATTCTGTGTCTCCCTCGCTCTCTGCCCCTCCCCCACTCACGTTCTGTTTCTCCCTCTTTCTCTCAAAAATACATAAACATTAAAAAAAAGAATTTGGAAGAGGGGGACAAAAACATTTGAGTCCACAGCAACTAGCAAAAGTGATAGGAAGAGGCAGTAAAGAAGGAGAAAAAGCAAGAGAGTGTAATGTTCTGGAAGCCAAGGCAAGAGTTTCAAGGATGAGAGACTGGTCATCAGGGTCAAATGTTGCTGACAGGTTGAGTTGAGGCTAAGAACCTTCAATTTAGCATCATGTCATCTGGGATCTTGACAAGAATAGTTTTGATGGAGTGATGAGGATGAAAGCCCAATTCAATTAGCATCAAGAGAGACTGGACGGAGAGAAATTAGAGGCAGCAAGTACAGACAACTCTTTTAATGAGCTGTGCAGTAAAGGAGTAGAGCAGTGGGGCAGAGCTGCACGGGACTATGATGGGAGAAATTAGAGCGTATCTGTATGTTGATGGGAGCAAAGGGATAATGACAAAATGTGTATAGTCAATTCTCCGTTACACAAGAAAACAGAAATAGTGTGGCCCATTTGATGAGTTTACTTAGATTGTATGTAATAGCTGACATATATAAAAGAGAATATGTAAATTCTGAAACACAACGAACACCCACAAAACCACCATCCACACCAACAGCTGGACCACCACCAATCACATCTATATGTGTGCTCCTCCCCTCTCGAGCCCTCTGCCTCTCAGAAGAAAACAAGTTCCCTGAATTTTGCAGTTGTCATTTCCTTGTAAAGTCATATCTCTTCACTATAATCTGTTGTATTTATTGACTGATAGATCAAGGAAGACCTCTTCTCTGCCCCTCAACCTACCTTCTGCAGACAGGCATCAGACCACCTTGGTCCGTCTCATGAAATTCCTTTCTTACACTGAACCTGCACACTAAAAGTCCATTTTTCATCTTCCATCTCCAGCTGGCTACTGCTTTACCAGAAACACCCCTTCTTTGACATGAGGATCATATTAGTCATTCCTCTCTGTATCACGTCCTCCACATGAAAGCAGGAAGAGACAAGCACATCTTCTTCACTCATGTGCACACAGAACAGACCCCATTGGCCGTAGCACCCTTTTTCTCCTGCAAGTCCTCAAACCTCAAGCCTCCCCCTCTCGTCCTAAGGCACACCCCGAGGGGCAGGTATCAATTCCTGGTGGCCCCTCCACAGAGAGCTCAGGAAGGCGGTTGTCAGGTTTCTTTGATCCCCAATCACCCATGGGCAAGTGGCCCAATCACCCATGGGCAAGGACTCTCAGGGTATGCAGGGATCTGCAAAACTTTGACAAATGCCAAAAGACTGGGCCCTTTACAAATGGATGACAGCAGGTTCTGAGAAGCCTTCTGCATACATAATCCAAACACCCAGCCCCCGCGCTTACTCACTGATGCTTGAAATTGCTTTAAGGAGAGACAACAGGCTTTCATCTCACAACTGGAGAAAGCTTTGAAGGCCCTGGATGAACTAACTCAATGATTTAGACTAGCGCACTCTAGCCATGTAAAAGGACTGAAAAGACTGGATGATGCAACGGACATCTTTAAAAACGAGTGTGAAGGGACAAGAGGTAAAGCAGAGAAAGATGGGTCTTTTGTCTCCTTGGGAGCTTAAAAAAAAAAAAAATCTTGAAATCAGAAGACATGGAATCAAATTTGTCCCTATCGTCAGCTGTTTGACCACAGGCCAGTTACTCGAAGTTTTGAACTTATTTCTTATTTCTAAAACAAAGGTAAGTACGTACCTTCAGAGTTACTGTGAGACTTTAATGCCTTGCTACACGGTGAATATTTTTCTTCTTTCCCTGTTGCCTCAGGCATCTCGAGCTCTGCTCATTTCCATACTAACAAGGGCTCCCTCTCTTAGCATCATAGAGATTAAGAATGAGGAATCTGGAACCAGGCAACATGGTTCAAATCCTATCACTTTCTGTGATCTTGGGCAAGTTACTTGACCGCTCTGTGCTGTTTCCTCACCTGTGAAAATGGGAGGTAATAACAGTACTTGCCTTGTGGGGAGATTGTAAGGATTAATATGTGTCACGCATTTAGGGATCGTTTTGGCACACAAAAAAAGCACTGCAAGAAGTGCTCGCAACTATTATTCCCAAGGGCTTCACCTGTCCACTTTCCACAAGGTAAAACATCATTTTAAGCTCCTCCACTTCCGCTCTTTAATATACAAAGCCCACCGTAAATTGCCACACATCCCTCTAGGTTCCCTAACGCCCCCAGCCCTAATCTTAAACAGCCAAGCCATCTGGTCCTCCCACCACAAGCTAACCCTAAGCAGTTCTCAACTCTCCGGGCCCTGCAGGTTCTGAACTTCCGCCACCCAGACTTTGCAGGATGGTGGCGGGCGCGGGGGCGGGGCGCCGCCCGAGGGAGGCGGGAGGGCGGCGGGAGGTCAGCTCTGTGACGTCACGACAGGGCCCCTCCCCCCCCGTGGTTGCCAGGCAACGCAGCGCGGCGTCGGGGTTGCCAGGGGAAGGCGAAGCGCTAACAAAGCCTGGTCCCGCCCCACCTCTCCTGTCCCTTGAGGCCAAAGCTGGTACCGCCTTTCCCCGCCCAAGTTCTGCGGCTTTCCCCAGCCCCCGCCCAGGGTGTGTGGGACTCCATCTGTCCTCACATCTCCTTCCGCCTGAGGCCAGGTGCGAGGTGAGGCCTTGTCCCCGACAGCCTGTTTGAGAACTAGCCTCAGGTAGCAACCCCTAGGGGAAGAAGAGGGAGGGAAGTGCCCCAAGCGCCCCGAGGGCTGTGCGGGTCTGAGGGAAGAGTCCTGCCCTTGGGCTCACCTGGATTCTGAATCCCTCCTTGTTCACCGAGCAAGAGGAGGGGACTGTGATCTTTAAGAGAATATGATCTTGGGAGATTACGGCTCTGTACCCAAGCTACGTGTATATTTTGTACCCAGGGCTACTATTTTATGATTTCTTACACAGACGATGGTGATTTGAAAACCGAACGGAATCTAGGATCAGAGACCCCTACTGACTAGCCAAACCACTTTTTTTTTTTCCTACCTGTGGGGGGATTGTCATGAGGATTAGTGGACATGAGTAGCACTATAAAAACTGCTATCAATCATTCATTTTCCTAATGTCTATTGATCAGTGACTATATTCTAGGCTAGGCTATTCCTATAGTGAGCAGAAACTGTCCCTACCTTCAAGTATATAGTCTAATGGGGGTGGCAGGTGTTCATTAAAAATCGCACAAATAATGTAATTAGAGCTGAGACAAGTGCTGTCCAGGAGAGAGGCAGGTAAGTGGTGCTCTGAGAAGGTGTAATGGAACTGACCTGAAATCTAAGAACCTGTGAAAAAGTGAGGAGTTAATTCCGAACAAGGGGAACCATGTGTCCCAAACCCACTACCTTCTATTCCAAACCCTGACTAGTGTATACGATTGCCTGGTCCTTGTTTCCAAGAGCTGTTCGTAGAAACTGCCTCTGAGATTCTGGTGTCTGGAGCCTTTCATTCACATAACTGTGGCCTTTCGTTAATAGAACTGAAGCTCTACTTAGCCCACACCAATAAAACCAAATGAGCAATTCCAGAAACAAATCTATATTCCACGTTTGATAAGTCCTATATTCTTCAGCACCCAGCACATATGTGTTAACCTGCCATTCCACACTGGGTGGCATGTATGCTTCAGAAAAAAAGGAAACCCATTGAATTTTAGAGTTGTGGGGCCTGGAATAAATAATTGAGGAAGGTCTACCATACTGAGAGCTTTAGGAGTGGAAAAGAACTTTGTAGAACGTTAGAATCATGGAACATTAAGATAGAATGGACCTTTCCTCACTTATCTAATGTGAACAAATGGTCTCTATTGCTCAAAGGCAGAAAAGTTGGGCTTTGGTGCCTCTTCAACCTGAGAAGACTATGATTCTAAGTCTCTGTGGCTCAAAAGTACATGGAACTCCTGAGAGTCAAATGAAACATGGAAGGAGAATTTGACCTGCCCCTCCTTCAGTGTCCTCCATTTCTACTACCATCTACCCAGTCACGCACACTTGAAAAGTGGGGTCACCCTATACTCTTCTCTCCTCCTCCTCCTACACTGGTTCCCAAGTCCTTTACTTCTGCCTCTCTTATCCCTCCCCATTGTAACTGCTAAAAGGTAATGATGCTCTCAAGAGTTGTTGCTAAATGTGCCACCATATTCTTTTAACCAACCTCCCTGCCTGGAGCTTCACTCCACTTCCTTCAGCCCATCTACACAGCTGTTGATCCTTCAATGTGTGTTTCAGAGTCCAAGAAAGAGTAAGAAATCATATACAAATTTAACAGCGTTCAACATTAAGAGTTTTTAGCTATAATGGGATTGGACTAATGGAAGATTGGCTAGTTAAGATGTAAGGAGAGATCTGAAGTATAAAGTAATCACAAACGTAAGGAGCAACCACTACCCTCGAGATAGATTGCCCAAGAAAGAGCTGACCTCCCAAGAGCTTGTCAAAGAGAGTGTGGCCACAACTCACTGAATGGTAGAAAAATTGCTGAAGTGCCAGGCAGGCAAAAATCCACAGTCTAGGACACTGAAGAAGTCATTTACGAAAAGAATATGACCATGGGTGAATATTGTTCTCTGCCCAAACTTAGTGGGAGCACTCTACTACAAAGCTTCCCAAGAGAGGTGCCAGGGGAAGCTGCTAGGCATTGGGCCCTGCTAGCTGCCATGCATTGTGGCAGTCAGACATGCATGAGATCACATCCTGTAGGAACCAGAGGCTGAAGAAGCTGTGCACTACAGGATTGCATCACTGGAGAAACTTCATGCTCCTGACGCCTAGCAAGTGGAGCATATGGAAACTGCAAGAGAAACCCTTTCTTCCTCCAGTATCCCTCCAGTGTCAAACTCTACCAACAGAGTTTGACACGGCAGATAACAAAGGAGAAATATTTAAAGAACCTACTTCAATTTTTGCTGAGAAGGCAATGCAGGGTGAATTTGGAGCTGAGAGGCAATAAATTGGTAACAAGCATATCAAACTAACACCCAAATCTGATTGTGTGACCCTAGTGCTTAAATCCTCTAGTGTCTCTCTATTGCCTTCAAGATAAAGTTCTAAAGCCTTAGCAAAGCTTACCAGGGCTTTTATATTCTGGACTTGGTCTATAGTTCCAGGCCTAGACCCAACCACTCCACCTCTGCCCACCCTAATCCTCCATAATTACTCACAGTTCCCTTAATTCACTACATTCTCTGATACTTCCATACCTTTGTCTAAGGAGTCCTAGCCATTAAAAAAAAAAAAAATCCTTCCTTGCTCTTATCAGTAAATAGATGCTTACTGAGTATCTATACCTGGCACTATTGTGGGAATTGACAATACAACAATGAACAAACCAGGCTTCCGAAGTCTCTGTTCAAATACCATCACTCTTTGGGAAGAATTTTCTGATGACTTTCTCCTACCTGTAAATGTTAGATGTCTTACCTAGAAGATTCTGTTTTCCTATATCTAGTGCAGACTTTTTAACACTTATCATACTCTACTTTAGTCACTTATTGTCCTATCAATCTCTTCTACTACCCATGAGCTCTCTGAGGGCAGAGTGTATGACTCATTTATTTCTGTATCACAGTATTCAGCACTAGTCCTGATCCATAAAGTTTTATTGGATTATTAGCTCAGGATCACATAATCAGTCAAATACAGGCCTAGGACAAGAATCCTGGTCTCCTGTCTAATAGCCAAGAATGCCTCTTCACTAGAGCTTTCTCTGCTCTGTGGGTGTTATACCTCACCCTGCTGTGAAGGACAGTGTTTTTCTGTTGGAAAAGACAAGTGCAATGTTGAACATCATCATGAATAACAAAAGAAACAGAAAAAAAAAATAGATCCCTATCTTATATGGAAAACTGTGGTGCTTTCCCTCAGAGTTGTCACATATTTTGAGTTTCTAAATCATAGTAATGCTATAATGAAATGGGAGGTAGGGAAGACAAGGAAAAGTATGAACGTGATGTTGGGGGTATTCTGACAACTTCATTCTGAAAAAATGAAGGCTGATAAACTTATGACAGACGGTGTTAAAGTGACCCCAGTTTTGTACACTGATCCCCAAATTAGAAGACGTGTCATGCAACTTTAGAGAGCACAGTTAATGTAGCAGTCTGTAAAGGGTGTCCTGGGCTTGTGGACCGTGATATGAACCTGAGGGATTTAAAATATTAGCGTGGCTAGTTTAAGATAAATCAAAAGAGTTACCTGTTCACCTGTTAAATGATAAATATGTGGAACTCATAACTTCCAAGAGGTGGTATTAGCATGATATATAAGCAATTTTGATAAATTTGCTGATAACAAAGCCAAAAACTACTGCTCAAAAAAAAGGACAAGGTCGGGTAGGACAGCTCTTAGCAATATTGCTGTTGGCATCCAAATGCTAAATTGGCTGGACCGTGGATCAAGCCCAGGATGGAAAAAGATTCAGATTTCTGTGAAATAAAGTTGGAGAGGCAAAGCTAATTAATATGAATAAGTTGAATTGTGGAGAACTTGGAAGTCAGACATGGCATCATTTTGACAAGAAAAGACATGAAGATCCACTAAAGATTTTTGAGAGTGATGTGATGAGTGGTTAAGACATTTTATGTGGGAAAACTAAGCCTGAGTTTCCTGCCATTGGGAAAATGATTATAATATTAGAAATTACCTACAAATAGGGTGTTGTAAAGATTAAATGAGATCATGAATGAGCAATGACTGCTCTTAGGCCCTTCTTATGCTGGGCATCCTTTCATTCTTTGCAACTGGGTGTAATGTAGTTAGACAATTACCATATCACCAGGACAAAAAAATTAGGACATACTCTGACAAATAATTTTTGTTCCACTTCAACGTTCTAAAAATGTACTTTTCATGATACAAATGGGAATATCTTGGATATTTCAGTGATTTAGGGGGACAGCAGGACATAATATTTGAGACTAGGTTTGTCCTAGAGAAAATCCGTAATGTGTAAGTGTGTTATTTAGAGAGAGGGAGGGAGTATAGTATGGAAAGAGCAGTGACGTAGCCCCAGATTCTTGCTTCAGCTCCAACATAAAACTGTTACCTTGCGCCAATGCACTCCACCTTTTTGTATGTCAGTTCTCTCATCTGTAAACGGAAATTAGT
Organism: Prionailurus bengalensis; assembly: GCF_016509475.1. Lineage (NCBI taxonomy): Eukaryota > Metazoa > Chordata > Mammalia > Carnivora > Felidae > Prionailurus > Prionailurus bengalensis. Next base: position 69,912,238 of record NC_057350.1, on the reverse strand, counting down.
GTAAGTCAAATTGAACTCCTTCCTTTTTTTTTTTTAAAGGTGCTCCTTTTTGTTTTCTTGACAGTTTTCTAAAACTCATCAGGGACTGAAGTAGGGAATGAAAGAGAAGGAGGATAAATCAAAAATGGCCATAATGGGGGCACCTGGGTGGTTTAGTTGGTTAAACGTCTGACTTCAGCTTAGGTCATGATCTCATGGTTCCTGAGTTAGAGCCCCATGTAAGGCTCTGCACTGACAGCACGAGCCTCCTTCGGATTCTCTGTTGTCCCCTGCCTCTCTGCCCCTCCCCCACTAGTTCTCTCCCTCTTTCTCTCTCAAAAATAACCATTTTTTTAAAATGGCCATGATGTATTAGACAAGGCAACTGAGAAAGTAAAAGAAGTATGTTTCAGGTGCTTTTATGGGAAAGAGGAACTGATAGGAAGGGGTAGCTGGTAGATAGGACTGCAGCGTGGTTGAGAGTCTACAGTTGGAGATTTGGGAAGCATTGGGGTAGAGCTCTGGTTGCAGCCACAATAATCAGCCTGACCTCCAGCTAGAATACAGGAGGGTGCAGCAGCTCAAGATTCCAACTGCGACATCTTTAAAAAATCTAGAGAAAATAGTTTTGAAAACATTGTAAAGACAGCAGAGGGCTTTAGAAGCAATGAGGACTAGATTGATTAAAATTCCAGGAGGGTGTGGAGCCCTTCCAAGGTGAGCTGAAGATCACAAGCCATTTTTTCCCCTGGAGCTATTTGCCAACTCTGGCTGTGGACTGAGGATTGTGCTTGACCCTTTGCAGAGAGACTATCTGGGGGGAAAGTGAAACTGACAAGGCTTTTGTTAGTCAAACACCAGTGGCACAACAGACTAGAAACTTTAGTTTTTACATGTCTGGTATATAATTTAAAAAGTACTGGGTATGCAAAGAAGCATGAAAATGTGTTTAGATACACTGAGGTAGGCAAAGGATGGCTGTGTGAATTCATTCTGACATCTCACTCAGGTAGGTAATGACTTCATGTACTGAGAGTAGGGACAGTAATAGTTGGGTGGGATGCAGCCTTGAGGGGAAAGTCGTCCACTGGAAATTAAACAAAAAATAGAATTATAGTGATGGAAAACACACAAATCAAGCAAGGTGGAAGCAGGAGTAAAGCAGTTACAGAGTAGAAGTGAGGCATGGTTGGAGTGTAATGCACTCGCTGATATTGTAAAGATTATTATGCTGTTACTGCTTTATAAAATAAGAATAGATTAGTAATAGATTAGAACTTTTCTGTTCTTTCAAATGCACTCAGCTGATCTCAATCTTAGAATCACATGGCCATCTTAAAACTTGTTCGTGCTATGGTGTTTTATAAGTGTCAGAAATCTTAAAGACCCCTCCTCTAACAACCCAGCAAGCAACGTCAATTCTCATGAGGGAATCCCAGCTCCTATTTATAAAACTAGTGTAAGGTTACACTGCCTTAGAATGCTTCCTCAGTAAGAGAGGTTCTGCCAGTGATTAACCAGATGTTCCTACTTTCTTCCCTTGGCTCTTGTTTTCTTTAGAAAGTCCCAGGTGTCTTTGGCCCATGGAATATTCTGTGAATTCTATTTCCCTGCAATCAAAAGAAATCTATCCACTTTGCTAATTTGTCCCAAACTGTCTTGCTGGCTTCTAATACTCTAGGTGAGTATTTTAAACTAGAAGCTAATTTTTCCTTTAACAACCACTATTTTTACAGTTTGTTTTCTAATGGACATTCTTTTTAAGTTATAGAAATCTCAGGTTTTACTAGAAATCAATCGCAATAGTTACCAGAATTTCTTCTGTAACACATAATCTTAAAACATTGAAACTTAAACATTAAAAGGAAACTTAAAAGTTTTTCTACAGAAGTGCTTGCACTTCCTCAACCTTTTTCAAGTGACGGCACACAAAGAAATAAATGGAAGGCACACACTGAGGTAAACTGGAGGGTACTGGGAGGTTTTTATGGAGCTTATACAAAAATTCAGTGCATTTTTATTACATTACTATAATAAAAAGTAAAATACAAAGTAACAGTAAAGATATAACTGTTTAATTTGAATAAAACTCCCAAATAAACATTTGAAAACTTTATAAAGAGAAGTCAAGTTTGTTTTCTTATCATGACTTTGCTTTATATCAAGTTTTGTGTTGAAATGAATACATGAGGTTCCTGACAAAAATCTTTTAATGATGTTTTCTTCGAATTCTTACAGTTAACATCAGTGGAAAAGTTTGCCTCACATATGGCTTTTAGCAAATAGTAGAAGGGTATTTATTGATTTTTCTGCAGTTGACAGAAACTCCTTTCTCACTCTTAACCAGAACCTGGATCATTTAACTTCTTTCTTTTTTTCATTGAAATTCTCATGATAACATGATAGATTTCTAATGCACTTGAACTTTTTCATATCATGTATTTCCAAATAATGTGACACTTAACAGATGTTTTGCTGCTAGTCTCTTTAGGATTGAAGCTAGAGTACCAGTATCATGTAACTTCACATTTCCTTTCAATCTGCAAGGATTGTTAGTATACTTATTTTCAGACACTCCTTGAGATTTTGATTAAATTCATTCTGGTGCTCAAAAATGTCAAGCAGGCCAATTTTCTGAAGACAATAATCTCTCTTCAACAAAGATCATTGACTTTTTTTTTTTTTTTCCAATTTTTCTTTTAGCTCCTAATCTCCAGAGAAAAAGATTTTCCTTTGATAATTACCTTGGTAGGAAACAGCAGTTTCTTCACATAAGCTGAAAACAGACGGAACCAGAATGGCTTGGATTTTATTAGTAACATACTTTAATGTGGAATTCACATTTACAGGGGAAGTATAGACAAGAGCTCATTGTGAACAAAATAATGTCTTACTTGCATCACAGGCACGGAGAACATGGAGAGCAGATAGAGTGTAAAGCCTTCCCACCTTCCTGTCATCACAGATTTCCCACCGGTATAGGAACGGCTGTGCTTGCATAATCTAGAACATCTGATTTGTTTTAAAGTACTTAGTTACTACTCCATGTACATCGCCCTGAGTAGTTATGGTACTTTTTGGCAAAACAATACTTTTCCAAGCATTTCTCGCCAGGGATTCTAACTAGTGCTATTAACTGAATGCAGTTACTTAACAACTGCAGATTCACCACTCTGCAAGGAAATGCTTTGATTCATTAGTCTTGTACAGAATGTCATCAATGAATCTTCTAATAGTATTATTCCAGAATAGCATTTATATCTTTCCTTGGCTTCGTTTGATCCCAAACATGTGGTCATTTCCCAGGCAGGTTGGTAAAATGAGTAATTCTACAACTGTGAGAGACATGTTGGCTTTATTTCTTAATTATGGGACCTTTTACTTAGCATCTTGGATCCAATCTGATGTAAACTACTATTGTAAATACTGTTGTAAAGTTTCCTAAAAATAGTGGTTTTTAAAGTGTGATTTCAGGGACTTCAGAGGAGCCTGGAGACTTTGGGGAGTAGGAGTCCATGAAATTAAAACTTTTTGTAATAATGTTAATACACGATATGCTTTCTTCACTCTTTTTCTTAAGAGCGTACAGTGTTTTCCAGAAGCTACATGATGTGTGATACTATAACAGATTGAGTACAAAGTAGATATGAGAATCTGGCTATCGTCCATTAAGCCAGACATGAAGAGATTTGCAAAAAATGTAAAACAATGCCACTCTTCTCACTATGGGGTTTTTTGTTTGTGGAAGGTATAGTTATTTTTCATTAAAATGTTACTTATGTTGATATGTAAAGGGTTTATTTTTATTTTAAAACTAATATTTAAATTTTTTGTTTTAATTTCTAAAATGATAAATATTGATAGATAAAACCCATATTAACAAAAGCTCTTTGGGGTCCTCAGTAACTTTTAAGGGGTCCTGAGACCAGAGACTTTAAGAATTGGTCTCTTAAGAAATTGTCTGTGTAATGTATTTTCTGCTAAGTCCCTGGCATAATTTGTCTGGCACCATTTTCTTCATTTGATAACTTTTCCATGAAAATAAGATACTTAGATAGACAAAAAATGATCAGGGTAAAACAAATCTAAATTTTAAATAACACTAAAAATAATATATATTAGGGGCTCCTGAGTGGCTCAGTCAGTTGCGCATCACACTCTTGATTTTGGCTCAGGTCATGATCCCAGGGTCGTGGAATCCAGCCCCGTGTTGGGCTCTGCACTGGGTGTGGAGCCAGCTTAAGAGTCTCTCTCTCTCCCTCTGCCCCTCTCCCCTGCTCATGCTCTCTCTCTCTAAAATTTAAAAAAAAAAAATAGTAATAGGTATAAATAAAAGTGATTAATATTTAATTTTAAATTTTACTTTATGGTAGGAAAATAAAAAATATATTTCAAGTATTAAGGTGACTACAAGTCTTTTGACCATAACAAATCAATTTGCAAAGAAAATAAGGTCCATTTTCTTATAAGTATTTTTAAATAAATCACAAAATTTTTGAAAACTGAGCATTTGATAAGTAAAGTGGGAATTTTGAAAATACTATTATTTAATAATCAGAGTGTTAGATTTCTAAAAATATAAATGATTACTTATAATCAAATGGAGTTAAAATAGTTTGAAAACTATTTTTTGTAAGATATTAAAAAGGTTCAAACCCCTCAACTAAACCAATTATTTTCCATTATTATTTCTTTTTAGAAATATTGTTTTTTATTTCTATAACAAATGTCATTATAAAATTTCATTATCAGATTTTGAATATTTTACATCAAAAGCCAAGAATAAATAACTATACAAATCAAGTCAAAATTTCAAAAAATGAATAAGTGATGATGATAATGATGAGGCATATGTGCCTTCTTTGTTGGGGAAAAAATGTGAAAAATAAGAGCAAATTAAATCAAAGGAAGACCTAAGTATTTGAAACATATGCACAAATGATTATCACTAATAACAAATACATTACAATTAAGCTATGTTTATCAGACTTATGGAGATGGTTCTAACATGATGGTTAAAGTGGAAAACACTATACAATCATCTCCTCTGGCAGGTGCTGCACATAAAACCTTAAGCACAAAAACAATAATTACTGGAATATGGAAGTTTACTGACTGAGCCAAACAGTATCCACATATAATTTCAACCGTTATAAGTAGGTGAATGGTTGTGAAATGGTTGTAAATTTTGTATCACTATAAAAAGTTTACAACCATCGATCTCTCCTGGAGACACCTGTAGCCCATTCTGCTTTGGCCACTTGTGGAAAACTCAGCTATAGAGATCTGTAAAAGATAGAATTGGGTGAAATGGTAAAATGTGTATTACAATACTATCTGATGATTCTCAAGTTTTCTAGGAAGGCCTATGGCATAGTAGGATGCAAGATGAACCTTAGGGGTGTGTAGAGTTTGAATAGATGGAAAAAAAGAGAGCACTTCAAGTAAGCCAGCCAGAATTAGCAAAACACTGAGGAAAATAGAAAAGCAAGATAGAGTTCTACTAACAATGGATGAACAAGTGCTAACCTTCAGATATATAATCTCTTGGAAATATGCCAGAGTAGACTACGTATTGGAAATTTGTGTTGGTAAACATTAGTAGAAAAATTCTAGTTTAAAATTGTGTATAAATCATAGAGAACCTTGAAAGTCAGGATATGATTGCCATTTTGTGAGCAGGGCTCTCTGACCTATTAACAGCAGCGTAGAATATAGATGTGGACATGCTGGACACACAGACTAGACCAGAGAATGACCTGAGACAGGGATGCCAGTTAGGAAGTGCACAGCGGGTGGTGAGGGGCTGAACCAGAATAAAAGGAGTAGAAATAGAGAGGAAGGGAAGATTTGGAGACATATTTCAGAGGAAGCATCAATGGGATTTAGTGAGAGATTTTTGAAAAATCTGGTCTGATAATTTCTGTATTTTAATGGCTACACTTAAGACCATTTCTTTTTATTGTGATTACGGATATACTGTATATGGATTCTTTGCTATCATGTCGTTTATCCTTTATCCATTTTTCCTATGCTTTCTCCATTCCATTCTTGCCTTCTTGTGGGTTGATGAAGCTTCTCCCCAGGGCTTGGAGGTCAAATGACTGAGAAAATAGTGGCATGATGTTCAGAAATGAATTTAGGCATGGGACTTAGTTGGGAGATGGAGAGTGAATTTTAGTAGAGATGTGTCCTGGAGATAGTAGGAAGTGAGATCAGGGATGGACAGACAAGTATAATCAATGCCATTTTGTGGTAGATGGAGCCATGAGAGGATGTGAGCTCTTCAAGAAGGACAGAAAGACAGGAGCTCAGGGTGCTGAAGACTGAGTTTTGGGAAGATTGAAAACTCGTCTGTCACCAGGAAGGAGGAAAAAAGTTATGGTGACAGAGGAGGAGTGCTGACAAAAATAGAAAGACAAGAATGGTATACGCCATCAAAGGAAGAGAAAACCTCAAGAAGGAAAGGACAGTCATGTTTAACAGGCATCTCCCACATCAGACTGTGTGTGTTCAAACCCTGCTTCTGTCTCTTAAGAGCTACATGTCCTTTCAAAAGTTTTATTTCTCCTTAGTTTCATCATCTGTGGAATGGTGATAATATAATCTACCTCATAGGGATATTTTGAGGATTAAGTGAGAATATGTATACAGAATACTTAACATAGTATCTGGCATAGACCAGAAGTTAATAGGTATAACTGATGACTTTTAAGGGAAAAATGGGGTGGTGAGAGCAGAAAGAATTGCAAGAGGTTATAAAAGGAGTAAGCATTCCGAAAAGACTGTAGATATGGAGAACTCACTAGAGATTGGCCAAAAATGGAGCGAGATCTCGGAATATTCTTAGAAGAGGCAATGGGGTAAAGGCTTTGCTTAAATTTACTCTGCAATGACCAAGGGCTGTCATTCTTACTGTTATCATGGAAGCCTGGTTAATTAGGGTCCGACCATCTTTTCATTTACATGATGCCATTTTAACCTTTAGAATAGAAATCAAACAATTGCACAACTAAAATATCCTGTCAAAATAAATACAAATAGGCAAAAGTACAGCCTCTTTGAAGGAACAGTATGGCACTGCCTGAGAAAATCAAAAATTGAATTTCCATCTGATCCAGCGACCCCACTTCTGGGTATATACCAAAAGAATTGAAAGCAGGGACTTGAACAGGTGTTTGTATACCTAGTTCATCACAGCATTACTCACAATAGCCAAAAGACAAAAACAACCCAAATGTTCAACAACAGGTTGAACACACACACACACACACACGCACAATGGAATATTAACACTCTACAACATGGATGAAACTTGAGGACATTATGCTAAGTGAAACAAGCCAAATACAAAAGAACAAATATTGTGTGATTCTACTTATATGAAGTACCTAGGGTAGTCAAATTCATAAATAAAGAAAGCAGAATGGTGGTTGCCAGGTGTTAAGAGGAGAGGGAAATGGAGAATTATTGTATAATGGGTACAGAGTTTTAAGTCTTGGAAGATGAAAAAATCCTGGAGATGGATGGTGGTGATGGTTGCACAACAGTGTGAATGCATTTCATGCCTCTGAACCATACGCTCAAAAATGGTTACAGTGGTAAATTTTGTCATGTGTGCTTAACCACAATTTTATACATATATTCAGACAATATGAGAAAATAAGGCACTGCCCTTTCCTAGATAAAATGGATTGAAAAGTTATCAGAAACAAATGTAATGGTAACTTTTAAATTACGAAATATTTCATACATATAAAATAAAATGCATGACATAAATATAGGATTAAAGCTAATGAAACAAACATCTATGCAGCCACCATCCAATTTAAAATATAGACTATCACTAATGGTGTTGGTATCTCTGTTGCATCTCCCTGACGACCTTCTCTCCCTCCCCAAAAGAGGAAACTCAAAGTTGGAATCTGTGTTTGTCATCCCTTGCTATTTGTTGTAATATTATGACATATATATGTAACCCTAAACAACAGATTTCCTTTCCATCCAGCATTCACCCCTGATGGTATCTGTAGCAATACTCACTGAGAACTGTGCTATCTTCTCAATGAATTGAAGCTTTTATCATTATGAGCTGACCCTCCTTGTTCCTAATAATGCATTTTGCCTTTAAGTTTCCTGTCTGGTATGAACATTTCTTTTGGTTTTATTTGCCTATTTGTCCATGTAGCCTCTCACCTTCAGTTGTTTTGTGTCCTTATGTCTTCTCAGATGTGCCCAAATTTGGATTTTTGAAAAATCTGGTCTGATAATTTTAATGGCCACACTTAAGACCATTTCTTTTTGTTTTGATTATGGATATACTGTAAATGGGTTCTTTACTATCATGTTGTTTACCCATTTTTCCTATGCTTTCCCCACTCCTTTCTCGGCTTCTTGTGGGTTGATCAAGTTGTTTTGTTGCTATTGTTTGTGGGGAATTTTTTGTTTTTTTTTAATGTTTGTTTATTCGAGAGAGAGAGACAGACAGAGACAGAGTACAAGTGGGGGAGGAGCAGAGAGAGAGGGAGACACAGAATCTGAAGCAGGCTCCAGGCTCTGAACTGTCAGTGCAGAGCCTGATGAGGGGCTGGAACTCACAAACTGTGAGGTCATGACCTGAGCCGAAGTCTGATGCTCAACCTACTAAGCCACCCAGGCGCCCCATTGTTGCTATTGTTTTTAATTCCTTTTCTCCTTTCTACTAGTTTGGTGTTTATATTATTTTCATAGTAATTACTCTTGAAATGTTGCTATGCATACTTGAGTTTTTACAAAGTCTAAAATTAATCAAATCTTTCTACTCTTCCAAATAAAAGAACATACAGTGAATGATAATGGAGTACTACCAACCTGAAGCCACTTTAGTTTCTTGTCTTGGGACTTCCCAACAGGGTCGGAGGTATAAATCTACAACTAATGAAACAGGGCGCTGTCAAAAAAACAACCAGACGCCGAATAGAAGTGAGGCAAGATTTTATTTACATCCGGGCCAAACCTGATCTCCTGATCTTAAGGAGAAAAGTGCAGAGAATGGCCCTGAACAAAGGTAGCAGTGAGCTTATATGGATTTTAGCAAGTCAGAATACGTCATTATTTAGCTAACCAATTACAATTTACAACATTTCATGGTAACCAATTATATTGTGACACATAGATATTAGTTTTGGTGAGAACCTATCAATTTAAAGTTCTTTGTTCTAAGAGGGTTGAAAATGACCAATCATAGTTAGACACCCAAGATACTGTGGGGCAGTGAGTTTGTGACTTTTTACATGTTGGTCTTGCCTAGGCCAGATCTTGGTAGAAGGGGTGGGGGAGCGTTTTGCAACCTAAGTTATCTATTTAGCAAGCCGGTGAAGTTACAGAAGCGAGATAGGGTGGTTAGTAATTTCCGATAACCCTAATAGGGAACTACATAAGCTTTTATCTCAATTATTCATGAAAGGTGAGGTTAAGCTGAACTTATATACAATAAGCTTTCTGCTATCTTATAAGTTGACCTATTACACTAAGACCTAGTTTGTGGCAACAAACTGGTGGGAGACTAGCTTGCCCCCAACAAGAAGCAACAATGGAGACACATTTCAGTATTTTCCCCCCTGCCAACCGGCAGAGTATTTCCACCGTTTATGTTGAGGGTGTGTGAACTTGGGAGGGTATCAGGTTTGTGGGGTGGGCGTAAGAGAGTCCTTTGGTTCAGTTCACTTTTTGTGGGCCTAAGACCTGATTTGTTTGCAACTTGCCTGGTCATTTGTCTGAGAGTTTCAAGTTTTGGGCATCTACATTTGCATCTTACCTTCTTCATTTGCTTACCAGTTTGGTTTCTGCTTTACTCATTTTATTTGGCACTTGAGGATATCCCTCCCTTTCTTCCATGTCAGCAAGGCAATCTGAAAGGTGTGTTTTCTGGGATTTGTCCAACATGTATGTGATTTGAAGGGGCGGGGGGCTTTGTTTTGCTTTTTCTTTTTAAAGGTTTATTTATGTAAGTAATCTTTACACCCAACGTGGGGCTCAAACTCACTGCCCTGAGATCATGAGTTGCAAGTTCCTCCAAATGAGCCAGCCAGGCACCCAATGTGGGACTTTTTGGATTATCTTGTCTCTTTTTCTCTGCTAACAGCAGACAAAATCTTTTAATCTGCTGTTTGTGTACCATCTATGGATTTTTATGTTTTGTTTCAATTTGTCCTGGAACTTTTTGAATGAAATGTACAAGTTTTGTCTTTTACAATTAGAAAAGATAAATACATGCAGATGTAGGGAGAGATGTTCACCAGAGAGCTGTTTAATGATTATTTTTATTTGGAAATAGCCTAGTATCAAATAATATTCACAGAGTAAATTTTGCTACAACTTATCCTGCCATAAGAGTTGTGTGTGTGTGACATGGAAGATGTTCATGATATGCTGTTGTGCACGACCCCATTTTTATTTATACAAATACATGTATTTATATTGAAAACATTCTGGAAGATGTCCAATATTTTGGGGTGACATCATTAGGGGATATTTTTGCTTACTTCTTGCTGATCTTTACTTTTTAAATGAAGACGAATTGTGCGGTTTTTAAGTAGAGGACGTAATTATTTACAAGAACACAAAGCAGCGGTTAGTAACCCATTTTCTAACTTCGGAGTTGTGTAACAATGGAATGTATATACCTTGTGGGGTAATGAACTCCCCAGGATGGAGATCAAACAGAAGCTGGGTGACCTCTGGTCCAGGATTCCTGTCATCTTATGATTCAAAGATTCTCAATTAATTTATCTTTCCCCTGCCATTAGGTCAACCAATCAATGCCTCAGACAGATAAGCAAATATGCATCCCCCCGGAGCTGCCGGAATTGCTGAAGCAATTCACCAAAGCCGCCATTCGGACCCAGCCACAGGACCTCATCCAGTGGGCGGCTGAGTACGTACTCCTTCTCACCTCAGCCCCGGGTTCCCATTGGAGGTGGAGGAGGGGTGGTCGTCCGGAAAACTGAGGAGGGTGTCAGGACTGCAGACTGGGAATCAGGACTGATTAGCATAATCTTTGCGATGTTCAGCTCTCGAATGGCTTTGATGCTTTAAAATCCACACCGCAAGAAAACACACCGGGCCGGGGTGGGTTGCCCTCCCCTAAGCGACCCAGACTGAGCGACAGGCCGCTAGAGCACTCGGCCAAGTGTCCTGGGGCGATCAGCAGGAGTAGAGTCCCACAGCTCGGCCGCACACGTCCCAGGGCGGTCCCTGCACCCCTCCCCCGTCCCAGAGGACACAGGCGCCTGGAGCCCCGCAGCAACCGCGCCTGCAGTCAGTCCCTGGTCTAAACCAGGCCGGGTCTCTGGTCTCACCACTAGAGAGCAGCAACGCGCCTCGGGGAGCGAGGCTATGTGGCCGCGGGCCGGGCAGCGCGCGCTCAGTCCACGCTGGTTCACCTCTGCCGTTGCGCTTTCTTGAGACCCGTTCCTCTGCGGCCGTTCAGCCCCGTTCTTGCCCCAGCCAGACATTCTGTACCTGGTCTTCGGGGAAATCGTTATTTTCTTTAGTGTTTCTCGGAGCTAATTTGTTCCCTCAACATGAAGATGTCCACCCAGTGCACGCCGCACTGAGGAGCAAGGAGGCAAAACGGGGTGCCGAGGGCCGGAGGAGCGCGGGCCTGGCTGAAAACACCGTGCCTCTAGCTCAGGGCCCGTTTTCGGGAGCGACCCCCGGAGGCTGCTGGGTGGAAGGAGCTCACGCCGCGGTAGCCAGCCGCTGGCCCGGATTGCAACAGCTTTGCGCAGAAAGCCTCTCAGCTATGGAATTGCTTCTTAGACAGACATGCCCTCTCGAAACTGGGGATCTGGGGCTTGAGGCAGGGGGTGGGCGCTTACCAGACCTCCTGGACCATTTTCAGGCTAGTTTTACTGCTTAATGCTGACCTCCTCAGCAGCGTTTCAGGGGGAATAGGGGAGTCAGAGAGGCTTGTGGAGCCTCGCCGGTCGGCTGGGGGAAGGGAGAAAGTTCAGCATGAGGAGTACTGAGCAGGTGGGAGGATGTGGGCACCTCGAGAAGGCGCACAGTGTTATCTGAGTGGAGCCTCAGTCTCTGAGTCGGTGCACTCCCGCTCAGGGTTTGGGTCAGGATGAAGCTTTCACAGATGGAAGGAAAATAAGCCAGTGGTGCTCGTAAAAGGGAACATAATGGGGTTGCTTTGCTAGTAACGAACACTGTTTCGTTTTCCATTCTAAATTTTATATATTCTCTCTCAGACTGAACTTTGGCATCAGAAGACTAATTTCTTTTGGCATACTCAGACAGACTTTGTTTTATACCATACAATAGTTTAAAGCCCCATTTTATTATGTTGCTGCTTTGTAACAAGGAAAATGACATTTCTTGCGATTGTCCCTGACATTTATGGGAGAAAACATTCCACTGTTGTAGCCAGCTTGCTCCCATTTTGTATCGTGTGCTATAAATTTTTTAAGTATCCGTGAAGAATCAGTTTGTAGTTTAACTGCAGTGAAAAAGGAGAGCGTGACCTGAGAGCACTCTCCATCTATTCAGACCTGAAAAGCACTTATCAGATGGTTTTATGTGACTTACAAGCCCATGGCACTTTAGGAACCCCATAAAGTATTTCCAAGACAAAATATGTCTTAATTTTGTGCTTAATTCATCACAAGCAAGCATCTCCCTACATAGGTGCTCTCAGTGAAGAAATCATCTCCTGGACGTCAGCAGGACATACACTTGTCTCATGGTATGTGTGACCACACGAATTGGTCATAGATGCGAATAACCCTGCAACTGTTGGTTGCAAATGAAGCTAAATGACCCACAGGGTACTAAATCCGGGAGTACAGCCTCATTTCCACATTCTCTAAATAACTTGGCCAGGAAGTCCAAAGACACTGCTGCTGAGTCTCACTCTCTATCTGCACAGTCACTTCTGTCAAATGAGGTGCCATGTTTCTGTCTCTCCCACTTATGCCACCCAAGTTTCTCTAGTCCACTCCTGTTGTCAGTCTGAACCCACGTGTACCCCAACACTGCACACTGTAAAAGGCGTCCAGACAGTATTTCTTCTGCCCTCTCTGCTGCTGACGTCTGAGGGGTACCTGGAAGGTATTGTTTTAGGCCTTGTAGCTTTAGCTCTGCATTGGTCTGTGGCATAGGGACAGGCAGTGGTTCATCCCCATCATTGTATGGCTTGACCCTAAAATGGGCTTCTACAAAATTCCCTCTGCATTCTTTTTATACTACCCGGATTTGGGGAAAAAATAGTGAAAATATTTATTCATGAAAACTAAACCAGAGAGAGGCAGAGGCATGTGATCCAGGGATAATTACTAACAAGGCTTTTGAAGGAGACAGTCCCTTCCCGACAGCATTGGTGACCCGTGTGTCAACTGCTTATGTCCATGCCTGCTGCAGGCAGCCCTTTTTATCTGAAGCCAGTTTTGAAACAGGACTCAGCATTTTTTTCACCTTGCATCAAAACAAAGTCCACGCCACAAAACATCTATGAGCAGGCAAGTTTTTATGAAAATTTTTGAAGGAAGGTAGAGAACAGTTTTACTTCACACACCCCACATAAGGTGGTCTCGACCCTCTGTGGCTTGTCTTCTCACCTGAGCCTCCCTTAGTGCCCTGCCAACCTTCTCTCCCTTCCTCCTTTAAGCCCAAGCCTCACCACCTCCAGCTGGAGACCTTTCCTGGATCACCCCTAGAGCGGCTTCCTCTCCTCCTCTTTCTTATACAGGTCACTTTAGTGCTCTTCCAGCTTTTTTCCAAGAGCACATATCCCTACCCCCTACCTAATGTCACCTTTTAGTATGTCAATAGCCATTTTACTGAAAATAAAGATTTTATGTTTGAAAGACAGTCCTCTAGGTAACTAGGATTCTTCCTCCATAAAAGAGAGAGGTGGATTTAAAATAACAGTGACCTTTTCCTCTCTATTATATATATATATATGTGTGTGTGTGTGTGTGGTGTTATATATACATATATATATAATGTGTATAATACGTATAGTCTATGTACATATGTATGTATATGTGCATATGTGTATATACATATCATATATTATATAATTATATGTAGTATGTGTAATGTATATGATAGGAGAGAGAAACAAATTACTGTTATATTACATATATATTATATGCATATCTATTGTATAGAACACATATATCTCCTATTATATATGTGTGTGTGTGTGTGTATGTATATGTGTGTGCGCGCACACACGTGTATATAAAACACTTAGGAGGGGTGACTGGGGAAAAAACCCAGGCTCAAGATGCTTCAGGGAATTCCATACCAAAATTTTTATTGATCATTCCTCATCCTTAGAGAGAAGCAAATCTTTTTACTCCCTAAGTGTTCTTTATACCTTGAGGGGAAAGTAACATTCAGGCTTTTCCTGTACATTGATGTAACGAAACAAAGTGTCTGGCATATAGAAGCCCCTAACAAATGCTCTTTCTCCATCCCCTCCCCTCAAGAAAAGGGGAAGGGGATTCTCAAAGCAGCCAGAGGCCACTGGCATATAGGATGTTCTCCCCACCCACCTAACTTTTTTCTTGTAGTTATTTTGGGGCTATGTCTCGTGGAGAGATTCCTCCAGTGAGAGAGCGGTCTGAGCGAGTGACTTTGTCTAACTGGGCAGAGCTTACACCTGAGCTGCTAAAGATCCTGCATTCTCGGGTAAGGGCTACACCCCAGCATCAAGGGGGAGGATGGGCAATGCTGAGTCCAGGTGGATAAAAACAAAAGCTCACCATCCTCTGTCCAGCCAGCTGGCCACTCAGTATCATGAAATTCACTAAAGATGCCTTGGAAGTAAATCTTCTCTTGGGGAAATAGGAATGATAATGAAATAGACCGTAAGCTGAGTTATCAGTGGAGTCATCCCAGGTTTCCCTGAAGCTGGCAGAACGTCCAGGGGCTCAATTCAATACTAATCCCTTCACCCCAGAGGAGTGCAGATCCAGAGTCCCTTGACAATGTCTGCCTTACTCATCAAGATCATAATATGATGCCCGTCACAGTTTGGAGAGGAGCGTGATTTAGTTCCCCAGTTATCTCAGGTGCAGACATAACCTAGCTTTTGGAGAAAATCCTGGCTCTCTTCACAGCCACATAATTCTGGGAACTTCCCAGTGAGTGGATGAGGAAGGTCTGACTTGACAAAGCTGCAGCTTGGCCAGTTCTCAGGCAATAATGTTTAGCACCACCAAACTCCACTTTAAAATCCAGGACAGAGATGATTGCGGTGATTCAGGACTGACAGCCAACTGCCTTGCTCCCAGAGGCTTAGCATTTCACTAGAGTGAGAGGGGCAGGGAAGGTGCAGTAGTACTTTGTTGGGGCATCTGTAGCCTTCTTACATCGTTGGCCAACAACTGGCCATTTGTTCCCTTCCTCCTCTTAACCATCAAGCACCTTATGCAACAGATGTGACAGAGATCTGACATGCCTGGGACCAAGTAATATTAGGCATCCAGACCACAGACCCCATAATATTCTTGGGAAAGTGTGAGGGTTGCATGGGAAGTCTAGTGCAAAGATGTCCATAGACCCTAGGAGCAAAAGACTTAATATCTAGTTTTTATTTCCTCACTGATCAGTGGTCTCAGACAAGTCTTCTGCCCCTTGGTGTTTCATTTTCAGTCTATCCTATCTGCCAAACTAGGGACAAACTAGGGATGAAACAGCAGACAATAAAAGCATCAGAAAAAAACGAAAATGTAATAAGTGTATTATTTCCCTATGATTTTCACATCTAGAGTTAAAATGATTGAATTATACCTCAGCATGCTTTCCACTCCACTGAATGTTTCTCTACCCTACAAAGAGAACTGCCAGGGTCCACCCCTGACCACCACCCCCTACCAAACCCTTTGCTGTGTGCTGGGAGAACATGGGCTTTGCTGTGCATTGTCCCTCGGGACATCCTCTCATTCTGTCCCTCACTCTCTGTCTTGCGTCTGTGCCCTGGCCTGCAGGTTGCTGGCAGACTGATCATCCATGTAGATGAGCTGGCCCAGATATGGAAGGTGCTGAGTCTCCCAACAGATCTGTTTAACAGTGTGATGAACGTGGGCCGCTTCACGGAGGAGATTGAGTGGCTGAAGTTTTTAGCCCTTGCTTGCAGTTCTCTTGGAGTTGTAAGTGAGCTTTACTGCTTTTTTGTTCCTTACAGGAAAAGCTCTGTCTGAGCCTGGAAGAGCAGTGGTTCTGCACACAGGGTCAGTCTCCTGGGCTGAGGATGGGCATACCTCTTTTGTCTACTTCTCCTCCTCTCTGAGTTAGGTCTTTCCTCTGCTCATCAGCCAGAAGCAGGGGGAAGGAGGAGAGAGGGGAAAACTGTCATCAGACCCTGGAGAGAGGTTACTAGAGTGTGGATTTTGGATTATTTGTGAATTTCAGACATTGCACTCAGATTTATTTCTCTCACCACTCCACCCATATTCCTAAAGATAACCAAGAGACAGCTGTAGATTTGCTTATACTTGGGTTTCAGATACCTAGAAGATATACCAATAGAGACTTTTAAAAAGATGTACAGCCTTATAGAAACTACTATTTGATAAGCTTAACTGTATATAAAAATCAGAGATGAGAGAGCAGGAAAGGAGATATGAGGCTATTTCCAGACTTATAGTCTTGACATCATCATGGATGCAGGATGCTCATACAAATTCATGCCTTTTCCAAATTTGACTTGATTTACAATTGGAAAAGGAATGTTTCTGTTTTAAAGAAAAAGATACTGCACACAGTTCATATATATATATATATATATATTTAGGTATCCTCTTAGATGTGGACTCACTCTTGTTAAACACTGTTATAATAGCTTAAATGAAAATGAATCTGGGGGCACCTCGGTGGCTCACTCGGTTAAGCGTCTGACTTTGGCTCAGGTCATAATCTCGTGGTTCATGTGTTCCAGCCCTGCATCAGGCTCTGTGCTGACAGCTCAGAGCCTGGAGCCTGCTTCAGATTCTGTGTCTCCCTTTTTCTCTGCTCCTCCCCCATTTGCACTCTATCTCTGTCTCTCAAAAACGAACAAATGTTAAAAAAATAATAAAAATAAATAAAATGAATCAGAAACATGGTTTTTTAAAAATCCCTGGAATACATGCAAGTTTGAAAGTTAATGAGAAAATCATTGCCTCCACCAAAAGCAAATGGTACACAGAGGTAGTTTGAATCAGTCAACAAATCTAAACACCATCTTATTCTTTGTTCTTGAATATGCTTGGGATATGTATCTGACATTTTTGTTTCTGACAAAAGTTACGAGAAATAACTACATAGTTCAACTTTTCCTATGGGTTTCCCCTACAACTTTCATTACAATCATTTCTTTTTTATAATTTTTTTTAATGTATATTTTTGAGAGAGACTGAGAGACACAGTGTGAGTGGGGGAGGGTCAGAGAGAGAGAGGGAGACACAGAATCTGAAGCAGGCTCCAGGCTCTGAGCTGTCAGCACAGAGCCTGACCTGGGGCTCAAGCTCACAGACTGCGAGATCACGACCTGAAGTTGGACACTTAACCGACTGAGCAACCTAGGTGCCCCATCATTATAACCATTTCTTCAGAGACAAGGTGAGGAGAGGCCATTCATTCATGGTTTTTTGTCTCATTGTCCTAATAATAACATTATATAATGAATAAATTGCTCTCCTCCAAAGAGGAGAGGAAAATGCAGCCAGAGTAGATGTTTTGCCTGTCATCACTATCACACTTTTGTGGAAATAGCCCCAAAGATTGGGGGAAATCCAGAAGGGAAAATTAAAAATTGACACATTTTATTAAATTCTCATAGGGTCACAAATGTATTCATACTACTTGCAGAAGTGTTTGGGGTGAGGAGAGGGGGACATACTGTATTTTATCTGTAGTTTGTTATTTTTTTCAATGTTTATTTATTTTGAGAGAGAGAGACAGAGAGGGGGAGAGGCAGAGAGAGAAACCCAAGCAGGCCCCATACTGTCACTGTACAGCCCAGTTTGGGACTGGATCTCATGAACTGAGGGATCATGACTTGAGCCAAAACCAAGAGTTGGCCACTTAACCGACTGAGCCACCCGGGAACCCCTGTCTGTAGTTAATTCTGATTTCCCTGGTCTACCCTACCCACAAAGGGTTGAGTAAGAAAATAAGTAGATTCGATCTAGTCCAGGAATTTTAGTCTGATGCAGTAACTGAAACAGCTTTGAGGTAAAGGCCCAGCCTCTCAGATTTCTTCACACCACCCCACTCTTCAAGATGGCAGCAGAGTGCATAATAGGGAAAGAGTGACTTCAGGACTGCAAAGCCACCAAAGAAAGGGGTTCCCACATCCCTTGGTGAGGTGTGTGAGTCCTTTCCTTGTCCACATACCTCACAGGAACCAAGAGTAACTATGGAAAGCTAAATTCCATTCCTCCCTCTGCTTAGCTCACAGCGCAGTTGCTTAGGTTTACTTTGATATGTCTGCCTCCAAGCTGGGGAGGGGAAACCATGAGGGGAATTGTATCTTTCTACCTCCTTCTAAAATGAGGAGGTTGAATTAGATGTTCCATGAAGTTCTTTCATCTCTAACATTCTGTGATTCTATTCCCCCTTCTCTGCTTCCACTGAGATACCCTCAGGCCTGGCTTTGGATAACAGTGGGCTCCTCCAATACTGAGAGGTCCTGAGGTATCTGTGCCCCTCCTCATCCCAAGATCATAGAAAACCTAGAGGTGAAGTCAGTCTAAAGGGCTAATCTGTAAATAAAAGGTGCTCTGTGAATCCAGGAATTGGCCCATTTTACCCATTTTTTTCATGCTGGACTATTGCTAGGAACTTAAAAGTGGAGGTAGGAGCCATCAGTCTGGTGGAGGCTTTGCATTCTAGTTAAGTCATAAATCCTTAGAGGCAAGCCCAGGAATTTCCTCCTTCCTTTGCCAATTCACCAGCCAGCCATGATCTTGGTGCCATTTAGAAAAACCACTTCCCTCCTTACAGTCTACTGGCAGGAATTTTAGATAGCAGGTACTTTCTTGAGCTCTCTGGCTCTACACTCGTGATTCAAAAGACTGTGGCACGCAGACTTGTATTCCTCTTCTCTCTCAGCACTCCTTCCGTTAGACTAGCATATATTACCTCCTGTTCCACTGAGACTGGTTATAGAAAAGGAAGATCATGTAATTGTGTTCACTGGAAGGAAGGACATATTTTGTTAGCAAATGATTCACTTTCTGAGCCTTTCACCTCTGGGTTTGAAAATGAGTCTCAGAAGATGCTTATAAAGGCTCTCTTTATGAAGTAGAGCCCCACATGACCAAAAAAATCTTGTGCAACAGAAGGCAGATCCCTGTTTATGTTAGATTTATTTAAGTTTTCCAAAAAGCTCTTGTCCAGAGAATTCTTTACCCATTCATCCATGTATTAAATCTTTTAAAATATTTTAAAATCTTATGAAGACAATAGAGCTTAAAGGTTTGTGTTTGAGTGATCAGCAAAAGATACTATTTAGAGTAGAAAGCACCTGCATTAGCTTGTAGAGCTGCCAGAACGAAGTACCACAGACTGGGCAGCTTAAACACCAGGAATTTATTGTCTCACAGTCCTGGAGGCTGGAAGTCTGAGATCAAGGTGTCTGAGGCCACTCCCCTTGGCTTGTAAATTGCCCTTGTCTCCCTGTTTCTTCATATGGCTGTCCCTCTGGGTATGCATATATCTGGTGTCTCTATGTCCTAATCTCCTCTTCTTATAAGGACAGCAGTCCTATTGGGTTAGGGCCCACTCTGATGACTTAATTTTAACTTAATTACCTCTTTAAAGGCCCCATCTCCAAATACAGTCACATTCTGAGGTCCTGGGGTTAGGGCTTCAATATATGAATTTTGGATGAACACAGTTCAGCCCTTAACAGCACCCCCACCTGGATGAGTCTGCAGAACAAAGGCAGTAGGGGATTCTTTTTTTAATTTTATTTATTTAAAGAGAAGCAGAGAGGATGAGCCCTGAATGGAGATCATAGAGTCCCCAAACCCCTTTGATGTCATGTCACTTACATGCCCCTCCCTCTCCCTGACAGCCTCTTACCCAGCCTTTTGTCTGCCTGCCTCTCACCCTCCTTCCTGGAAGTGCCTGGCCCTCTGCCACATACAGCACTTCACAGGATTTCCAGGTGAGGACTCCCGAGGGCAGGGGAGAGTCAATGAAAGTGGCCTACTGCAAACCAAAATTTCTTTGACATAATGTGGCTTATCATTTTAAAATTCATGTGCATTGATGCTTCTGTTTCATAAAATGGCAATGTTTGTAAATGCAGAGAAACAAAATGTAAATATTAAATCAATTAAAATTAATAGTTAATGCAAAAAATGTTTAAATCACTTGTCACTGTTAGGAAGATGGCCAAGTTTACTCAGCATCCCCGTATACCTCCTGACATACCCATTTACACCCCTGGGTAACACACACCAGTTAAAGAACCATTATTGAGACTTCCATTATATTCAGGGGGAGGAAGGGAACAGAACAGCTAATAGCAATTGCAAAGAAAGAACTGTGCTGGCCAGCCTTTGGGGAGATAGTGCAGCTGCCTTTTCTTTCACCCAGGCACACCCAGTTCACCACTCCAGACTCATTTTTCACTGATCCCTGGAAGCTGTTTAAGGATAATCTGCACATCATCTGTTTTGGTAAACCATCAAGACATTTTTGCTGACCTATCTCTGCTAATTCAGAACTAAAAAATCCTTTCTTCGAATCACTTCTTTCCTTTATCCCATAATTTCACAACTTTTTCACTTGTGAAATTTATATAAACAGTAGGTTTATTTATAGACACAGGTAAAACCTCAGTTCTGAACATGATCTTTTTAAATGTTCAAGTTTCATTGTAAGCAGTGTTTGCTTCTGTACCATAAACCCTCTGGAATCCATCATCTACTTAATTTTTCCCCAGCAACAACAAGGTGAATGTTATGTCATATAAAATACTAGGTGTTTTGGGGCACCTGGGTGGCTCAGTCAGTTAAGTGCTCGACTCTTGATTATGGCGTGGTCATGATCCCAGGGTTGTGGGATCGAGCCCTGTGTCAGGCATCATGCAGAGTGTGGAGCCTGCTTGGGATTCTCTCCCTTCCTCTCCTTCTGTCCCTACCCTGCTTGCATGCATGCACACTCTCTCTCACTCTTTCTCAAAAAATAAAAAAAATTAAAAAAAAATACTAGGTGTTCTGGGGCACCTGGGTGGCTCAGTCGGTTGAGCATCTGACTTCGGCTCAGGTCATGATCTCACAGTTCATGGTTCGAGCCCCGCATCGGGCTCTGTGCTGACAGCTTGGAGGCTGGAGCCTGCTTCAGATTCTGTGTCTCCCTCTCTCTCTCCGCCTCCCCTGCTCACGCTGTCTCTCTCTCTCAAACATAAATAAATGTAAAAAAAAAAAATACTAGGTGTTCTGATTAGATGGATCTACGTGTTTTAGAAGAAGTGGTTTTAATGTTCAGTGTCACTTTTCCTGTATCCGGGACTCCTATCTTCCCAGGGACTCACCTTCTCCTCCCTCCTTGCCCCTACTGTGGCATTGTTCCACAGACTGCTGGAGCATATAAACTAGACTACCTCAGCTCTTTAGAGGTAAGATTGGAAAGCAATAAGAATAATTTTAATTTTTTATAATATAAAAATTGTGAGGTTATTCTGATTAAAGTAATAAATATCGTAAAGTATTGAGCAGTTCATAAACTTAGTCCCTTGAGAGTATCCCTCCAACAAAGAAAGGAAAGGAAAAAAGAAAGACACCCAGGATATCAATATTTTTTAGATCGAATTAAATGACATTTGGGGGTAAAAAATATTTAAGCTTTCCAGAGTATTACATCATTCCCATTTCATTTTATGAGAGCAATATTTTTGTTTTCTTTCTGGCTTCTAAACTCATCTTAGGAATTTAATTTGGAATAGTGACTTTTTTCTCATTTTATCTTATGGCTTTATAGACCATTGCCAAAACTCTCAAGATAGTGTGTGAAGTGTTATCATCTGACCATGACTGTGGACCTCCCCGGATCCCATTTAGCACCTTCCAGTTTCTGTACACATATATTGCCGAAGTGGATGGGGAGATCTCTGCCTCACACGTCAGCCGAATGCTGAACTACATTGAACAGGAAGTGTAAGTAAACTGTTACACATTGAAGGGGAAAGAATACCAATAAAACAAACATAGCAGGCCAAGATATAGGGAAGTTACTACATTATACTGCCCTGGGAACAGAGATATGTTGTAAAGAACAAGAAATAAGGACCCAAAAGCAAAGGGGAAAGGCAAAAAGAATGGCATAGGACAGTGATTCTGGTGAGGGGTTGGAAATGCTACTTCTCAGGCTGTTGCCTAAAATACCCAGTCACAAACTCAGGGGCAGAGCCCAGGCATCTGTGTCTTAGCAAGCCCCCCAGATGATTCTGGCTCACGCTCAGGTTTGACGAGTAGGGTAGGAGTGGAGGAGGAGGAGGAGCAGGGGGCCAAGAGGTCAGAGAAAAAGAGGGTGATAAGGGCAGAAGCCACAGCAGAATTCACTTGGAGTGAGAGAGTTAATATATTGTCTTTCTTAAGATTGATTGTTAAACGAACTAACCCCAGATATATATTTTTCCCAAACAGAATTGGTCCTGATGGTTTAATCAAGGTCAATGACTTTACCCAAAACCCCAGGGTTCGGCTGGAGTAAAAGCACAGTTTTGGCAATTTTAAAGGAAGATACAGAGATGATTGAGCTTCAGAATGACTGAATCCCACGTGCCATCCAATGTCAATTTTCTTGTACAACTGGTACACACTAATAAACAATTAAGCAAACATGCGAAACCAGAAATGTGTGGAATTAAGATGTAAAATTGTTGGAACAAAACACCTACATTAACAGAAGATTAGTATTCTTCCCATATGGACACTGAATGAAAGTGGCTAACAAAGCGTGGATAGAAAATGTATCTCAAGTCAAAGCCAGGCTGGCAGATTTTCAAAGGTAGAACGTTAACCAGACACAGTTTTGATGTTTTGTGACTATTAGGCATAACTTAGATAAGTATCTTTTACATGGTTAACCCACATTTTTACCAGTTTAGTTCTCCATTTGTGGGTGTGATGCTCATCATTCACTCACTCACTCTCCAATATTTATTGAGATTACCTTTATGTGAGGAATAGGACTGACAGACAAAATACAGGACACCCAGTTTAGTTTGAATTTTGGATAAACAGATAACTTTTCAGTATTTTTGCTTTGCTTTGTTTTGTATTCTTGCTAAACCTGGCAACCCAGCTAGGAAATATGCTGGCTTCTGGGCATATACAAATAAATCATATCTGAATTCTGCCCTCATGAACTTAAATCACTTTAATGTAAGTCACCCTGAGATGTACTATAACATGTTTCAGAGATCAGTATTAAAGTGTCAACGTCAGCAGATTTCTCTGACACCAGATACAGATATAATGGGTCCCTCTTGGGAATTGCCCTGCATGAGTTTAAGACCTCTGACATGGTCACTGAAAGATTTTTCTTTCTTCCAGGAAGCAGACAAGATGAACAGGCTATAGGGTCATTGTTTTTAAGGCCACGTGTGCCAAGATTGCTGGATTCCTTCCTTTTGTAATACTCTTCTCTCATAAAAGTTGTTTTTGTGTAACAATCAGGTTGGCATGCCTTTTCATATACACATATCTTCCTACTGAATTGGGGAGAAATGTGTCTATTTAGTAAAAGTAAAATAAGTAAAGATAAATAAGTAAGAGAAGATCGTGAAGGGACGTCACCGCAGGTCTTTTATTTTGGCCTAGAGTAAAAGAATAAAGAGCTGAAACACATTCTCCCCCCATGGTCATCCAGCTGCACCTGCAGGGGGTGGGCAACAAGCAATTTGTCCCTGCTGTCTGCCGTCTTAGCCAAAGCGGCCTATCATGTCTATCCACTCCTGGACCCGAGGCTGCTGGAAAAGGCTGAAGCCCTGCAGGTGAGACCTGGCACCCTGATGAACTGGGATTAGGGAATGAGTGTGAAGTCCTCTAACCTGCCTCAGTCTCTCCATTTCTCTTTCACTGTGACCAAAGAGTTCAAATAGGATCTTGCCTGGGAGTGGGGAGTGAAGGGGAGCAGAGGGAATAGCCCCAATTTAAAAGGACCTAAGACAAGTTAAGGTCGTAGACGAAAGCAGAAGGGGCCTTTGTACGTCTGAGAAAACGGACTGAAATTAGAAATTAAACCTCAGGAGCCCTGAGCATAATCCCTCAAGAGTGAGGCAATGTGACCCCAGCCATCAAAGTGAATACTGGACCCATGTATGAAGTCACTGATGGTACTGTAGCCATCCACTGAAACTGAGCACAGTCGGCAGTGCCACTAGTTCATCTTCTAAACTTGATGTCTGCCATTTTCCTCCTCTCCTGCCCTGGCTCACTGCGGCGATGCTTCCTCTAAGCCACTGATACCGCTAAGCCACAGATGCTCATTAGAGACAGCCTTTATAGCACGTCAGCCAAATCAACCTACTTCAGCAGTCACCCCAAAGGTGAGAAACAGCTGGCCTCGGCCTGTGCTGTGCTGTAGTAACAATATTATAAATACTATATCAGTGGTAATTGCCAACATGTATTAAGCACTTACTATGGGTAGCCACTATGCACAACACTTTATATAAATTTTCTTTACAGCCTGACCTTGTAAAGTCAGTACTATTCTCCCCATTCTATAGATGAAGAAACAGCCTTAGAGAAATTAAGTTGT